>NW_016807962.1:2155121-2193704 GCF_001698545.2 Rhinopithecus bieti
AGGGGTGTGGGGTGTGGGGGGTTGAGTCATGTGTGGAAACTCACAGAGGGAGTGGACACATTTCATTTCAATCCCGCAGCTTCTCTGGATAGGAGCCAGGTTGATTCTGGGTACTGAGAGGCCTTGTGGGTGGATGTGGTTGCGCCTGAGTCTTCTCAGCTTCATGAGGGGCTCCCAAGTTTCACAGGCTCTTTCTTAATGAATGAAAACTTGGATGGGACTGAGGCGGGTCAGGGCTAATTCAGACTAACAAGGACTAACCAGGACTAACAAGGATTCTTAAAAGGTTTCCTGTTCATCTTGAGACTTGTAATACATTTAGTAGGAGACAGACCTGGGTCCACATCTCAGCTGTGCCACTCAGCAGCCCTGAGCTCTTGGGTAAGTAATTTCTCACCCTGAGCCTCAGTGTGTTTGTGAAATTGAGACTGGCTGGTCTGCCTACTTACCTACCTACTTTACAGGGTTGTGTTGAAACTAGAGAGAACACTGTTTAAAGACCTAATACTTCCTGGCATGTAGTAAGCACTCAGTAAATGGTAAGATTTCTTAAGAATAATGACAACATGAAAAGCTTATATATGTCTCAATATTCCATTATGCATAAACTTAGTTTGCAGGGGGTTTTTGATTCCTCAGACCTTGGCATATCCAGAGGGCAGAATGTGGGCTAGGAAGGTAGAGCTCCTTTCTGTAACTCCAGCACTGTTCATTCTGGAAATTGGCAGGAAAGGTGGATGACCCTGGAGACAGATGATGTACTATGATTAAAATTGGAAAAGAAGGTCAAGAAGGGAGGAAACTCATCGTAAGAATGTGGTTGATCCTTTCACTTTTACTATTTATTCTTCACAGCAGCACTTAGAAGTTGGCGGATTATCCCCAAATTACAGAAGTGGAAATGTGCATTCTAAGACGCTGTGTATCACCCAGTGTTCCATAGTGAAGGATTATCAGTGCTCAGGTCACCTTGACTCCCAAGTCAGGTTCTTGCTGATACACTCCCCATCTTGAGGACTAGCACCATTTCCCTTTAACTCAGGATTTCTCAGCCTCAGCAATATGAGGCTTTGGGGCTGGATAATTTTTTTGT
Source organism: Rhinopithecus bieti (assembly GCF_001698545.2). Lineage (NCBI taxonomy): Eukaryota > Metazoa > Chordata > Mammalia > Primates > Cercopithecidae > Rhinopithecus > Rhinopithecus bieti. The sequence continues at coordinate 2,156,215 of NW_016807962.1, forward strand.
CATGAGGGCATGTCCTATGCTTGGTAAGATGTTTAGCAATCCCCTGCCTCTACCATGGGAAGATTGGCTCACCTGGTCCTCCCATGCCAGTTGTAACAACGCAGAATGTTTCCAGACATGGGCAAGTGTCCCCTGGGGGGTGGGGGCAAAATCATCTCCAGGTGATTATCATTGCTGTAACTCATGAAATTCAGCAATCTTGGCTCATAAATATTATCTTCTGGGTAGGAGTTGTTGGAGTATGTGGAAGGAAGGAAATGATGCTCGTTGAGCGTCTCATATGTGTTAGCCCCTGTCCTAATGTCTTTCCCATGTAACATCTCATTTATTCCTCAAAACAGTCGCAAAGCAAAGGTATTATTATCCCCATTTTGTGTGAGGAAATCAGGACTCAGTTAGTTGAACTGGCTTGCTCAGTAGTGGTAACATGCTATTTTGAGCTTGGATCTCTCTGACTCCTTGTTTCTGCTCCTGTCTGCCCCGCCCCAATTCCAGGAAGAGGAAGGTTTTTGTTTTTTTCTGAGTGAAGCACCTTTTGTTCTCCCAACTCCTCACACCTTGAAAAGATTCTCAAGTTGGGAAAACATAAATGACAGACACAGGAGCAGCAGCTGTGTACTTTTCACCCTGTCAGAAAATGGAAGAGGGAGTGAAGCAGTTAGCTTTCCCCAGCCCTAATCACAGAAGCTTCTCTAAAACAGCCTCCTTTTTCCCCCCTGGTTAAATGCCTCTGCAGCACGACCACATACAAGCGAGTGCTGTGCTGTGACACCTCTGTGAGGTTTTTCATCAGCCTTACAAATTGATCATTATGATTGTCTTAAAATGGAACTAGGTACAAGTTGCTAGTAGGGCCCTTTCTCTTGCATGAAGACTGCTTCACGATGAACTGTCCTCAAAGCAGCAAGCATAGAAGATTAGACATCATGGTTTATTTTCCTTCCAATGTGTGTTGATTTATGTGTGCAGTTCGATGGATGGAGCTGGAAGTCTCTGAAGGAGAAGTGGGGCTTCTTTGAGGAGTCTGGCACACATATTTAGAGCAATTGCCTCTAACCATTCGGGGGCTATTGATCCCTTTTGAAAACCTGATGAAAGCTTATAGGCCCTCTTCCTAGAAAAATCCACATATTCATTCATTTCTTGGCAGATAATTTCATGGCATTGATGGACCTCTTTAGGGAACCATAGGCGCTGGATGGAGAGTGATAGATCTCTTGGTATCTAAAAAAGAAGTCTGTCTGATTTGTTAATGTGTTTCAGTAGTATTAAAAATGTTCATATACTTTGACCCAGTAATTGCATTGCTGGGAATCTTTCTTAAGAAAACAACCTGGATGTCAAACAAGGCTTTAACCACAGAGATGCACAGTGAAGCATTATTTATGCTATTCACATGTCAGCTGGGGTCTCCATGTTCTTCTGAGAGCTGGATTTAAGTGGTTCCAATCTCTGCCAATTGCACATCAGTAGGAGTCCAAAGCTGTTCCTATGGATCTGCACTGTCCAGTTCAGTAGCCACTAGCCATGTGGCTGTTCACATGTAAACTTACTGTAAATTTAATAAAATGAAACATTTAGTTCCTTGGTACATTAGCCACATTTTAAATGCTCAATAGGCACCTGTAGCTAGTGGCTACTGTAGTTGACAGTGAAGGTATAGAATATTTCCATCACTGGAGAAAGTTCTGTTGGACAGGGCTCCCCAAGATTAATGCAAATTCTGGGAGGTGTGCATTTTCTTGGCCTCCTCTGGGTTTTGGGCTTCTAGTCTGTGCAAGCTCTCTGTATAGCTTAGCACTACGTCTCCTCTCCCAGAATAAAAATCCACTCATACTATACATTTCTGAGTGGTTAACCCATCACAGTGGAGTTTTGTTGACCCTTAATAGATTAGTCTTTTTCTCCCTCTTACTGTTGACTCACTCTTCCTTTAATTTTTTCTCTTCCCACCTGTCCCCCACCCTTACTTCCAATATGACTCTTTTGAGGAGCGCAGCAGGAGTCCTCTGTCTCCCTTTCTTCTGAAGCCTGGGTGTCCAAGTGACACCCAGGCCCTGGGGAGCCTCCCTTTCTATACGCAAGCCCTCTCAGGGCATTGTTCAGAACAGAGACACGTTCTGGACTGGAGAATTACATTATTTTCACCTAGTTATGCCTATAGCAAAAATTTGGAATTGACCCAGGTATCCACTAATAGGGGATGAGTTAAAGTGAGTGACAGGACATTCACCTGGTTTAATATTATATGGTCATTAAAAATGATGTTTGCAAATAATTGCTAAAAATATAGGGAATTATGAAGTGAGGAATGCATATCAGCATTGTATGTCTAGTATTATTTCAGCCATGTAAATTACTAATAGGGGAAAAGATTGGAAGGAAATACAGTCTGCCGTGTGTTAGTTGGTAGTAGGAGCCTGGTAATTTTTGTTTTCTTTATACTGTTGTATTTAAAATCTTCTATAGTAAGCCTGTATTTACTTTTATAACCAGAAAAAAACACAAATGACATAAAAATCACAGGAACAGTTTCTGGGCTTTGCATCTAAAAGTACAAATAGGTCTGTTTTAAAACTTCTGGTGTCTTGTTTTACCAAGTATCAACAACCTGCAGGCTGAGTTAAACAACATTTTTGCCCTGCGGAAGCAACTGGAGCGGGATGTGCTTTCATATCAGAATTTGCAGAAGACCTTGGAGGAGCAGATCAGCGAAATTCGGAGGCGGGAAGGTACACACTTTATTCTATGTGCTTCTCTTTGGTTTTTCCACTTGGAGGGCATGAACTGAACTTCATGAGAGTCCTAAATATTTGTTAAGGGATGAAACATACACAGGGTTTCATCTGGAGATCCTTTTTGTGGTGACCACGCTGATGTTAGCCTTCCTAGTAGAAGAGCCCAGTAAGTTGTACTAAATTCTGCTGAAGGTCAGGTGCAGGATTGCTTCCTAGCTGCCTCTACTGTTTTCTGCATCGTTTGATACTTCTAGTTCCAAATATCCCTGGGCACTTGCAATCCCCTTTTCTGGGGGATTACAGCCCTCACCGCCCAAAACATCTGAGTACTGCCTACCACAGCACCTACTGCAGAGAGCCCAAGACCACACACACATATGGGTGAGACGCTGTTTTAGGTTGAGCACTGTTTTTAGTGGTGTATATGCATTAAAGGAGGGCTACAACATGAGGGTCCTGTGGGACATATGTTTTCTGTATTCATCACAGTAATATTAAGATTTGACTCTCTCCCCTGGTAGAACTTGAACCCTTTAAAGTTTGGGTTGGTATCTGATTCCCTTCTGTATCTCTAGCCTGGTGCCTGACACATATGGTAAAAATTGATAATAACAGTGGTAGGTTTGACATCTCTTGAGCATCTGCTCTGTACGAGGCCCAGTGCTAGGCACCTGACTTTCCACCTGTGACCCTCACAGTCATCTCATTAGGTAGAGTAGGTAGATGAAGAAACCAGGGCTCAGCTGGGGGTTGATGTGCCCAGATTTGAGCCAAGGCATCTTCCTTTAAGTTTAGCTGTTTCTAGTATTCTACACCATAGTTTAGGTGTATCAGCTCTTACACGTGTGTGTTAAATGAGATACTGTTTGTTGATATGCCTGGCTCAGTACACATATACACACATCTTCCCCCCGCCCCCTGCTTCTCCCCTTCCTATTACAATTGACCTTTGCTGCAAAGGAAGTAGATCCTTACATCGGTGACCAGAGATTCTTCTGTCTTAGCACTAGCAGGCACTTTTTGCACTTAGTGTGCTGGTTTCCCATGAGGGTTCTGGGGCCAGTAAAAAAAATAGATCAGACACTTTTATCTCCCTTGAGTTCTGCCCTTGTGGGTCACATCTAATTTTTCTGCATTTTCCCCTAAACAGAATCAGTCCCTCATTTAAACTGAAATCACCATTTTCTTGTGCCATTCAGAATGGTCTCCAGGCACAATACTTGATATGCAAATTATAATTCACAGTTGGCCACAGTGAACACCTACGGCCTAAGATGAAACCATACATTGAAATACCAGCCTGTTGAGAAAGGGAAAATTACTTTTGCTCCAAAGGTGGTGCCTTAGGCCCCCTCTGTGCACTATGCTCCCTTCCGCCCCACCTCCCCCATTCACATTGCTTTGGATGGATTGCACAGGGATCAGTCTTGGGAGGACCTGTTTTTGATATTCCTTTTCTCTTCCCCCTCCCCACCTTTTGTTTTTTTGGGCAGAAGAATCATTTTCATTTTATAGTGATCAAACATCTTATCTAAGTATTTGCCTTGAAGAAAACAATCGGTTTCAAGTGGAACATTTTCTCAAGAAGAACTTAAGAAAAGGTATTGACCTATTAACTTTTAGTGCATTTCTTTTTGTTAGATTGTTTGTTGTATCTTGGGTTCCTGATGAGAGGTTAAGATTCTGAAGGCCCCTCTCCTTCCTTCCTGTCCCCTCTGCCTTGTTGTGTGTGCCCCTCCTGTGTCCATTACCTGGAGTACCTTCCCTCGTGTCTGATAAACTCCCCAGGCCTAAGAACCCAGCCAGGCTTGATCTCCTTGAGGAAAAGCTCTCTGGCCCCTCCGTTTAGAGTTAGCCACTTTTCCTTCGGCTGTTCACCTCTTTTTTTTGTACCTAATCCAAATCGATGTCCTTCTCTTACTGATCTGTAATTATGTGGTTATTTGTCTATATTTCCTTGCTAGGTTGTGAACATCTTAAACTTAGTGATTATGTCTTACTTATTTCTGATTTCCCATTGCCTGGTACACACACAGGAGCTCATAATAGATACATTTTGAGTGAATAATGTTCCAGGTTTGATCAGTACATCTTTTTTTAAACTGGAAAGGTTCTTCAATGTGTTGATCAGTGGCCTGGTTAGAGTGGTTTAGTGTTTCAAGGTTCTGAAAAACATTGTTAGGAATAGGAGGTTTGAGACTGTTTGATTTATTGTAAAATTATCATGTATGTGTGACTGAGATTCAGTTTCCGTCTTGGAATAATTTACATTCTGATAGAAGACACAGGCATGTAAACAAGTAATTGCAATGTGAGGTGCAAGGTTGCTGTATGGGCAGCTGTACAAGGTATAGAAATAGCAGAGGAGAGGTTAATTGCCTGTATGGGAGATGGCGGGGTGAACTTACTTGATCAGGGGAAGCTTCTCAACAGAAGTGAGACTTGAAGTGGGTTTTGAAGGACAAATTCAGGGTTTGCCCAGGTCTCCACTTTCTCAGCAAAGAAAGAGAAAACAGCCTGTGTAAGGCACAGAATGAAGAAGTAGCAAGGAGAATAACATTTTGGGTATTTTGGGAGGAATAGGGCAAGGAGTATGGAGGCAGCTGTTAGTTTTTAAAGATGAAGAAAATAGAGATGATAATAGCTGCTGCTAGTGCCTACTGGGGCTGTGGTAAGGCCAGGAGGTAGTTCACTTGGTTGACACTTAGTAAATTCAGAATGTCTTGTTCTTCCTATTAGAACCTCCTTGAGGATTAGATCCAATTTTTGTTCATATTTTGATGTATTGGATATCTACTATGTGTACTCAGGGTGGGAATTTCCATGTTATTTGAAGAGCTAATAATCGCTTCCATCAAGAAGCCTCGGAAAATTACTGGCCATTGGGATTTGAAGCCTGCAGGAAACCAAGGTGGTGTCTGCTCGGTTCCTTATGTGTCTGGCCTCGCAAGACCCAGGCCCAGCTCTGCCTGTGTAGAGGCAGCTGCTCTTTCACATGGTTAGGCACTTTGGCTATTGTTCTGTCTCATTTAGCTCTCCAGGCACCCCAGCTATGGGACTTTGGGCAGTTAAATTTCTTTGTATTTCATGTCCTTATTGTAAAATGGATATAGACATACTAGCCTGTTCACCTCCTCAGGATTTTTGCAAGGAGTGATGGACTAAAGCTTGTAGGAGTATTTTACTAGCCATAAATTGCTTCATAATTGACAACTGTTAATATTACTGGCATTGCGAGATAGGTGTGCAGAGGAGGAGGTCACTAGTGAAAAGTAAGACTCTGATACAGTTTCAGAAACTTTAGCCTTGGGAGACTTTTCCTCCAGAGGGCCTCAAGTGCAGGAGAGAGATAGTATTAGCTGTCACTGACTGAACACTTAGACCGTGCCAGGGTCTTCAGTGCACTGTGACCACAATCTGTTCAGTTCTCATAGTAACTCTACAGATGAGGAAACTGGGACTTCGATTGTGCAGTTTGCCCAGGATCTTTTTGCCTTGAAGTGATGGCTCTGGGATTAGAATACTGGTATGTCAGATGTTAAAGACAGTATTTTTGTCACTGTGCGCAGGGTATCCTGAGGGCTAGAATCAGCCTGATTCCCCATAACCATGGTGCCAAAGAGTCGCTTAATAGGGCTGTCTGGGGCTGTGGCCCTGGGAAGCTGAAGCCTCTTGTTGGGTAGACAGCCCTCTCCTGTTTTTACCTCCTAGGTCAGTGACCTCATACAGCTAGTGAAGGAGCTGCATACAGACAACCAGCATCTGAAGAAAACCATTTTTGATCTCTCCTGCATGGGTTTCCAGGGAAATGGGATTCCAGATAGACTTGTGTCTACAGAACAAACAGAGGTAAGAAATATTTTTATTGTCATGTGCTGATTACAAAAATATAACAACCGGATTGGTATGGTGGCTCACGCCTGTAATCCTGGCACTTTGGGAGGCTGAGGTGGGAGGATCACTTGGGCCCAGGAGGTTGAGGCTGCAGTGAGCTGTGATTACACCACTGCACTCCAGCCTGCGGGATAGAGCGAGACCCTGTCTCAAAAAAAAAAACCCATCAAAACCATTTATTCATATATATGTATGTATGTATACAAACCATATATTTGTATGTATGTATGTATGTATAACAACCCGAAAGGTTTTTCAAGACTGCATCTGTTCCTGGGGAGATCTCTAACTGAAATTCCCTTTGTTGTGAACTGGTTATTGAGGGTCCCACTAGGCTGTCAGGTCTGCCCACAGGCTTCCTCAGGTTCGAGTCGTGTCTCCATGGACACATTCGATATACTGTGATGCTTTGACTCTGGTCCAGCCCTGGGACCTGTGCTGCAGATGGCACACATCTGGATGAGTGATGTGGTCTCAGAGGGATCTGGAGAGTTTCCAAACCACCCAGATAATTTGAATAGTGTGGATGCAGCCTTAATGAATACATTAGCATTGAAAAACTGACATACACACAACCCACCCGGGAAAAGAGGAAAGAAGTCTTATTCTCCTTGATGACTTCTGGGCCTCAGTGCTGATCTTTGTGACTTATTGGCTCTGATTTTCTCTGTTTGGGACCCGGGCTGCACAATGGGAGGACCCTGAAGTTGTGATGTTGTTTCCCTCTTCATTCCCTATCTTGGCCTGACTGTCCCGTAGGAAGCACCTTGCTTCATGCGCGGGTTAGCATTGTTTCGGAAGACCAGAACTGCTCTCCCATAAAGTGCAGTAGTAGGGCCGTTATGTACTTGGGTCCCTCGTGTATGAAACTGGAATCTTCCTGGTTGGGGTTGTCTTCTGCTCTACCTGGAGTGCCAGGTAGATGGAGAACTCACATTCATTGCAATATCATTTCTTGGGAAAGATTTGTCAGCCTTAAGCTGTCTCCTCCTACCTTCCAAGTGGGAAATGCTCAAAGGTGTTTATGCTGCACTCTGGCCATCTTCTTTCTTTGTGAGAGGGAACATTATTGATCTTAGCCTCCAGGACTCTAGATAATTTTGAAAACCAAGAATATCTGTGATCCATTTAGGGAGAAACAAGTCTGATTTGCTTCCTCCGAGGCAGCGTTCTTCACCAACTTCATTTGAGACACAAGTGGTGTGTTTTGTTTGTTCATTTGCCCTTTAAAAGTCTGTTAAATGTCCCATTATGTCCCTTGGAGAAAACGGCTTTTTCCTTTTCCCACCCTAAGATCTTAATATCAGCCGACTCAGATTTGTTGAGTCTTTTATCATATTGTACTTCGATTTGATGTTCCCCATGAATAGCCTTGTTCTTTATAGCACAGCTCCCCATCATCCCCCAGAATGGGATGGGAAAGGTGATGAGCCCACTGGAATCTTAGCTGAGGGAGTAGATGGAGTTAGGGTGAGGGTGAGATGGGAAAGAGCGGAGCCTGCGGTTCTCTGGGAGTACGTGTGGTTCTCCTTTGATGAGAAACAAATCAGAAACAAACCAGAAATGCGTATATTGTCCGTAGCATTTCCCGAGCAGCATGACTTGCAAAGTGGGGTCTGGGTATGATTCCTGTTCTCTAGGAGCCTATAAATCAGAAAAGGCGGAGGGGAAAGCAAGTATATTTTTATTTTTAAAATTCAGTATTTTTTCTCCAATATTTAATTAACCCATAGCATTACCCCAACATTTGGAAAACAGAGAGAATAAATTACCCCTATTTCTGTCACTTTAAAACAAGCACACAGTTAATTAACATTTGGAAGTGTTCCTTCTGTATTTGTGTGTATGAACATGTGTATGCACATACCTCTCCTGGAATGCAGCTTTGTCTTCTGTTCTTGCTAATTGCTATTATGTCATAGCATCTCATCCCATGTTATGAATGTGCTGAAACTTAACTGCCTCACTGCTGTTGGACATGTAGGTTATTTGTAGTGATTTGCCATTTTTAATTCCCTAATAAATGTCTTTGAACACAAATCTTTTTCTGTGTTTAGGGTTTTTTTTTCCTTAGAGTTGATTCCCAGATATGTGTCATTAGGAGGTCCAAGGACAGATATAAATATGCAATAGGCATACAATTTATTTTCATTTATTTATTTATTCTCCACCGCCCCCCAACAACTTCTAATTTGTAAAAGACTATAAGTAGTTTGAAGGCTCTAATAGAGTTTGTCAGATTTCTTTTTAAGATGCTGGCTCTGGTGTAGAACCTCACCAGCTGGGTACCATGGTGCTCAGTACCTGCCTGCTGGTAGTTCACATAGACACCACCAAACAAAACACCAAGAACAGGTATCCTGTTGTTGCTGTGTACATTTAAACAAATACGAGGTTGCACCTATTTTCTCATATTTATTTGCTGGTTATTCATGCATTATAGGATAATTAGGTTGAAAATTGATACAGAGGAGTGATTTCAGCACAGTGTAGTCAGGACGTGGACCTGCCTTCTGAGTGTAGGCTATGTGTGAAGAAAGCATGTGACATGAGTCCTGGCACACTGCAAAGGCTCGAAGGCGTTAGTTACTATTATCATTTACTTATATTGTCATTATTAAGAATGGTTAGAAAACTAACTTTTTTTTGACATAGAGAGGATACCTGGACAAAGGGGCGTAATTTAATTGAACTCAAATATTTGTAGGGCTGTCATGTTGACAAGAAATAGACCTTGTGTGACTCTAAAGGACAGAAATGGTTCTCAGAAGTAGAAGGTACTTGTTAAATATTCTGTTAATAGTAACAATAAAACCTGGTTTGTCAGAGCAGATTTAATTTCATTAAAAGGAGGAACTTTCTAACAATTTGACTTCATACGTTATTATGAGTTTTACATGATTTATAAAGCCCTTGGCACAGTTCTGGCATGTGGTAGGTACTCAGTGAAACAGCTATTTTATTTTATTTTTTTGGTGAGTTAGTGGCAGAGATGGGACTATAACCCTCTTCTGACTCCCTTTAGAGTTGTTTAGCAACACCATAGGGCAGTGCTTCTGAAGTTTAATGTGTACGTAAATTTCCTGAGAGTCTTGTTAAAATGCAGATTCTTGTCCAGTAAGCCTAGCATGGGGCCTGAGAGTCTGTATTTCTAACAGATTTGGGTGATGATGCTTCTGCTGCCCTAAGGAATACCCTTTGAGTAGCAAGACCAGAGGCAATCCTGAAAACCACTTGTTTCTAGATCTCGTTTTGAAAAAAGTCATTATTCGTTTGTTTATTTGTTCAGCAGTGTTATTGAGCATCAGGCATTGATGTTAAAACTATGAACACATGCATGTCCCCGCCCTGTCTAGGATGTAATCTAGAGAAGCAGAGGGGCAGTCGTGGCAGAGTGTGGTGAGGGCTCTGATGGAGTGAATGCATAGTCTCAAGGGAGTTGTAGACAGGTGCTCAGCCCTCACTTTGGGGATTAAGGGAAGTTCTTCCTGGAGGAGGAAGGGGAGCTGCCAAGAAGATGAAGAAAGAATAGCTCAAGAGACGGGGGGAGAGGCAGTAGAGTGCAGAGTAACAGCATGGGGTTTCAAGGAGGGAGTGTTTCATAGTGTGGAACACTCTGAGAAGACAAGAAAGAAAAAAGTACTGAGAACCTCCTGTGAGTCCCATGACCAGTTTCATTAGAGTGAGGGGGACAGAAGCCAGCTTGCAGGGCTTAGAGAAGTGATGAGAAATGAGGAAATGAGGATACAGCCAGTTGACACTTGGAGGTTTGGAGGTTGCTTCTTTAGTGGCAGTAGGGCTGGAAGCTGAGCCAGGTATAGTGACTCAGTTCTTTCTGACATCTTAGTTCTATGTCTTCGAAAATGGGTAAGCAGCATGTAGCATGAAGTACATTTCTCTATGTCCATAACATTTAATTTCTTGACCATTCCTGGAAACTGAGAGTTTACTTTTAATTTTGACCAGGTCAGCAGAGGTAAAGAAAAATGAAAGTGAATTTTTACTTCACTGTATCAAGTATTGGCATGGTTATGGTTCTGGAAATGCAGAATAACTTTGATGCTTTTCATATTTCAACTTGGAATGACGTGTTAACGATAGTTTCTTTGCTCAGCTAAACTTAGGGGAAACTCTTCTCAGATCCGCAGGAGTCAGGGAGGAGCTTCTCTCTGCCTCCTTCCTAACCCCATGTGGATTTCATCTCTCGTTAATAAACAAGGTCTTTGGGGACCTTTCCTGGGCAGTAAAAGCCACATTGCAGAAGGTGAGAATAGACCCCTTGCAGAAGCCTGGAGAGAGGCAGAGAACACTCAGTGACCAGAGCTGTTGGGGAATCAGAGAGAGACTTTCATTATTGTTTTGAGACGGAGTCTCACTCTGTCGCCCAGGCTGGAGTACAGTGGTGCAATCTCAGCTCACTGCAAGCTAAGCTCCGCCTCCCAGGTTCACACCATTCTTCTACCTCAGCCTCCCGAGTAGCTGGGATTACAGTCGTCCGCCACCACACCCGGCTAATTTTTTGTATTTTTAGTAGAGATGGTGTTTCACAGTGTTAGCCAGGATGGTCTTGATCTCCTGACCTCATGATCCACCCACCTCAGCCTTCCAAAGTGCTGGAATTACAGGCGTGAGCCTCCACGCCCGGCCCTGTTTTGTTTTGTTTTAAAGATGGGAAAGACTTTCTCCTAATATTTTATTATGAAAAAATTCAGACACAGCAAAGTGAAAAGATTTTTACAGTGAATACCCATATACTCACCACCTAGGTTCTATTCCCATTTCCTACCTGCCCATCATCACTCTGTCTCATCTTTCTGATAAATTTTAATTGAAGCTACAAACATCAATATACTTCCCCCAAGTACTTCAGTGTACATTATCTTCAATAAATGCTTATAGTTAAATGAACTGTAGAAATTGTAAGCCTGTGTTCACTAAGTTTTACAAGTGTATGTGCCTGTGTAAGGCAAACCCCTATCAAGAGCCTGCGTCTCCTCTGTTGTCCAAACCCAATCCCACCCCAGCTGCTCTTCTGATTTTGTCCCACTATGGGTTAATTTTGCCTAGACCTTCATATAAGTGGAGTCCTACAGTATATTCTCTTTTGTATATATTCTTTTACTCAGCATTGTGTTTTTGAGATTCATCTATGTTGTTAGTGCATCAAGTTTGTTCCTTTTTATTGCCAAGTAGTATTCCATTGCATGAATGGATTACATTGTTTATTCATTCTGCTATTAATGGACACTTGGGTAAAAGGTGATATGAGCATTCATGTACAATTCTTAGTTGGGACATACTTTTTTTTTTTTTTAAACTTAACGAGTACCTATGAGTAGAATTCCTGAGTCATAGGGTTATTAGTTTTATAAGAAATGCCAATGCTTTTTCCAAACCTTTTATATTCCCACCAATGAGTTTGATAGTTCCAGTTAGTCTTTATCACGGTGAGAATGTTATGGTAATGAGGGAAGAAACCAAAAGAGAAAGAGGCTTCCTTACCCATATTTATAAACTTCTATACCTCAGTAGGTATATTTATGCATGTCTAGTCTGTTTTGTGCTTGATAGGATAGTGGGATATGGTTTTTGATCATCACTTCTGTTTGATCCTGATTGCAGATTTAGATATGGTTAGATTGAATGTGTTCTGACCCTGGGAAGTTTCTATAAAAACTGAACTCAGTTGCCTTTGTTTTGTTTTTCTTCCAAAACAATGTTTTTCTTCTGAAAGGAAAATCAGAGAGTTGGACTGGAGAGCTATGGGGATAATTGACTAAACACAGGGATTCAGAGAGAAAACTTGAACTAGAACCGTAGGTATCTCACATGTACAACACACCCAACAAATGACCCAGTACTCCGTGGTTTCAGCACCTTCGGTGTGGACTATTTTGTTTTGTTTTTGTTTTCGAGACAGGGTCTTTGCTCTGTTGTCCAGGCTGGAGTGCAGTGGTGTGATCACGGCTCACTGCAGCCTCAACCTCCCTGGGCTCAGGTGATCCTTCTGCCTCAGTCTCTTGGGACTGCAGGCATGTGCCACCACACCCGGCAAATTTTTGTACTTTTTGTAGAGACAAGTGTCTCACTCTGTTGTCCTGACTGGTCTTGAACTGCTGAGCTCAAGCAATCTGCTTGCCTAGGGCTCCCAAAGTGCTAAGATTACAGGTGTGAGCCACCGCACCTGGCCAGACTCTTTTATTGATGAGATAAGATTTGGTATAATTTTGACATAGCTTCGATTGATTCCTTACCCGGGAGTGGCTGGCCACCTTTTCTCTCATTTTTAATTTGGTTAATTCAGGTGCCCCATGAATAGAATTTTTACTTTTCCGGAGAGCTGAGAACTGGCTTTCTTGAGAACTTTGTACTGTCCATTTTGTAGCACTCAGAAGCTTTGGGATTTACACTTCTTTGAAGCATTAGGTATTTATGCAGTCTTTATAAATAACTGTCCTTCGTTTCCAAAAGCATAAAGTTATCGTCAGGCAAGCGTGATACTCTTCTCATTAGAGATGAGGACTTTTTGTCAGCAAAATGACAGTGTTGCCAGGACTGTCCATCTCAGAGGTGTGACAGTCAAACAAGAAGAGGTTAATGCCTTGTCCTAAATAGGAGAAATGATGCATAAATTGGGCACACCATAAATTTCATTTATTACTTTCTTGCTATTTGATATTTTCAATTCCATCAATAGCCGTTTTCCAAAATCTTGTTACTTTTATATAATCTGAAAGTGAATTTAGCAAAGGCAGGAGTGGCAGTGGCGTACAGCATATTTAATTTACGGCAGCTAAGGAAAGGCCATGCAAGGGCAAGGGGCAATGTCTTTAGTTATTTTCTTGGGGAATTTGTCCTTAAATTATGCTTGATCCAGGCAGCTGGTGTGATTCGCCACAACTAGCAGCTCTAACTTTGGTTAATTTTTATTTCATGGCTTTGGCATTTGTTTCTTCCTCTTTTTTGTTTGCCTTTTGTTTTGCATTAAAAAAAAAAAAAAAGACATCACTGACTTATTCATACATATTCATGCTGCACACTTTTTTGGGTTGCATTTTCACATCATTCCATGCTCCATGTAGCTTATGGCTAGCAAGGAGGATGAGGACACGATCAAAATTGGAGAGGATGACGAGAATAATTTCCTGAGTGACCAGCATTTGCAGCAGAGTAATGAGGTAGGAACCTTGCAGTTAACTCCTTATTTCATCTATTCTACTCTATGTCCAAACCAGTCTTCGAGTCTGGAATGAGTCCAGTGAGTTTTCTGTTCGTTCTGCCTATATCGTGTACCTTTCATGTGCCAGTGGAAAGCAAAGAGTAGGTCTCTTCCCTCTTAGAAGTTAAAAACTGGGTGATGGAGCCAGTCATGAAACATGAAAACAAGCGTATACTTGCAAATAAAAATGGACTTGTTATAGTAGAATAGCAGGCATTGGATGTTTGACCTGGACAAATCTTCAGTGATCTAATCCAAACCATTTTATGAATTAGAAACTGAAGCCTTTGAAGAATGATGATTTATTTGGGGCACAGAGCAAATCAGTGATAGAGTTAGGATAAGAACCCTTGTTTCTGGACTGTGTGAACTACCAGATCATTTGGTTGAGGCGTAAAGACCTACTGATGGAACTTAGTTCCCCTTCCTAGGGGCGCTCTGCAGTCTCCTCATCTGGAACCCACACTGTCATTTGGGCATTGTGAGAATATGACCCCCATCCACATAGAGCACTCTTCCAATCACATTGATACTGAACATTTGGAGCAAGCAGTCTCCAACCCTCTAATTCATAAAATGTGTGGGAGACTCCAAGCAGTCTCCAAAGTTGAAAGAACCCTAGAGACTGGGATGTGGTGGGGGTAAGATGCTACAGATTTGGCATTTTTGGCCTTCAGGATGTTCAAATTTGTGGAGTCACAAAGGGAAGATCTTAAAATATAGATAGTTTTAGAAAGCAAAGTAATTAAAAGTGCAACCAGATGAACCTCATTCGAAGTCTTAGCTTTGGCACTACTCTCTCTGTGACCTTGGTTAATTAGTGTTTAACCTCTAAGCCTGAGTTTCCTCATCAATGAGGATAGTAATACTTCCTTTTAGGATTGTGATATTTAAATAGAAAGGCATGTAATAAGTGCTCAGTAAATAATAATTATTGTTTTTATTATTCTATACGTTTCCTTCTTTGGAGGTTGCTTATTAGTTGGATTTAATAACTAGATTGGTGGCAAAGAAGACACTATAAATAACAACTCGTTTGTGTAGGTCTTGTCTTCCATTTAAAAATCTTAATCATTTCACCAGTGTGGAGAGATGGGGGTGATGGCTAGTGTGTATATCACTAGCAGTAATGAAGTCAAGAGGAATTATTTATAGACTGGTAGAAGAAATTTACAGCTTTGGATAAGGGAGAAAGAATGCTAATTGCAGCACCTCAAAGACATGCCCAGTACAGGCTTTAACTAGTTGCGTCTTTGGTACCACTCCTCTGGGACCCTCAGTGACCCAAGAAGGTGGATCCGTAAATAACATCTCCATGGGAATTAGGAACTCTCTACCTTCCTAATGAGAAAGATCAAAGCCATGTTAAATTGTATGTGTCTGTAAAGAGTAAGTCAGCTTTCTGATACATAATAAGGAGGATACATTGCAAGAAGAATGTAATAAACACTCAAATCATTGTTAATGACATGGGTTCCCTACTCTTCTTAGAAAGAACTTTCAAGGAGTGGGCTGTAGGGGTGGGAGAATGCATTTCCAGTGTGCACCTGTAGTGAGTAAGACAAGTAACCTGAGGTGGTCTCATTTCATTCTCCTAAGAACCGCGGGAGGTACCATTACTGCCCCCATTTTATAGGTGAGGAAACTGAGGGTGAGGAGAAGTGATGTAAACATCTCTATCCTTTTTCTAGAACATCTCCCTATGTTAAAGTGAGTACGTGCGCACCTGCGTGCCTGTGTCTCTCTCTCTTCCTCCTTCTCCCCCTTTCCTTTTTTGTTTCTCTCTGGCTCAGTGTGTCTGGCTTATTTGCACTTACTCACTTACCCTGCATCTCCATCCTCTCTCCACACACCCGCTTCCCTTACTCCTTATTCTATTATTTGACCAAATACTTTTATTTGCAGATTATGAAAGACCTTTCCAAAGGAGGCTGCAAAAATGGATACTTAAGGCGCACGGAGCCTAAGATTTTAGAATCCGATGGGGCCCAGGCACCTGGCTGCCTAGAAGAAGGCGTGTTCATAAACCTGCTT
Source organism: Rhinopithecus bieti (assembly GCF_001698545.2). Taxonomy (NCBI): domain Eukaryota; kingdom Metazoa; phylum Chordata; class Mammalia; order Primates; family Cercopithecidae; genus Rhinopithecus; species Rhinopithecus bieti. Next base: position 2,172,100 of record NW_016807962.1, read on the forward strand.
GCCCCTTTGTTCAATGAGAAGGCCACGTTGTTACTGGAATCCAGGTAGACATGAGGCCCAGACATTCCTTTGTTTCTCTAGTTCTAGGGGAGAACAAACTCATTTTGCTAAATGGGTTTGGATGCTGCTGCTGTGTAATTTACCTGAGAGAGCTCCTGAAATGGCTTGGAAGGAATCTTGCCAGTCATGCAATTAAGTAATTAGGCTGCATCCTAGTGGCTGTGAGGGGACGTCAGCAAAGCCTCATGTAAGCCCATTATAAAGAGGAGAAAGAAAGCTTTCTTTGAGAATTATTCCTGGGAGCCCCAGAAAGGGCTGCCTTGCTGTCAGCGAGAGGAATCAGCCCTACCGAAATCTCTCCCAGTTTCGACAACAGCTTAAAAAATATCACTGTAGTTGTGATTCTGCTGTTTTTGTTGAGCTTGAATTAAAGTTCTCTTCTCATTGTATCTGTTGGGAGCCATTCCTATGTGAGGAGATACTACAGGTTGTTTTCCTTAAAACAAAAAAGGAGAAACATTCCGTACATTTGTGTTTTTTCAATTAATCCTTTGGGAGTAATTTTCCCCTTTCATGTTCTTCCTAGTCCTTCCATAACAGCTGCTTGGGCTTTGGAACCAAAAGAGCTGTCTTTTATCTCTCAGTGCCTCAGTTTATCTGATTACTTCTTAGGGTTGCTGTGGGGAGTAAGAAAAAAACACTTAAGAAAAATGGCTGGCGTGTGGTGTGGTGCGTGTTCAATAACAGTTTTCAGTTCTCCTCCCAAATAGGCAGAGAAATGGAGCAGTAATGATTGCCCATGACTCTTGACAAGAGCCAGAAACGCTAATATTTCTTGTATCATTGATGGACTAAGCCTTACGGGCGTTTCTTCAGTGGAAAAATGGGATTGAAGCACTCTGTTTTTGTGAGCTCAGCAAGCCTGACTCCTCCCCAATCCCTGACATCTGTCCAATATTTTTCTAGCATGAGTCTTCTTGGAAGACATGCTCAGTGGCAATTCTGGCTTATTATCACAAGTAGTTAGATGACCATAGTAGTTGGTGCTTGGGAAATGGAGGATTTCCTGAACATCACGATCCCTAATTTTACTTCAGAGTTAAAAGACACTTTTTGTGTGAGGGCCATGTGGGAATGTACTTGGGTGATGTGAATCAGGGAGAGTGCAGTGGGCTGTGGTAGGAGCGTGGTGAATTGGGCGGTCGGGGGAAATGCTTCCTTCTGGCAATGGAAGCATTTCAGCCCCAGCTGAAATGGGAGTCAGAAAGGTCTGGAATCTCAGCTTTGCTCTGCCACTTGGTTGGGGGATCCTGAACCTTTATGAGCCCATTTATTCATCTGTAAAATGGGCTTTTAAAGAATCCCCCTCTCACAGTCTTATTGTGAGGATTCAGTGTATTTAGAGGATTTGGCACATGGTAAGTGCTTAGGAAATGTCAATTCCTCTTCCCTTATACCTTCCTCATGGCACAGATGCCCAGGAAGGGGATATAAACAATATTTGGGCTCTGAGAAATCTCTTGGACTGAACCATTGAAAAGGTCCGGCTTATAGTTATAGCTTAATGAATCTGCTGTTCAGATTTCTAGCAAAATAACACTTGAAATGTTTTATTTAATAGCACCACCACTTTAGTATATTATAATGGCCTCTTTCACCACCTTTTACTACCCATGTGTAAAGTATTTTTCCTCGGTTTTATTGTGTTGTTTGGTGGTGAGTAATGGTCTTCCTTTGGCTAGCCAAATAACAATTGTCATTATTTTTTATCTGTATTAAAGAGGCGAAGGAAAGGAAAATTTAGTTTAACATCTCCTGAAGCTTGAAATGCCAGAAATATTTTGAAAGTCTGGGTTTACTATAGTTTGAGGTTGTTTCTGTTGTCTAGATAATTTCACATTAGAGGTGAAAAATGTACCATACGTTTAAATTTTGTTGTTAACCCCATTTTGGTGTGCTATAGCTATTTAAATGGAGTTGACTCTGCCCCCATCTAGATAATAGAAATCTGGATATGCAGAGGGCCTTCTCCCTCCCCTCAGAGGGCTCAGTGGGAAAGACAACACAGGGGTGCCTGTCATTGCCAGTGGCAGCAAAGATCGGAGGAAGGGAAGGTCAGAGTATGTTAAAGGAGTTGTAGAGTACAGCCTGACTGTTTCACAGGGTTTCTAGAGATAGAGCAGGTAGTAGAAACCGAAGTGAGAAGAAAAAAGAGCTAACACCAATGAGGACCTTCTGTCCCCTTCTTTTGCTGACTGCCACCACCTCACCCAGACCTGCATTTTCTTTCTCCTGGGAGTTAGCAACAGCTTTCCAGCTGGTCTCTTCTCTCTACTTTCCCCATTTATTTTCCCATAATTTTCTGTCCCAGTTTCATAACTCTGTCTTCTTATGATTTTTTTCCCTTTATTTTTTAGATGATTTAAACATACTTATTTAAAAATCTTCTTCAGATTGCTTTATTGTTTCTGTTTCCTCAATTGTGAATTCTCTCATTAGGTTGTTGTCTTTTTAATAGCCCTCTTCTTACAGCTGTGGGTTTTCTCCCGTGTTTCTGATCTCTGGATACTTTTATCTTGATTTTTGAGCCCTATAGTGTACCTTACACTATTTTTTAGGTGTGCATATTTTGCAGTCATTACTCTGTGATTAGACCAGCATGAGGGGAGCTCCTCTGTGTGTGAGGCCTCTCTGTCCATTCTCTATGCAACAGCAGCCAGAGTCACCTTTCTTGATTTTTTTTTTTTTTCTTTTTTTGACATAAAGTTTGGCTCTGTTGCTCAGGCTGGAGTGCAGTGGCACGATCTCAGTTCACTGCAGCCTCCTGGGTTCAAGTCATTGTCCCACCTCAGCCTCCCGAGTAGCTGGGACTACAGGCACATGCCATCATCCCTGGCTAATTTTTTGTATTTTTTGTAGAGATAGGGTTTCGCCATGTTGCCCAGGCTGGTCTCGAATTCGTGAGCCCAAGCTATCTGCCTGCCCTGGCCTCCCAAAGTGCTGGGATGATAGGCATGAACCATGACGCCCGGCCTGGAGTCACCTTTCTGAAGCACCTGTGTGACCAGCCCGGTCCATCGCAAGGCCTTTCAGTGGCCTTCTTTTTTTTTTTTCTCAATGTGTTGTACAGGACTCTTCGTTTTTTCCCTGCCCATCTTTCCAGCCTCACCCCTTCTTCTCCACTTGACTCTGTTCCTGTTGTTTTCCATGCTTAGACTGTTCCATTTCCCCTCCTCGAGGCTTCCGTGCTTAGACTGTTCTCATTGATGTTAGAAACCCTCCGCTGTCGTTCTCCCTGCCACCCCCAGTCTGGGGCACTCTGGGATGGTTGCCCTGTAACCATAATTTGTTTACATATGTTTCTCTAAAACTAGTCCATGTCCTCCTGGGATAGTTTTATATCCCCAGTGGCCACTGCAGTGCCCAGCACAAGAAACACACAAGGGAGTCTTCTTGAGTTACTCCACCGGAGCACCATTCCAGGTGTTTTACATGCTGGCTTAGTTTTGCTTCCCTGGAAAGCAGAGCCTGAGATTCGGATTAGAGTATAAGGGATTTGTTTGGGATTTGACATCAGGGAGCAGGAATGAGGGCTCAGGGAGAGTAAGACAGGAATGAAAGCAGAACCAATAAGGGTGCAGTGATGATCTGGTTACTGCTGGGGACCCTCTGAGGGACTGTATATTACTATGCCTGTGTGGTCCATCTGAAGGATGGGAGACTGGGACATTTACGCAACAGCTGTCTTCTCCCACTGGTTGAGAGTTTCCCCAGAAATGGAAACTGTTTCACACTTCCACACTGCTTTACTGGCTTGCTCATAGAGCTTTGGAAAAAGCCCCAAGGCAGCAGAGATGTAGAGGGTGTTTGAGGTGGGACTGTGTCTATGGGAACTGTCCACACAGCAGCAGCTGAAGTCAGAGGTGTGCCAAGGGTATGTGACAAGGAGCATGGAAAGTATCTGCTGCCTATACAATATCTCGTTTAATCCTCATAGCTGTCTTGTGGAGGAATACTTATCTTCTTTTCAGAGAATTGCGGAGTTAGAATATGAAGGGATTTGTATCTGTCTTCAAAGCCAATGCACTTTCTACTATGCCTGTATACAAATATTCTTTCATTAACACCTCTTTGTTAAGCACCCATTGTGCACCAAGATGGATTAGGTCATCGATGGACCAGCCAGGTTGGCCAGATTAGTCTAAAGCCATACTTGCTCCTGAATATAGAAATGGGGCCAGGGCCAGGAGGTTGGCTGGCGGGGTAGAGTCAGGGAGGACCCTGTAATTGTCATGGACACCTTATAATCCTGTTTTTTTCTACCTGGGCCCAGCCTGCGTTCACATATTCATGTGACTCACCCACTTGCTGTGTACCTTGTGTCAAATTAATTCTACTCTTCTTATCCTTGAAATGACATGGTAGTACCTGCCTTGTTTGGTTGCTGTGAGGTTACACAGGATAAAATACTGGATGTGGGTCCTGGCACGTTGTGGGTACACACTGTATTTAGTTTTGATGGAATCTGGGCAACAGTAGGTGGGGATAACTTGGGATACTGGCTAGGGGACAAGGCCTAGCAGAAAGCTTGATTCTTCTACTTCCTTCCCTTTTGGAAAAACAGGCCAGACCTTCTGAAAGTGGTACGGGAACTGCTTCTGGGACATCTGTGCTTGACAGAGCAGGAAGTTTCTGGAGAACACCTTGGTGGTAAAACTGAGAAGACACCCAAGCAAAAAGGTGAACTTGTCCATTTTGTCCAAACCAACTCATTTTCCAAGCCACATGATGAACTGAAGTTGTCTTGTGAGGCCCAGCTAGTAAAGGCAGGCGAAGTGCCCAAGGTGGAGCTGAAAGATGCCTCAGTGCAGACTGTGGCCATGGAGGGCGACCTGCACAGATCCAAGCACGAAGCAGTGGGAGAGGCTTGGGAAGAGAAACCAATCAACACTGCACTCAGAGCAGAGCATCGGCCAGAGAACCTGCACAGGGTGCCTGGGTGGCAGGCTGCCCTCCTTTCCCTCCCTGGTGGGACCAATAGAGTAAGTTTTTCCATGTATTAATTATGTACTTACTTTATACAAAGAAAAAACTTTAAAAATCACCTTTAATCTTACCACTTTCTTCCCATTTATATGATGAGAATGTCCAGTGTCTCCCCCTGCTTGCACTTACCCTGGCCTCCACCCAGAGCTGTGTGTCCTCACTGACCTTCCTCTGCCTCTCCTTCCCCTCACTCCCTTTGTCTGTCTTCCTCCATCTCAGCCCTATCTAATTTATCTGTATATTGCGACATTTATGTATTTTCCTTAGAAAAAACACATGTGAGGTCTTGTTTATACATCTGTCTATAGCCGTCTATTTCATGTTATGAGGAACATCTTTCCTTGTAATGGCTACATAAGGTTGCATTGTGGAGATGTCCCAAAATCTATCCAGTTTTCATTGTATTGACGAACATTTGCTTTTGCAGGTTGCAGTCAAATGGTCATAACCTGACTTTAGGGGTAGGGATGAGAACCTAGGTTTTATCTTGTGCAGACTTTGTGTAGTAGAGGTATTCTGAGGGCTTCGTCTATAATCTTTTATCCTGACAACACTCATCAAAGATCTGGAAGCCACACCCCATGTTCCTGTTGTTAACCAGTGGTTGAGCTGAGACTCCCACTGTACCTGACTGCACAGCCACACCCTTTCCCTGGATCAGGCTACCTTCCAACCCTGGTGGTGTGAAATGATAAAGTCTGGGTTTGTTGAGTGAATGTTTGCATGTTGATTTTCCTTCAGCTTATATACTGTCTCTAAGCCCTACACATCCTGTCAAATATGCCAGATTGTTAAAACCAGGTTCTTTTGGCAATGTTTGGTTGGACCCTTATGAAAATCCTCTTGAGGTCATGGCTTGAAACCCCCACCCCCGCCACCCTACAGCCAAGAATCCCCATAGAAGGGAGATGTGTTCTGGGAGAGAAGGAAATAGGTCGTGTTTCTAATAGTGGTTCAGTGAAGGCTGTTGATATTCTTGTTTCTGATGGGTGTTTTGTATTTGAGAAATCAACTGTACACACTGCTTTATAGCATCAGAATGGAGAATTAAGTTTATTTTCTGACCACTAAATTACTGCTTTTGCGCATACAAAAGAGAGTTAGATATATCATTAGCAAAATTGCTTTTGATTGTTTTAAATTATGCACCAAAACTGTAATTTCTAGAAAAGGGTTTTCTAAAGATATCAGTAGAGACCAGAGAGAGAGAGAGAGAGAGAGAGAGAGAGAGAGAGAGAGAGACTGCCATTATATTAACGGTACTAGAAATGCAAATTTGTGCAGTTTGGCTAGAATAGAAATGCTCTCATCTGCCCCAGCTCCTTCAGTTTGTACCTGTATATCAGGAAAACTAGGTGTCTTTTGTTTGTTTGTTTTTTTTGTTTGAATTTTTCATTGTGTGAGAGATGTTATTCTGTGTTCAGGAAAACTGGAGAATTGAATGGACTTAATTTCCCCCAAATATATTAAAATATATATTTTTTTAGTTTGAAATTGTTCCTCTTGCTATGTCTTCAAAAGGAAGGAAACCGTATTTGTTTATTATTTTTAGTATCTGTTAGGGATTGTGCTGCATACTCTGTGTGTGTCTGTGTGTGTATATATACATATATATATAATCTCACTTAATATTCTCAACAAGAATATGAATTTGGTAGGTATTACTTACATTTTACTTTTGAAGAAATATTGGCTCAGAAAACTGTCCAGAGTGACTTAGCTGGTAAGTGGAGTGATAGAAGAGCCCTCTCGTCACCACCATGGCCTCCAGTCTATGCAAAGTAGAAGGAAATTTAATGATATTCTTTGTGGTCTTTGGTAGTTAAGAAGTTGATAATCCTATGGCTTACCTCTTTTAATAGGAGACTCTGATATCCTGTTAAAAGGAATATCACTGCAGCCCGAGGGTAAGACAAGGAGACCAGATATCCTTCCAGTTGTTTAGTTATTGAGACAAGGAGACCAGGTATCCTTTCAATTGTTTAGTACAGACAAGAGGATGGACTTTCCTGATATACATGTGTTTGCATTGGGCCTAGCCACTTACCTGCTTTGAGTCTTTGGCAAGTGTCTAGTACAGTACCTTGTACATGGTAGGAGCTTGGAGTGTGTGAGTTCCTGTTTCCGTTCCATTCCCAAGGAAGAAGTTCCAGTGTGACATCTTTAATAATGTGGTAGATGGGACTCTGTTCAGAGTCCATAAGGTAGCATTTTGTGTGGTGTTATTTTAGAACGAGCATTAGGTTGACTGACGGCAGTCTTCCAGCTTGAAATTGGCTTTGGCATTTGTGCACTTGCAGATATCTTTTCTGCTGCCACATGACACACAGATTTGGATCCAGGAATAAAGATTGGTGGAGACTGAGGACCAGGCAAATGATTGTTATTTTCCAGCCCTCTTTGCTGGGGCATCCACCCCCTCCCACGTGGTCTCCTTTTGCCACCCCAAACTGTTCTTATCCTTGAACCTACTCTCTCCTCTTACCTGAAATTTCAGAGCAGAAAGCATCTCACTTTTCTGAACTAAGCACTGGACCCTGAAGAGCTAGTCTTAGGTCTGACTCTTGAACCTTCTTGCATTGTGACATTGGACTAGTTGTTTGACATCTCAGTTCTTCATCTGGAAAGTAAGCATGATAACGTCTCTTATCCTGTGAGTTCTGGGACTGCAGAGTTCACTTCAGGATTGGAAAGTAAGCATGATAACGTCTCTTATCCTGTGAGTTCTGGGACTGCAGAGTTCACTTCAGGATTATGGGAAAGTGTGCTTGAAAGCATTTTATATCCTAGAATGTTCAAGAAGGGGCCCTTACTCTTCTTTCCTTCTTAAGAGACCTCAGTGATCTCATTTCTTGGGTCTCAAATATTTTCTGTTTTCTTCTTGGGTTCCTTCTCCTCTGCTATTTAAAAACTTTAAAAAAAGAAAAAAGCCTTATTAAGATTTAATTCACATATCATCCAATGCATCCCTTTAAGGTATACAATTCAGTGGGGTTTTTTTTGTGTATTGTACAATTTAGAGTTGTACAACAGTTTTAGAACATTTTCGTCATCCCAAAAGAAACCTTGTACTCATTAACAGTCACTTCCCATTTCCCCCCAACTCGCCCACCCCAGCCCTAGGCAACCACGAATCTACTTTGTGTCTCTTTTGATTTGCCTATTCTGGATTATTTTATATAAATGGAATCATGCCATACGTGGTTTTTGGTGACTAGCTTCTTCCATTTAGCATACTGTGTTTGAGGTTCATTCGCGTTGTAGCATGTGTCAGTACTTCATTTATTTTTATTGCCAAACAGTATTCCATAGTGTATCCATATGGATATACCGCATTCATTAGTTGATGCACATTTGAGCTATTTCCACTTTTGGTTATTAGAAATAATGTTGCTATTCATGTACAAATTTGGGGGTGATAATGTTTTTATTTCTCTTGTGTATATACCTAGGAGTAGAATTGATGGGTAAGATGGTAACTCTGTTTAATCTTTTTGAGGAACTGCCAGACTGTTTTCTAAAGCGCCTGTACCCTCTTTACGTTCTCACTGGCAGTGTGTGAGGGTTCCAGTTTCTCCACTTCTTCATCAACACTTGTTGTTGTCCTTTGGTTATAGCCATCCTAATAGGTATGAAGTAGTGGTATTTTATTGTGATTTGATAGACATTTTCCTTGGTAACTAATGATGTTGAGCATCTTTTCACATGCTTATTTGCCATGCACATATCTCCTTTGGAGAAATGACTATCAGAGTTTTTACTCATCTTTTAATTGGATTATTTGTTTTTATTATTGAGTTGTAGTCTTTCTTTAAATATAGTCTGGATTTAAGTCCCTCTGCCCAGCTTTTGAATGTTTAAAATTCCCCAGTTGAAAGAGACCCCCATTTGGCCTCTTAAGTTATTGTTTATATGTTCATTCCACAAATAGCTGTTGAGTACCTACTGTGTACTAGTTCTTATGCTAGAAGCTATACAGAGAGTATGGCCAAGATATGCAAAGCCTCTTAACCCTGGAGCTTACAGGTTGGTGCAGAAGATAGACAAGGAACAGATAATTTCACAGGCATTTAATTAAAATGATAACTAGCGTTCTCTGAGGGGATATGTAGAGGACAGTGAGTGTGTAATAGGGAGCTCTGCCTTGGTCTTAGAAATCAAGGCCCATTTTCCTGAGGAAGGCCCATTTGAGCTGAGTCTTAATGAATGCTATTAGAGTTAGTCAGGGAAGTGGGAAGGAGAGAGTGTTCTGGGCAAAGGGGTTGGCATATGCTAAGGTCCTGAGGTGGAAGGAAGGCATTTTGAGGGACCAAGGTCATTGTTGCTGAAGAGCAGGGTAAAGTGAAAGGGGGTGTAATTCAGGCTGTAGGTCCTGCAGGACCTTGTAGGTTGTGGTATGGACCTTGACCTTTGTCTTGAGAGAACTGGGAAGCAATTAAAATAGTTTTAGGCAGAAGAGAGGAGTAGTAGGTTTGTCTTTTTGCTGTAGCATGGAGAGTGGCTTAGAGAGGGCAAAAGTGAATGTGTGGAGACCACCCAGGAGACTGTTGCTATGACTTAGGTGAGAACTAACAGCATCTTGGAGTTGAGTGGTAGCAGTGGAGGATGAGAAGAGTTGAAAGAATTGAGAGACAACCTGGGACTTATAATTAATGGACCCTGATGAATGGTGAAAGTGGGTAACAAGAATAAAGGGAAACTTAAAAATTATTCCCATGGTTCTAGATTGTGTAGTAAATGGATAGTCATGCGATTCACCAAGACAGAGATTGTTGAAGTGGCATAGATTTTCAGTGGAGGCATGGGGTGATGAAGCTGAAGAGTTGAATTTTCAGTTGATTCTGTAGTGCCCATAAGTCATTATGAATGAGGATGACTGGGAGTTCTGAGCCTGGGAAATATCCCCTGGGTTGGCAACTTAGTAGCCACCAAAGTAAGGGGTGATTCTGGTGGACTAGCAGGGGTTGATAGGCCAGATTAGATTAGACCGAGGAATGTTTGGGAAATGAGGAAATAGATAAGGAGCAAAATAACATTTCCCAGAAGATCAAGTTGGAAGAAGAACTGCCATTTATGGAGCATCTGTATTGTCCAGAGAGACAATGGGCCAGGGCCAGGAGGGTGGCGAGGAGAAGCTTAGCCCTTGATGATCAGAGGAGAGACCTGCCAAGATACAAGCTCTTTGGCTAGTGGATAAACATAGCTGCCATTATAGGACTGAAAAGTCTGGGCAGCCAGTTCGAATTCCGTTTTATAAGGCTGGCATGAGAATGTTGACTGTGCAACCAAAGGAAGTGTGTTCAAAGTGTATTCATTCTTGCATATGTGTGTTTTCAGGAGGCTAAGAAGTCGCGCTTGCCAATCCTAATAAAACCATCCCAGTCATTAAGAAATACGTATCGTCTCCCTGCCACCCAGGAGGTGGTGACGCAGCTGCAGAGCCAGATCTTGGAGCTGCAGGGGGAGCTGAAGGAGTTTAAAACTTGTAATAAGCAACTTCACCAAAAGTTAATTCTGGCTGAAGCAATGATGGAGGGGAGGCCAACGCCTGACAAAATGTTGCTGAATGGTAAGCACCAAGAAAAATGTATTCCCTGTGAGCTAGACAAACGGCTCGATAGAAAACTGCTTGAAATGTCAACCTTGTTGTTTAGAATTGCAATAAGTTTTAGTATAAATTTCATGAATTGCAGTGATTAATCTTGACTCTTGACAAATGCACAACAGAGGGAACACAATAAGGAGAATGAATCCATTGCTTTCATTTTACTCTGGAGTCTGGATAAAGGGAACGTGTAGTGCTCATAGGTCTGAGGGGGCGCTGCTGCCTTCACTTAGGATTCTCTGCAGATGCCCCAGTTGTGTTTGGCTTTGTCTGTGGATGCCTCTGGCGTGTGGCGTCAGAGGTATGCAAGTGAGGATCTACTTTGCAGAGTTCTCTGGAATGTCCAGGCCAACTTGGGGCTAATTCCAAACCTTACTAACCTTGTGTCTTCCTCTAGAAGAGACCCACTTCCCCACCTTCTTTGAACCTGCTGGCTCTGCTCTCCTGGGAGGCAAGACAACAGAAAGCCCCTGGGTTAAAATGTCCCTAAATAGTTAGGATCCAGAGACTTGGAGGAAATGTGTCTAGTGGCGTCCTCTATTCTAGGACAGTGGTGCTTAGAGATTTTGGACCAGTAACCCTTTGAGAATCTGAAGAAAGCTGAGGGCCCTCCCACAGAATGATGCAGGTGAGCATATAAGTAGCATTTTACATCATTTTCTCAGGGCTCATGAATCCACAAATGTGCATATGTTGACTCCTAATTTTGAACTTCTGTAAGCAGATGGCAGCAGCACCATAACAAGAACAACAAAAGTAATCTTTTATTTATTTATTCATTTCTTCTGTGTGCCAAGCACTATTCTAGGCACTGAGGAGAGGGGAGTGAACAAAGCAGATGAAGTCACTGTCTCTGTGTCTAGCTTACATTCTTGTGTGTGTGTAGGGTCGGGGGGAAGACAGAAAGCTGATAAGCATATGTATAACATGTGAGAAAATAAGTGCCATGGAAAAGAATGAAGCAGGATTCAGGTGTGGGGAATGTGGAGGAGGGGCAGGATTTGCTCATGTCACGAATGCTAGAGAGCCCCCGTGGTGAAATGGCATTTGAAGGGAAACAGGGGAAATGAGTGCTCTAGTCATCTTGGGAAGAAGGAAAAAGGCAAAGGCCCTGGTGCTGCTGTGAACAGGGGAAGATGAGTGAATAGTAAGGAGGCTAATTGTGTGGCTGAAGTGGAGTGAGGAAGAGGGAGAGTCGTAGATGAGGTCTGGGAGGCAACAGATCAGGCAGGCTCTTTTACTCTGTAAGATTGGAAACTTTTGGAGGGTTTTGAGCAGCAGAGTCATGATTTGACTTAAGCCTTAAAGTAGGGGTTGACAGGCTGGGCGCGGTGTCTCACACATGTAATCCCAGCACTTTGGGAGGCCAAGGCGGGCAGATCAACTGAGGTCAGGAGTTCGAGACCAGCTTGGCCAGCATGGTGAAACCCCGTCTCTACTAAAAATACACAATTAGCCAGGCATGGTGACATGTGCCTGTAATCCCAGCTCCTCAGGAGACTGAAGCAGGAGAATCGCTTGAACCTGGGAGGCAGAGGTTGCAGTGAGCAGACACAAGAGTGAAACTCCATCTGAAAAGAAAAGAAAAGTAGGAGTTGACAAACCACAGCCTGTGGGCCAAATCCAGTTCACTTCCTGTTTTTGGAAATAAAGTTTAATTGAAACACAGCCACACCCATTTGTTTGCATATTATCTGTTTGCTTTTGTGCTTTGATGGCAGAGTTGAGTAGTTACCATAGAGACCCTATGGCCTGAAAAGCCTAAAGTATTTATTATTTGACTTTTTAAGAAAGGTAGTCCAACTTCTGCTTTAAAGGATCACTTTGGATATGAACCTTTGGAAGGATGGAGTTGTCATTCACTGAGATGAGAAAGACTGAAGACTGCATGAGAGGCAAGCATGAGGGGGGACATTAGGGGTCTGGTTTGGACATTTGAGATGCCTGTTGACCATCCCTGTGGAGGTATCAGATAGGCAATTGGAGACAGATGAGTCTGGAGTCAAGGGCAGAGGTCTGGATTAGAGATACAGAGTTAGGAAATAGCAATATATTGGTAATATTTGAAGTGATATGACGTGGAGCCATAGCAACCAGGTCCAGGAATCGAAACTGCGGTTCTCTAGTGGTTAAAGGTTGGACCAGGAAGACCAGCCAGTGAGGTAGGAGGGGTCCAAGACAGGATGACTTCCCAGAAGCTGAGTAAGGAGGGGATTAGCAGTGTCAGATATTGCTATAGGACAGGTAAGACAAGGACTGACGATTGACTTTGGGATTTAACAATGTGGAAGTCGTTGGTGTCCTTGAAGGGAGGCTGTTTCCATGGAGTGGGTGGGGTCTGATTGGCATGGGTTCCAGAGAGAGAATGCAGGAGAGAGAGATTGGAGACAGCAAGCATAGACAGCGCTGAGGAATTATACCGTAAAGCAATGTAGAGAAGGAAGGCGGTTAGGAGCCACATTGTCACCAAACCTCAGGGGATTCAGTGAATCAGGGGACCATGGATGATTACAGTAAAGTGGGGTCGGTGGTGGTATAGTCTGGAAGCATTAGCTGCAAAGGTGGAATTTTCAGGGAAGAAAGAGAATGATCTAGAAATGGCAGTGAGGAGCAAAGACACTTATACACTTTGGGCCCATGATATAAGAGCTATGGGAAAGAAATGACCACAACTTTGAAGGCTGTGGGATAAGCAGTGTCCTTGGGGTCATCCCAAGTTCCCTTAGAGTGATGGGGAGAGGTGAATGTTCAGAGAGGATATTGATGTTCTTTGGGACTTGCCAATGAAGGGAATGAATACCAGGGTGGGAGGTTGCATCAGATTAGAGGATTTCTAGAGTGGTTCAGGGATTGGAGATGACTTTGGAGTCTTGGACATACTGTGGTATTAATAAAACAAGCACCTATTACTTACTGAGTCTTGCTATACACTCTAAGTACATGATCTAATTGGGTTCTCTCAACAGTCCTTTGAGGCAGATACAGAAATTACTACCATCTTATAGTTAAGGCAGCAGTTTCAGAGATACAGTGACTTGGCTACAGTCACACTGTGACCAACTTTTCTAGCTAGATGGGAATCAGCCTGCCTAATTTCAAAGCCCATGTTCTTTACTGTTTCACAAAGCCTAGTATGTGATACTTCTTGTATGCATTTTATGGTGATCCATAGCCAAGGATATGTTTCCTTTAATTTTAGGTTTTCTTTTGGTTTTACCGTAGTTGAGGTTTCCAGATAAGAAGACCTTTGACAGAATTGCTCTTCCCTTACCACCTCCTTATCTACCTTCTTCTAATCCATTCAACCATCATCCAGGCATCTTTTCATTCATTCAGTGAACATTCCCTGGGCACCTGCTAGGTTTCCAGCCTCATGCACTGGGGGTAGGAGAGAAATAAATCAGATACAGTCTCTGCCTTCTGAGAGCTCCCCGTCTGGTGTGTGTTGGGGGAGGTGGCAGTTAACTAAATCAGTACAGGGTTGTGGGGACCTTCATGGAGGAAAGATTTTATGGCAAAGGTAACTCAGCTCAACAGAGGCCTTGGCACTTTCCCCATAGCTTGCCATTTTTAAAAATTCAAATTTAAATTTTTTATATTTTGTAGAGATGGGGATCTTGCTATATTGCCCAGGCTGGTCTTGAACTCCTGGCCTCAGGTGACCCTCCTACCTCGGCCTCCCAAAGTGCTGGGTTTATAGGCATTAGCCACCATGCCTGGCTCCTAGCTTGCCATTTACACTCAATACTGTTTTTATTTTTTACTGAGACACCAGGGTGCCTCCACCTCAGGTGCTACCTCAACAGTTGCCCAGGAGACCCTAGGACCTCTGTCTTCTTGGGAAAAATGGGCACGAATTGATAGAATTCATTTTCTCACTCAGCTTTTTGAGGGCCTGGACTTAAACCATTTCAGACAAGCTGCAGTATATTTATGCTTTTTATGTCCTGTTATGGCAGCTCGATAGATTAATTTTATCTTATAAATTGCATTTTGCCTCCCCAGTGTTTTTATTTTCCCTGTTGTATCTTTGTGTTCTTCTCAGTTGCTTGGCTAAGTTTCAAGTCTTACGGTTTTATTTATTTTTCTTTCTCTTTGTGATTGCCTGTAGCTCAGCCCCCTGTGGGAGCAGCCTACCAGGACAACCCAGGAGAGCAGAAAGGAATTAAAACCACATCTTCTGCCTGGAGCGACAAGGAAATGGACAGTGATCAGCAAACAAGCTACGAGATCGGTCAGAATTCAATCCCTATGTGTACTGAACACCTTCCATGTGCCACGCACCATTTGGGATGTTTCATCTAAAATTATTACTAAGCCCATAGCAGCCCTCTTGGGGCATTATTATCATTCCAGTCTAACACATGGGAAGCTGAGGTTTTAAGAAATAATTGACCCAGGGTCACCCAGCTGGTAAGTAGGAGAAGAGTCAAAGTACAGTAGGATGTCAGAGCCCACCCGTCCATGTGTCAACATGCTTCTCTACCAGGTAGTGGGCTGGGTTCTGGTGGTTCAACATGAAAAGACACAGCCTGCTCTCAGGGACCCCACAGGTCAGAGGAGACAACCATCGCAACAGCCTGTCAGTATTCAGCGCGGGGCTGCCTGTTGCTGAGGTGTGTTCAGTGTTGGCCTGTGTGCCCGGGAGGAGTGGGTCAGAGGAGAGCCTGAGGCTGAGACTGGGTTTGTGGGGTTTGCCAGGCAGAGCAGTGAAAAAGGTGCAGATATGTGGGTGACGGCACAGGCAAGTTGTATTCCTCTCTTTTTAAAATTATGAAGTATTAGAAGCATACATAAGCACAAAAGATAATATAACAAATACTCATGTTCTCATTGAACCAGAATGAACGAATGCCTACATTCTTTTTATGTTAGATATTTTCCCCATTCATTAAAAAAAAAATCACTATTAATCCAGATCTAACTCACTCTGTTAGAAATAATTGTCCTCAAGAATCCTAAATTTGTTATGGGATGGCCATGGGAACACCAGTCTTTGGAAAAATACTGAGTTGTGGTATATACACTGTTTCCAGTGGTGTATACTTTTGCAAGGTCCAGAGTCACTGCAGTGAATACATGTTCACATGCTTCTGCGCGTTCTGGGCTTTGAGGAGAAAGGTACTCTACCAGGCAATAAAGTCCCCCTTAACTGAATTGTGGAAAGTTGTAGAACTACAGTATTTCTTATAATGCAAATATTCATAAATGGTCTTGGGGACATCTTTTGATTTCTTCATAGTCATTAATACAAACTTCTTAACTAATTGACAGCTTCCCCTTCCCTGTCAGTACTTCCCTTCATTACTGAACGTCTTTCATTTTTCCGAATGTGCTTCCAGAACTTTGCACATGAGTTGCGTCTGCCTGAACTTCCACCTTTTAATTGTTGCCCAGCTGAGGCCGGGTGCTGCGTGTTGACATCTTCACTGTTGTTTCTTTTTCATGAGGCCCTTGACAGATACTTGGGATGTGAATAAAGGATTTTACAGGCACCTTGGCCTTCACATTGAGGGTTAAGAACTCTTTCTCTCTTTGCTCATGCACCCTGGTACAGGAGATTCCATTGCAGGAGTGTTACTTTGGGAAGCAGCATTCAGAGCGTTAGAGGCAGACTGCCAGGCTTGGAGGAAGGGCTCTACTGCTTACCTACGCTGAACCCTGAGCAAATTCTTAAGCTCTCTAAGCCTCAACCTCCTCTTCTGTAAAGTGGGGATATTAGTGATGCCTCATAATTACTTAAGGAAAGTCCTGGGAACTAATCTTTATTTCCATGAGTGAACACGCTTCTTGTCGTGAAGTACAGACCAAACTCCATTATCATGAGGTTGTTACAGCAAAGATATTTTCTTGTCTTGGAGGGTGATTCACTGGAAGAAAGCCTTATTGAGAGATATCTCCCTCCCCAGCTCCCCTTTCTCTTTCTTGTTCAGCCAGAAGTACTTGCTGAGTACATTCTCTGTCGCAGGCCCTGTGCGAGATACTGGAGAAACAGACGTGGATGACACGGTCTCCACCCTCAAGGCTATTATTGACTAATTATCATAGCAAATTGTGTACAATAAAAATACTGTATTAGGAATGCTTCCTTTAGGTCAGGTAGCAGCTGCTTTCTAAAATGAAATACCGTATTTTATGGTATTTGCATCATGAACAGAGACAAGAGTGTACCTAAAGACACAAGGAGCAGATTGCAGAATCAGAAATTGGGACATGCAGTCTAATGATGATTTTTGTGTGAATTTCTGAGAGATCTCTGAGGTCACCCAGTCCAACCCCACGTTGTTGCTTCTGTAGCATTTTTCCAGGCTGGCCTTTGCATGCACGCCTCCGGTGAAGGGCATCTCCTGTCTTCGAATGGTTAGACGATGTTTGTGTTACTTGGATTCCTTCACTACTGTGTGCCAGATACTGTGCTAGCCTTTTTTTTTTCTCTTTTTGCAGATATTGTTCCATACAATCCCTAAAAACAAACATACACACACAACTTTTCACAGTGAATGATGTTCTTTCCATTTTACAGATAAAGCTACTAAAGCTCAGAGAGGTCAAGTAACTTGCCTATGTGGCAGAGCCAGAGTTTGAAACCATGTGTGTTGAATTTCAAAGGCAGGTTTTTCTACTACATTCCGCTGCCCCTTAAGTATTCAGACAGCTCTCTATATTGAGCAGAACTTTCCCTGGGCAGCCAGCAGTGTGGCATTGTGGTTAAGAACAGAAGCTCTGGAGTCAGGCCTGAGCTTGAAGCTGCACTACAGCCATATGAGACATCTCTTTCCACATTTTAGACACAGGGGAAACTGAGGCTCTTGGATAGTAAAGTCACTTGCCTCAGGCTGTGCGACCTTCTAAGCTTCATATTCTTTCTGCTGTACCACTCCACTTCTCAAACAAGTGTGGCTGCATTTCTAAGGGTTTAGCTATTTACTAGCTATAAGGAAATATTTCCTGGCAGTGTTGTGAGTGAAACACCTCACTAAAGGGGATGTCAGGGTATCTCCTGGAAGCCGTTAGACATGGACATGAGAAGACTCTCACGTGTCGTGGATATTCAGAATTACCACTCTTTACTGTTGCTTCACAGTCTGTCAATGTTTCTCACACTGGCACTGACGTCTGGTCTGGGTTACGTACTGTACTAGATGCCAAGAATGTGAAAATGAAAGGCCACATCTCTGCTGTGAAGAAACGTGCAGTCTGGTGAGGGAGAGAGGCATTCAGATAACTAATTGCTATGTGAATCAACAAATAAGCCACTTATAATTTTTACTTTAGCACCCAGCACATAGTATATTTGTCTTGAGTAATATGCATAAGGTGCTACAGAACCACAGCGAGTTATGACTTTTGTGTAGTTTGGCAGTGGGCTTGCAGAGGAAGGAAAATTAGATCTGGGTATGGAAAGAGTTCATTAGGTAGGAGTAGAATAGAGGGCTGAGGGTGTTCCAGGCAGAGGGCACGGCTCGTGCAAAAGCATGGAGGCATGAAACAGCAAGCTATGTGCAGAGAATCATGGTTAATTTTGTAGGAAATCTCCATAGTGGTGCCAGATATATTCCTGGAAAGGTTGCCTGGAACTAGATCGTGGGAAGGTCTCATGTAGATAGTGGGAATGTCGATGAATTTTAGAGGGGGTGTATGTGGGTTTATCACGGTTAAATTTACTTTTTAGAACAGTCACTCGGAGGAAGAGGACAACTGAGGCGTAAGAGGGAAAGACTAGGGCTTTTGAGGGAGGCTTGTTAGGAAAGACTGAGGCTTTTTGAGGGAAGTGTGTTAGGAAATACCAGGGCCTTTTTGAGGGAGGCTTGTTAGGCCACTGTAGTGGTCTTGGCTTGGCTATGGCTGTGAGGAAGGAGAGAGGGGTTGGATTTTAGTAAAAGAGATACTGACATAAATGTTTTTGATTTTTAGGCTCTGAGATTTGCCCACCTGATGACCTTGCCAGCTTGCCATCATGCAAAGAAAATCCTGAAGATGTTCTGAGCCCAACTTCAGTAGCTACTTACTTGAGTTCCAAGAGTCAGCCTTCTGCTAAAGTCAGTGTGATGGGGACTGATCAGTCAGAGAGCATTGATACTTCAAATGAGACAGAATGCTTAAAACAGAAAATCCATGACTTGGAAACTGAGCTGGAAGGCTACCAGAATTTCATATTTCAGCTTCAAAAGCACTCCCAGTGCAGTGAGGCCATTATTACAGTTTTGTGTGGGACGGAAGGAGCCCAGGATGGCTTGAGCAAGCCCAAGAGTAGTTCTGATGAGGAAGAAATGACCTTTTCAGGTTTGCACCAAGTACAATATGTGAAACACATGAAAATCCTCCATCCGCTGGCCGCAGAGATGATTGACAGCAGGATGCTAGAGAACCTCAAACAGCAGCTGGAGGAACAGGAATATGAGCTGCAGAAGGAGCAGAATTTGAACATAGAACTTTTCAGTGAGATCCATAATCTGCAGAATAAGTTCAGAGATCTCTCACCTTCCAGGTACATTCCACCTCTGCGGTCTCACCATTTAAGCCTGTAGTCTCCCAGTATTGCCACTAGGTGGGAGCCCATGAGCTAAAAGAGAACGCTGCTCTGTGATAGGTAGAGTGTGTTCTGGGGAGGGCTTGATGGTGGGGTTCAGACAGCCAGGTCCCGTGGAGAAGTGAGAGGTGAGGCCACAAAGAAGAGGAACAGCGACCACACACGTGAACGTCAGTTACGAGTCTTTGGTCCCCTGGAAATTGGCAGGGCAGATTTCGCCCTCCTCGAGTTGGGGACTCAGGGTAAAGGTTTCATACTAGTCACTTGGTGAGTGATAGAGCCTTTGCTTGAACTGCAGTGTGTACTACTGGACTCTTACTGGCTTTTGCTGTGCTGTGAAACTAAAACTGATGTCTAGGCAAGGTAGGAGGAATAGAAATATATTCCATATCTTTACCCTTTAAGGTCATCTTAGAGAAATAAGCCTGTGTTGAAAGAGAATAATTCTTAGGTCACAAAGATAATGCTTTATGGTCATAGATATATACAGTTTTGCTTCATGAGATACGGCAAAAATGGGATCATTTGTAAAGTTGACCTTCATTTGTCACTAATTTGAGTCAAACACATTGTTCTGAATTGTCAGGAGCCAGGATGAATTTTTCAAGACTTCCCAAGCAGTGAGATTGAAGGAAGCTTGTAATTATTGAAAGGCTGTTGCCTTAGGCCTCTGGTTAGGCACTTTTCTTATCTAATCCTCAAAATCACCTGAGAAGGAGGTGTTCCTAAACTAGTTATTATAGGTAAGGAAACTGAGCCTCGAAGCAGCTGTGGTGACTTGGCAGGGAATATTCACAGAGCTGGTCAAAGCCATTGGCAGGGTTCAAGCCCACATTATCCCACTCCAGTACCCATGTTTACTCATGTTGCTCATGAGTTACCCATGTTTACCCATGTTACTCCAGTATTCACATGATACTGGCCCCTACCTTTAATGCTGGTATCATGTAATCTGCATGTGCACATTCTATGTTGAAGGCGACTGCCAGCCCATGTAGTGTTGTCATTTCTAGGAAGGTATGTTGAACTGAAGTGTCAACATCTTTGCCAAGCTACTCGCTGGAGCAAGGTTATTGTGGCCAGTTTACCTGAGTCACATTTCCCTTAACCTTTGTACTTACTCAGTGCCTTTCTCTTATGGGCTCACATAGGAAAAGATGGCACATGGTGGTAAGAAGGTAATATTGCATAATGATCTTCAAAGTGAGAATCGTGTTTGAATCCAAAATCTTTACCACTTAACTAGCTTTGCAATCAGTTTCTTCTTCTGTAAAAGGGGACATTTATACATTTTGGAAGACTGAGAGGATCAGATAACATATAAAGCACTGAATTCAGTTACTGACAGGTCCTAGACCCTCAGTAAATGGTAATTAACATCGTGATTATTCAGTGGCATTTCGTTCAGGAGGAGAGAGTCCTATCTTTTTTTTCCTTGCCGTGCACTTTCTTTGTCACACTTCATGAGAATTTTTGGAAGGTCCTCTGACCCTTGGGGCACTCCTTTCTACAATTCAGAATAGTATTTTTGAAGAGTGTTTGGAAACTAATTGTTCGCCTGAGTCCTTGCCAATCTGTACTTTAATTGGGGGCTTTATAAGGTTACAAATGTTGCAGAAGAATCTTTGTTCCAGCATTTGTTGGCTGTGTGAAATCAAAGAAGGGGTGACCTTGGTACAGTTTCAATTTTTCTAAAAGTATATATACTTGTACAGCTGCAGGCTTTTAAAATTGTACTCTGTCATCTTTCCAATTAGTGTTAAGGTCACAAAAATTCAGTTCTAAAATGGTCCAAGTATTTTCTTTCCCCTCTTTTATCAGATACAATTCATTAGTTCAGTCCCAAGCCAGGGAGCTCTCCCTTCAACGGCAGCAGATTAAAGATGGCCATGGCATCTGTGTCATCTCCCGTCAACACATGAACACCATGATTAAGGCATTTGAGGAGTTGCTGCAGGCCAGCGACGTGGATTACTGCGTGGCCGAGGGTTTCCGGGAACAGCTGAATCAATGTGCTGAGCTGCTGGAGAAATTGGAAAAGCTATTTCTCAATGGTAAGTAGGGTGAGGTACGTGAGTCCTAAGACATCAGTAATTGACCCGGGACTTCTTGGAGGGGCACAGGAGGAGCTAACTCCTTGGCCTTACTTATCTCTTACCCCTCTGCCTTGATGAGGTGACAGCAGAACCACACTGGCTGCTGCTTCCTTCCAGTGACCACTTCCACGTGGCTTGTGGTCGGCACTGTTACAAACCAGGAGTCCAGTTTAGACACCTCAGGGGCCGGACTGGCGAGATACATGAGTGAAGCCAGCCAGGAGATGCTGCCTCTCACTCAGCAGTGGTCACATGGTTGCCAGTTCTTGCATCTTACAAATTTTCCAGAGAAGATGGGACCTTTTTTTTTTTTTTTTTTTTTTTTTTT
>NW_016807962.1:2194028-2267382 GCF_001698545.2 Rhinopithecus bieti
TTTTTTTTTTTTTTTTTTTTTTTTTGGTGAAAACTCGTGTGTTTTAAATGTTGGCAGCCAAAAAAATCCAGTCAACCAAGCACAATTTTATCAGTTAAAAGTGTATCGAAGAGTTAAGGATGGCCAGAGGAAGAAAGAAACCTTTGCTATGTGCTAGGCAAAATTTTCAAAATAATTTTTTTTTTGAGACTACAGCAAAGAACTCCCATTTACTCTGCACCCAGCTTCATCAGTTGTTAGCATTTGCCACATTTGTTTTATCTTTCCCCGTCTGTACACACACGCACTCTACTATTATCTTTCTGAGCCCTAGGAGAGTGGATTGATTGATGCTATGATGTTCCTTTCTCCCTAGATAATTCAGGGTGTGGTTCCTCAGACCAAGGACATTCTCTTACCTAACCATGGTACTGTTATCACAAGCAGAAACAGTGTTGTCTCATATACTATTATCTAATATACAACCTATAGTTGAATTTTTATAATTAATTCAATAATGTCTTTTATGACAGTTTATTCTGGATCCTGATCCTGATCCAGGATCCAGTCCCCACATTACATTTAGTTGTCATGTGTCTTTGGTCTTCTCTAATCTGCAGTAGTTCGTCACCCTGTCTTCTTTTCATGATGTGAACATACTTGAATAGTTCAGGCTAGCCCCTCACTTTGGGATTATCTGTTCTTAAGACTCAATTCATGATTAGATTAGATTGGTTAAATTAGATTGGCTATGCAGTTTTGGCAGGAATGCTACATATTATTTTGTTCTTATGGTATTTTCTTAAGGAGGCACACAATATCAATCCCATTTTTGGTGATATTAACTTTGATCACTTCTTAAGGTAATGTCTGTCAGTTTTCTCCAATGTAAATTATATTAACCTATGTAATGAATGAGTAATTTGTCGAAGATACTTTGTAACTCCGTATGTGTTCTCTTCCTCTTCAAACTTCTACCATGAGTTCTACCATATATTGATGATTCTTGTCCGAGTCAAATGTTACTATGACAGGTTTTTTCTAACAGTAACATTTTAAAAATCACATTCCGTCTTCATTTGTATTAGGTGGCATTTACTAGAAGGATGCGTTCTCTGTTAAACTCCTTTTATTAATATATTTCTTGTTTATTTGTTTATGATCAGTGTGGGCTTGAAGATCCTTATTTTATTCAATGGACTATTATCCATTCTGACATTCATATCTTATTGTCCCAGATTCGGTAAGTGGCAGTTTCTTTCGACATGTCTCCATCTTTTTGGGAGCACTTCCTTACTTTCTGGGACAAAATAGATTTTCCATGCTCATCCTGTACTGCTCCTGCCCTGAATGAGCCATTTCTCCAAGAGCCTTGATTCCTTTTAATGAGGAATGATATTTAACAACCAAGATTTGGTGCTAGGTGTGTTCATTGCTACGAGGGTACCATTGTGTCTAGGCCCTTTAGCAGGCTGTGTGCGTGTGTGTGTAAATGCATAATTTATTTTTTTTTAAATCATTACTTCACAATGGTGGCTTTAATTCCAGTCCAAACTCACTGGGTTCTTTCCTGTTTTTCCCACTTCCATATTTTTACTTCCCTTCTCCAACAGTAAGAACCCTGGCTCTGACAACATCACCATATCTGTTGATTTACTCAATTCTGAAATATATGCATATAGTTACAGAATTACTCCACCCTTTCCGCTGTGAAAAACAGTGAGAAACACTTTAATAAACAAAGAGAACCACTTTAATAAACAAATCTTGAACTGGAACTCTTCCAGTTCAAGATTTGTTTATTAAAGTGGTTCTCTTTGTTTTTAGGCTAAAAGTATACTATAGTGTGTTCTTGAATTTAAAAGTTGTTTGGTTGCATTCTTTGTACAGCCGTTTTTGGGTTAGTCATTTGAAACACAATTAGATTCATTTGTTTTTATTTGTATTCAATTTTAGAGTTTTTTTACCCTATTTTTATTGATTTAATTTTTTGAATATGCATAACATGAATATGATTCCAGAGTCAAAACTATATCCTTTTAAATTGCTCTGTGAAGTCATTATTTTTGTTCTTTTCCTTTATCTCCATTAGTATTGCTTTCCAGTTCCCTTTCTCTCTTAAACCCATTGGGACTGGACTCTCAGTCATCTCAACCCCTCCACTGAAACAGTTTGCCCGACACTGACAACTTCCACTTTGCCAAATCCAAGGATCAATTTTCAGTATTCCTCTTACTCAGACTGCAGCAGTATTTGACGTGTTGATCCCTCCCTCCTTGGCTCACTTGGCTTCCAGATGATGCCACTGAGAGTTCAGTTCTCCTCTCCCTCCCTGGCTGCCTCTGTGCAGCCCTGCCTTCTGCATGTCTTCCATCAGTCCTCACGACCTTATTGCTGCCACCGCTTCAGTTGGCTTCTCTTATCTCACCTGGATGCTGCAGGCCTCTCCTGTTTGGCCTCTGGGCTTCCATCCTTGCCTCACTGTAGTGCATTTCCACACACTAATCAATAATCTTTTAAAAATGTAAGTCAGATCATGTCCCATCTCTGCCCCCAAATCAAAGCCTTTCCTTTTTATTCAGTGTAAAAGTCCAGATAAGGGCCTGCAAAGCCCTGTACCATTGCCCCGGCTGCGCTCTCTTCTTACTCCTGGCGCCCCACCCTCTCCTGCTTCCCCACCCCAGCTACTGACCCTGCAGTGTTTCTAGCATGCCCAGGCCAGCTCCTCCTTCAGGGGATTTGCACTTTCTCTTCTCTCTGGTGTCCCTGATCCCTTCAGGCCTTGTCTCAAATGTCATCATATCAGCGAGATGCTCTTTGACAGCGCTTTATGAAATAGCGAGGCACCCCTGCCTATCACTGACATTCCCCTTTTTGCCTTGCCCTGCATTATTTTCCCCGGTCTACCCACAACCATCTTGCATGTTATGTGTTTACTACCCGTAACCATCTTAACCATCTTGCATGTTATATGTTGATTATTCTGCCTTCCCTATAGAGGGTAAGTCCCACAAAGGTGCACGGATCTTGTCTGTTGTGTTTGTTGCTGTAGTGCTAAGATATAGATAACGTTTGGTGTATGGTGGACATGCAACACATATTCTGAGAGAATGAATAAATTAATCAGTGAGTCCAGTGTTACAGCTGTGGAGAGTGTGGCCCATTGAGGGTGAGCAACTCATCTGTGACCATTTATGGAGTGAATGGCAGAGCTGGGATTCAAATCAGGTCTCTGGACAAAAAACTTTTCCTACTAGAGCTGCTTGTATTATAGTTGGTATTATATAGGTTATTTGATTTAAATTTCACAATGACCTTGGAAGCAAAATGTATTAAGTTCAGTTTTATAGATGATGAACTGAGGCATAGAGATATAACCTTATATATCTAAATAAATGGGCCTAGTGGTGAAGAATGCAGTCATTGGAACTGGGCTGGCCAGATTAGAGCTCTGGCTTCCCACTTATAAGCTGTGTATGTTAGGAAATTTACTTAATTCCTTGCCTCAGTTTCTTTCTTCACCTGTAAACTTAGCATTCTAATACCTAATTGGTAGAGTCTTTGTAGGAATTAAATTATGGATGTGAAGCCTTGCTTGCCTCAATGCTGAATGCATGGTTCTTATGTACTGAGTTCTTACTAGTATTTGTACTTGTTGTGAGTTGGGGCTTAATCCTCAGAACAGCCTGTTTTCCAGGTGAGGAACTTAGACTTAACAAATAAGAGTTTGTTGTTCAAAGTCACAACTGACTTGGTGGAACCAGGATTTGACTCTGTTCCTCTTGTCTTCGTATGTACAAAATAGATGGCTTATGATGGCCCACATAGTTCATTTAATTCTGGCATAGGACATTGGGTAGTTTACCCATCTGGGCCTAGTGAATGTTTTCCCCCAGCTTTTCCAAAGGGCCCAGCAGCTTAGACCTGTTGTAGACTGGTTTTGCTAATACCAGTTCCCAGGACTTTTGAGGACCAGGGTATATAGGAGTACCTGACTTTTCCCAGCTTTATGAAAATCTACTTCCTTCTAGCTAAGGGTATTCTAAATAAGCTAGTTTTCATTTTATTAGTGGAGAAATATCTGAGTCCTCATGATAAAGCCGTATCTTCCAGGCCCAAGTCATTTTTTGTTGGCTTCTTTTCTTCTTGAAGGCCCTCACTCTAGGCCCTAGGGAAGTGGAGAGCTGAGAGAGGGTGCCTCTGGCACCAGCTGCCCTCCCTCCCTCATCCAGCCACTCCCCTTGATTTATTTTTTAGTTGTTTACCTTGACATGCCCAAGGAGAGCCTACTTATTCTTTGTAGGTTCTGCAGGCAGATGAAACATTTTAGACTTAGCAGATAACACAAACATAGAACTTGATTTTCTCCTACAAAAAGCATAAAAGTCCCAGAAACCTCACCACAACTCCTTTTCTTAGGAACTAAAGTGTAACACAGAGGTAGCTCTTTCTTAGATTCATACAAGGGGTCTGGCTCTTAAATTATGAAACAAGCTTATCATAAAACAGTTTTATATTTGAGGCAGTTGCATAGCATGAGTTCTTAAAAATTTAAATATAGCTTTTAAAAAAATTAATAGAAAGCAATACATGTTTACTGTGGAATAAAAGATAAGCAAATACTCCTATAATTGCATCACACAACAAAGCTTGAATACCCTGGAGTATATATGCCCAGACCTTTTTTATTCATATGTGTATTTTTTATGGAAGTGGGTCTGTTTGCATCCTCTCCCTTTGTTCAGTTGTAGATAATAAATATACATTGTAAGTTTTAGTGGCTGCAGGGCATTCTTTTGTGTCAACGTACCATAATTTATTTAATCATTCCCCATTAGATGAACATTCAGATTGTTCCCATTTTGGGGCTATTATAAAGAACACTGTATTGGAATCTTTCTGCATATCCTTGCTATTTCTTTAATAATGTTTGGTTGGCAGGCTCCAAGAAGTAGGATGGTAGTGTGGTTTCTTAATGCTTATAAGGCAACTCTCCTTTGGCTCCATTAAACTGGGGATCCCACCAGGGATCTGGAAACCCACAAGATTTTGTGAGTATGTACATTTTTCTGGGGTGAGGGTCTATAACTTAGATTCCCAAGAAGGCTGGGATCTAAATAGATCAGGAACTGGTGTTGTAGCCAGAGTTTCCACTGTATCCTTGTTCTTGGTGCCTCCAAAGAGCTGTTGTATGAATAAGGCAGGTGGTATTTTGTCTGCAGGTATTTTTGAGTAAGCTGTGTTTGACACTGGGAAAGGTACAAAGAAGACAGTTTGATCAGTGAGCTCACCACATGAACAAAGATAGCTCCTGGAAACGCTTGCCTCAGTTCTCTGCTGATAGAAGTGAACCTGAAACTTGGTTTCTTCTCAAGGCCTTCCACAGTCTGGAAGGGGCCTTTGCCAGCCCACCACCTTCTGATGATGATGATGATAATGATGCAGCTGAAGGAGAAACAATGAGGGAGTGGGGAAGGCTGATCTTTATTGGGTGCTTGCAATATGCCAGGCATTATTCTCAGCCTAAGAGGAAGTATTATCTATTATCCTCATTTATTAACAAGTGAGGAACAGAGAGGTTAATTCACTTGGTCTAAGTCAGACAGGAAGAGCAGAGTCTGAATTTGAGTCCATGTTGTTCACTTTCACAGTCTACGCTCCTAACCACCATGATATTGTGCTTCTAACACTCCTATCAAATTGGATGCACTGGTCAAACATTTCTGTGGGCCAGGCCTTGCCTTTCCCCTCTTCCATGATTCTGTTCAAACCATTATTTTTTTCTGTAAGACTTTTACTCCCTTTCCATTTAGAGAAATTTAGAGAAATTCTGCCTGTCCTCCAGGAAACTTTCTTTGTTCACCTGAAGTGGAAGCAAAATTTATTCCTTCCACCCCCTCCCACCCTCGGTTTGTTTATAGCTTGCACTTGATATTCACATCTGAGTTTGTGATAGAGGCTGTCACAAGGATGTTGGGTTGGAAAGAACAAGACCTTTGAAGTCAGACAGACTAGAGTTCAGATCCCAGCTTTATGGGTCATTTACCCCTGGAAGGGCCAGATTTCCTGTGGGGGATAGCAGTACCTGTCCTGTAGGGATGTTTGTGAGGATGAAATGACATTATTTAAGCTTGTCCAACCAGTGGCCCACGGCTGCATGCAGCCCATAACGGCGTTGAATGTGGCACAATGCAGATTCGTAAACTTTCTTAAAACATTATGGATTTTTTTTTAAGCTCATTGGCTGTTGTGAGTGTATTTTATGTGTGGTCCAAGACAGTTCTTCTTCCAGTGTGGCCCAGGGCAGCCAAAAGATTGGACAACCCTGATTTCTTTCATTTTTAAATTTCTGGCCAAACAACAGACCCAGTAGACACTCCTGATTTAAAGGGTGTCCTGCTTGACAAATAGTGGGAGCTCAGGAAGGTATGTAAACCAAAATTAAAATTGTAAATCCTATAGCTGTCTGAGTGGACCCTTCCCGCAGCTAAGGGAACCCACCAAAACCTGAAAAACTAGTTTAGAACATGATGGGAAAGTGGGGGCGGTCAGTCATGCCTCATTATACTCTCCTCCCTTTGGAGTTGGCACACAACTGACCAGTATTAACATTAAAATAGAGATCCTTAGGCTGGCAGAACAGACTCTGTAGCAATAAGAAACCAAATTCTAACCTGACTCCATTATAGCATCACATGACAGATAGCAGGGCTCTGAAAGAAATCAAAGTGTTTTACCCCAAAATATATTTCTTTGACATGTTTTGAAATGGCCCTGAAATGTTGTCTCTTGTAGGGAACACTTACATTCTATAGAGAATCCCCTTCCCTTTCCAGGTCTTTTTCTGATCCTGAAGAGATTGACTGAGAGTCCAGCACCTTTTAAGGATCTGAATAGGAAACATTTGCCTCTGGAGGTGGCCACCTCTGGGACTTCATCCACATAAGAAAAACCTTGGTCTCCATAACCCCTTACCTTAATTCAGGCACTCCTTTCTATTGATTCCAGGTCTTTAGATAATAACTCAACCAAGTGCCAATCAGATAAATGTTTGAATCCACCTATGACCTGGAAGCCCGCCATCCACTTTGATTTGTCCTGCCTTTCTGGACCAGACCAGTGTATACCTCACATATATTTATTGGTATCTTATATCTCCCTAAAACATATAAAACCAAGCTGTAACCCAATCACCTTGGGCACATGTTCTCAGGACCTCCTGGGGCTGTGTCACTTGTCATGATCCATAACCTTGGCAAAAGAAACTTCAAAACTGGTTGACATCTGTCTCAGATACTTTTTGGCTTACTGTGACAACAATAATAATGGGGTATGCATGTTATGGTTAACAGAGTGATCCAGGCTTTCAGAGAAAATGGAGGGTTTTTCCTCCTAAGAATCCCCGGAACTGCCCTCCCCAGAGCCCCTTGGTGTCTTCCCACCTTTATAAAGCAGT
This sequence comes from Rhinopithecus bieti, assembly GCF_001698545.2. Lineage (NCBI taxonomy): Eukaryota > Metazoa > Chordata > Mammalia > Primates > Cercopithecidae > Rhinopithecus > Rhinopithecus bieti. The sequence goes on from NW_016807962.1 coordinate 2,201,464, forward strand.
TCTTCCCTCCATCAAAGATAGGGCTCCATTGCCACCTCCCCTAAATGTTCCTTGATGGTCCAGGCCAGATTCTGTTTGTCTCCTCTGTGTGCCTTCCCACAGCATCCATTGCAGCCCTTTATCACAGCGCTTTAGTGTAATTGTCTTTTGGGTCCACCCTTTCCACTCAGGTGAACTCACTGAGGGTAGGGTAGCTCCTCATTCATTTCTGTATCCTCAATGTCTGGCATAGGCACCTGGGAGGAGCACTGTAAATATTAAAATAGAATAGAATTAGTTTCTACCAATTACCAGAGAGGTGGAAAGGAAGAAACATCTGGGTCATGTAGGAGATGCCAGGCTGTGGGATTTGAAGTTCACTCTGTAGGACTGATGGATTTTGAGCTGGGAAGTACTGTTTCAAAAGAGGCTTCTTAAGTGGTAGCACTATACAGAATGGATCAGTGCAGAGAGGAAACTGAAGTTGGGTCAACCAGTTATAAGTTTGTCTGGCATAATAGTCTTCTCTTGCTTGTTCAGTTATGGATGGGATAACTAGATGTATTTTATTTGAAAAGATAAAGTCCTCCTATTGCCTCATACTACACAGCTCTTAGGCGTAGCAACAAGATTTGCCTGAGACATGGGAGCAGCATTTTAATGACATGCATCCTAAGCTTTTGAATCACTAGACAGATGGTACCCTGTTACCTGTGTGGGGGCATTTTATCAAGAAATTCAGTGCATTAGTTGTTGTGATCTCCCTGTGAATCCTACAGTAACTATTTGTCCCTTGGTTTTAAAGAACTCTGTTACAGTAATAGGGGAATGGGTGGAATACAGTTGTTGTTGAGTTGTTGCAAGCTCCTCAAGGGTCTCTTATTTGAAGGGGAAACTCATGCTGCTGGTGGCATCAGGGCACTTCCTGGTGTGATCATGGGTTTGGTTAGGAATGGAGGAGAGGTTTTTGATGGGTTTAAGATCTGGAGACCTGGAATGCTTAAAGCCTGCCCCAAACCAAGGGTCCCCACCCTGTGAAGTTCCTGAGGAAGATACACAACTAAAGAACAATGTGAATGCGGCCAGGTTCAGGGGCTTACGCCTGTAATCCTAGCACTTTGGGAGGCCAAGGCAGGTGGATCACTTGAGACCAGGAGTTTGAGACGAGCCTGGCCAGCATGGTGAAATCCCGTTTCTACTAAAAATACAAAAAAATTAGCTGGGTGTGGTGGCGTGTGCCTGTAGTCCCAGCTCCTCAGGAGGCTCAAGCATGAGAATTGCTTGAACCCAGGAGGCGGAGGTTGCAGTAAGCCGAGATCGTGCCACTGCACTCCAGCCTGGGCGACAGACCAAGACTTCATCTCAAAAACAAAAACAAAACAAAACAAAAAACAGTGAGAATGTGAAGCAGAATGTCATGTTACTTTGCCTGGCTAGTGCCTGAGTAAGTCCTAAGCTTTTGGAAGGCTGGGCTGGCACCGACGGTCCATTCTCAGGGTCTGTAGGGTCGGTGTTATCTGCTAAATGTTAGTAAGCAGTCCAGTGCAGGTATGAGATGAAAAATGTTGACTAAGCTGTTCTTTTAACATACAGTTGTCCCTACCCATTAGGGATGGTCTTACAAACTGGTTCTTCCAGGAAAGGTCTTGAAATCTGACTCGGTCAGGTGTGGATTTCCCCCTTGAGGAGGATTGTAGAGGACAGAAATGTGGAGTCTTTGAGAGCATCCACTGATGAGGGCCTGTCAACCTCTATCTATCTTTCAAGAAGCCAAAATATCATGCCATTTTTGGCCAGGATGTAACCAAGAGGCATAGGTTTGTGACTGAAGTAGCTATAAGGATCTCTCCATCTCTCTTGCTTAGCTATAAAGTGTAGTAAAGTAAGGGAGAGTGTGATCGGACAAAGGGAGAGGTGAAACATTAAACCTCCTGGATTTTCACTTCTTTGCTTTAAAACAGAGATACTAACACCGTGCTCATAGGATCATTGTGAGGCCTGAAGGAGATAGCAGATGTTAAAGAGCCATACTCAGGCCCTGGTGCCTGGTCACTCAGGCCTGTGTGACTCATTTCTGACGGTGACAGTGCCCTGCCGTGGTAGGTGACTTTCCACCACTCAGCATGTTGCACTGACTCTTGGTGCCCAGTTGGCTGGCCTGGTGGGTGGTAGGGAACCTGGGTGGCCATGCCAGCCAGCCTTGTGAGTTTGTAGGTGGAAACTTCTAGACTTAAAGCAAATGTGCAAGGATTCAGTGATCTTTTCCTCTATACTGTGGTGTTTGAGAACTTTTCCTTTTAGGAATAGTTTTGAAAATTGCATGTGTGGGTGCAGTTTAATTATAGTCTCATTTTTCAAGTACAACTATAGAAGAGTTTGTTTTTTTCTTTAGCCACGCATCAGTTTCTTCAAAGAGCTCATCCCAGCCTGCAATTTCCAGGGTTCTGAAGTATTTTTAAAATAAAGTTGTTAGTCTCTTTGAAATCTGGGCTCATGTGCTTCCTTTCAAACAGCAAATGATGACATGCAGGAAGAGAGCAGAGCATCTTTTGCCCAGCTACATTCTGAGCTATATTTTGTTTTCTTTTGTCATTTTAAAAAATAATTTCCCCTGCTGTAGACAGTGGGTTTTTCAACTGTACTCATGTACTCCTTTCCCTAGTTTTAATCCTACTTCTGAGACCCTTCCTAAGGAAATAATTAAAATGCAGATAAAGCTGTATGCACAAAGATGCTTATTTCATTTGTTTATAAAAGTGAAAATTTGGAGATGACCTAAGCGTCAAATAGAGAACTGGCAAAATTGTGGTAGTGCATGCCTACAGTGGAATATTAGTGCAGGCATTAAAAATGATGTTTCGGAAGCAAATTTAGTAAGAGAAATGGCTATAATAGTGTACTGAGTGAAAAAATTATGTTGTAATATAGTATCTTCCATGCCAAAATGCCTGAAAAAAAGAATGGAAGGAAATCCAGTAACTTGGCTGTGGGAGTGCCAGGATATTGATCTTTTCTTGATTCTGTTACCCATTTTCTGTAATGAGCACATATTCTGTTAGTATCAGAGTTTGAGAGAAAGAAAAAGAAACTGCACCAGCAATGCCTCGTGATTGCTTTTTAGATTCAGTGCTGTCACCTAGAACTAGTGTCAATGCAGTGATAAAGGAGAAGTCTATAGTCTGAACTGTACTCTTGGTAATCCTACTTTAAATATCCAGGATTGTTATAGAGCGTTTAAACAAGTGGAATAGTGCTTCTTCAACTGTATGAGCAGGAAATTATTAGGGAACACTTAAACACTTTTTTTTTTCTCCTCCTTTCTTGATGTTATTTCTGCTTCCAGGAAAATCAGTTGGAGTGGAAATGAACACCCAGAATGAACTGATGGAGAGGTGAGTGTGTAGCATTTGTCAAGAAGACTTCCCAGGACTTTTTAGGTCTGATTTACCTGCCAGCTTTTAAAATATTTTGGCTCCTTCCCATTCTGTTTGTTTCCTGCTTCTTGTAAATAAGGTATAAACATCTATGGAACTGACAGTGGCCATACAAAACCAAGAGCTCATGCCATATGTTCTGTTGCCTTCATTCATTCATTTCATTCACTTGTGTCATTTCTATCAGGTGATTTGAACCAGATGACATATTCGTTTGTTGGCTCCCAGATACCAGCAAGATAAACTCCAGACTCCTTAGCCTGGCATTTGAGGCCCTTCTCAGTCTGACCCTAGTTCTCTTCTCCCCTGCGTGTTCTCCTCGCTTCCCTTCCCCAATATACCCCATGTTTTAGTCCTATTTGGCTTTGTGTTGTTCCCCACACCATGGCTGTGCACTCTACCTTCTTCCTCTTCAAGTTTGAAAATCATTCTTCAGAGTCCATTCAAATGTAAATGAACCTGGTTTCCCCAGTACCCTCCCTCTCCACCACATCCCAGCGTCAGTGATTCTTGCTATAGCACTTGGACATAATTACATTACAGCATTTACCACATGGTATTGTAATGCTTTCTACATTTATCTTTCTATTCCCAGAATTCCTTGGAAGAGGAAAGGAGCTAGCTAGTATTCATTAGGTATTGGTGTGTGTCAGCTGCTGCTGTAAGCATTTCACATTTACTAGTTCTCACCATATAAAGTTTGAAGTAACTATGTTAGGATGAGGAAGCCATGGGTCAGAGCTGCATACTTGCCATTACGAGGCAGAGCTAGGATTTGAACTTGAATCTGTCACACTCCATCCAATGCGTGTCCTCTTCCTGTTATTCCACATTGTCTTTTGAGGGCAAAGCCTGTGTCTTGAATATCTCTACCTGCTCCAGCTCCAAGTTGCTGGCATGTAGTTGAAGTTCAGAAAATATTCATGGAATAAATGAATTGTGTAATTTCTTAGCTTGTCTCTATGGCCAACTGAAAATGCCAAGGTCTTGCCCTCCTTTATTTAGTTGTTAAAGATTCTGAGTGCTATTAATGTTGCTGTGTGCTTTCCTCTGCTTTAAAGATGTGGTCCTTTGGGCTTCTGGGAATACAATAGAGACCAGTCTAGGGTGCAGACTTGTAGATTTTATTGACATCATGAAGGGCACTTGGCATCATTAGAGCGAGTAGGCAGAGAGGTATCACAGCTCACAGGAGGACATTTTAATCAGGGCTTCTGGAAATTTAAAAGAAAGACTCTTCTCCCACTGCAATATTGTTAGAGATCCCTGCCAGTTCAATCCTCCAATTCCATTCTTGTAATAATAGGTCATATCCCACTGGCATGCTTTAGAGAGGGCAAGGAAGGCTTCCCAGAGTGGGGACATTCTTAGCTGAGATCTAAAGGGTGAGAGTTGAAGGGGCTGGGGGCTGTCGGGAGAGTGTCCATGCCTGAGGCAAAGGAGACACGGTCCCTTTGAGCATGTAGCCGGCACATAGAGGGTCAAAGCAGGAGAGGCAGGCTGGGTGTTGTTGGGCTGGTCCTCAAGTGTGTTAAAAGTCCAAACTCTATTCTGTAGGAAGTAGGGAGTCTTCGAAGGAAGGTAAGCCGGGACTGGACATGATCACATTTGCTATTTAGGAAGACTGCTGGGGTTGCTTGCAGAAGGAGTTGGATTGAGGGATAGAACCTGTTTTAGCCTGCTCAACCAATGTGTCACTCCTTTTCATTTCTGACAGGTTTGTTTTTTGCCTTCTGTTCTGCCTCTCTCAACTGTCGTTTAGCACTCACACGGGCCACTTCTAAGCCAATTAAGTGGGTGCCCTTGGCCCATGCTGCACTTCTGCAAGCCAGCAGCAAGCCTGTGCATCCATCACACTGTCTGGGCAAAGTTGCATCAGGTGTTTACCTGTTAATGAATGCATTGCAGCTTTGGAGTCTTTGCTCTTGTCTTAGCTCATGAATAATGAGACTGTGGCTGCTGACAGGAAGTAATAGGAAAATGTGGGAGAAAAAAAAAGCATCAGTTAAGGAGTTTATAATGGAGCTTCATGTGGCCTTTTCACAGCATTCAGCTTTTTTTTTTTTTTCTCATGGCTTAGGTGGTCCTTGGGAAATACAGGTTAATAACCAGATGATTGCAAGAATAATGATATTGAAACCTGCTTGGAAACCATGAGAGTTTTGAGATTTTTAAATCCATAGGCCACCTCATGGTTTTGGGCTGGGCTCTCACATTCTTCTGGGGGCCTTGGAGCCAGGCAGGCCTGGTTGAAATCTAAACTGTGCCTCTGACCAAGCCGTGAGACAGTGGGCCAGTTTATGATGAGCCCCAGTTCCCCCACTCTAAATGAGGATAGTAATCCCTACCTCAAAGGGTTTCTGTGAGGCCCAACTAAAATCTCAAATGCTTGGTATAGAGAGGTTATTTGGTAAACAGCTACCATTGACCCAAGTCCTCTTGGGTCCCTCCCCTGTAAACCAGGCTATGGGACAGGCACAACCCGCTGCTTCCCCTTGTTGGCTCCAAACTCAAGCCCACCGAGCCTTTCTTGCTTTTAGAATGTCATTGCTTATTGCTGTAGAGAAATAAAAGGTCTGACTGAAGTTGCAAACATGGGGAAGTTACTAAGGGTAAAGTAATCTTAAGTATTCGTAAGTCATAGTCCTGGCTTGGGATTTTAGCATGGGAGATGATTTATCTTTCAATCTCAATGGTTAAGGATTGAGGAAGACAACTTAACCTACCAGCATCTTCTACCTGAATCTCCTGAGCCTTCAGCTTCTCATGTGCTCTCTGATTATGAAACGTCTGAAAAGTCCTTCTTCTCACAAGACCAGAAGCAAGATAATGAGACTGAGAAGACTTCAGTTATGGTGAACAATTTTTCTGAAGGTAAGCTAAGCTTCATAAAGCATTTTAAACATGGCCTGATTAAAACAATAGTTTGCCATCTTACCTTAGTAAGCAGAGTGTGGTGACATTTGAATATTTCTCTGATGAAAGGAGATCCCATTAGGGCTAATGCTGGTCATTCAGAGTATCATTTATCACTGGAGAAAGCTATGGTTGTTGAAAGGGTTGGCAATTGGGGAAAAGTCATTTTTATTTTTTAAATGACGACTTAATATATGACTTGCCATTTCTTGCAGGCTGTGTGTCACTGAACTTGTATGTCAGTGCAGATTTGGTTAATTTCCTATTGTTTCTTTCAAAGTCATCCTTAGGCAGGGTTGGTTCAAAGACTCTTCCCCTTTGAGTTGCCCAAGAGTATCTAGCCCCTGTTCTGATATTTTTATATAAATATAACATTTGTGATTATGGGAATCTACTTTGTTTTCCTTTAGTGTAACCCATGGCCCATTGGGTCCGGCCTTTTGTCTTAGTCTAGTTGGATTGTTATAACAGAACGCCATAGAATGGATGATTTATAAACAGCAGAAATTTATTTCTTACAGTTCTGAAGGCTAGGAAGTCCAAGATCAGGGTACAGCCAGCATGAGTGGGCTCTGGTGAGGGCCTTCTTCCAGGTTGCAGACTGCCATTTTCTGGTTGTATCCTTACATGGAGGAAGGAAGGTGAGAGAGCTGATGTCTGTTTTATGAGGGCACTGATCTCACTGTGAGGGCTCTACCCTCATGATCCTATCATCTACCAAAGCCCCCACTTCCTAGTACCATTACATTGGGACTTAGAGCTTCAACATAGGAATTTTGGAGACACAAGCATTCAGTCTATAACACCTTTGTTCTGCCTCCGACCATGGACTGAGTTAGCAGATGAAAATTTTCACAGCGGCCCCATGCGGTGTGTGAAAGAGATAAGCATGGTGCCTTCATCCCGTGGTGGCCTCTGAGGCTTCTTGAGGACACTCAGGACTCAGAGGAGCCCAGTTTGAAGACAGAAGGCATACCCAGAGCCTGAAGTCCACATTGGTGGCATAACTGAGGTATCAGCTGGGGTCCTCCAGCAGTGTCATCTAGACCTAGTTTATTTGGATTGCTGGCTGTATCTCTCTCTGCAGTTTTTGTGAGTTTCTGAGTACTTGGTTTTTCTTGGTCATTTCTGGCTCTGCATTCTGCCTTTCCCAAATTTAGGTCACACCACAAATTGTTTCCCTGTCCCTAGTGCCACTTCATTCTGTATTGTATCCATTCAGCGTGTAACTCAGTGACTTTCCGAGAATCCCCAGAGACCACTCCCATGAGGCTTTGGTGCAGACTTGATTGAGGAACCAGAAGGAGAGTGGAGTTTACAATGCAGCAACCCAAATGATTTAAACTGGAACTCTTGAGGTCCCTATTGTTTTCACTAGGCAGTTCCCTCTGCTCCCTCTCGCCTGCTCCTCTTTTTCCACCCTTCACCCTGTCCACCACCCCAACCTTGTTCTATTTCTAATCTAGAACCTTTTAGGCATTTCTTCTATTTCTTATTCCTCTGTGGACCTGTGACCTTGGGCTTATTATGCCCTCTTAGTGGGTTACCTGAAGTGGGACAGTGCTCCCTGGAGCCATCCCAGTAAGCCCACCATCATCTTTTTTGGTGTGTCTTCAGCCTTTTGCTCTCTGCATCTAGTTTTTCTTTTGTCTTTTGTCATATTTATGATTTGTGTAGAGAGATAATTTCATATTTTTCTCACTTACCATTCTATCATAAGCTTTCTGACATGTTGTTACATAACATCATTTTTAGTGGCTTTAGAATAGTCCATTGAGTGGCTGAATTGCCGTTTTCCTTCTGTTCCCCTGTCGCTGAACATCTAAGCCATTTCCAGATTTCACAATTGTAAACAAGGCTGCAGGGGATATCTGTGAACATGAAGCTGTTCCCTTATTTGGGGGCTTTTCTTAATACAGATTCTATAAATTGGACCTGCTAGGCGAGAGATACACACTTTTTTTTGTTGTTGTTGCTTATTGGATTTACGTTTTTAAAGAATTAGCATTTGTCAAAAGGGCATTATTCTAAGAGAGAGATTTTTCTCCCATTTTGTAAAGGCTAGTATAGTGTTTCCTTCTCTTCAGTTCGGCTGCATAATTAATAAGTGGTGTCCAGTTCAACTGGGAATGTTTCCTTAAGCCCAAGTGATGATTCTGTCTCCTGGCCATAGACTCAGTGGAAGATGGCATGTTTCGATGGCTGCTAAGCATTTATGTCCCCTTCTCACAGTCATGAGTGTGTGACTTGGATAAACCAGCAAGGAAGGTTGCAGTCAAACAGAAAAGTTCCTGAGTGACTCCGACCTGACTAGATGCTGGAAGAAGATTTGCAGGACACCAAGGCAGGAGCGGGGAGGTACAGTGCCACGGGTGCCAGAAGTTTAAGGAGCACGGAGGTGCAGTGAAGTGGGCACCAGAAGTTTAAGGAGCCGGGAAGTACAGTGCTGTGGGCGCCAGAAGTTTAAGGAGGGCAGAGGTGCAGTGCCGTGGGCGGCCGAGGTTTAAGGAGCACGGAGGTGCAGTGCAGTGGGCGCCAGAAGTTTAAGGAGCTGGGAAGTACAGTGCTGTGGACGCCAGAAGTTTAAGGAGCATGGAGGTGCAGTGCCGTGGGCGCCAGAAGTTCAGGGAGGGCAGAGGTGCAGTGCTGTGGGCGCCAGAAGTTTAAGGAGCGTGGAGGTACAGTGCCGTGGGCGCCAGGAGTTTAAGGAGCGTGGAGGTACAAGTGCCGTGGGTGCCAGGAGTTTAAGGAGTGGGGAAGTGCAGTGCTGTGGATGCCAGTAGCTTTTTGCAGACAGAGTGCTTCCGTGCTGTGCTGCAGCGAGAGTTAGGACATTCCACCAAATTACTTGCCACACTTCTGGCATTAGCAGGAGATAGCTGAAGGTCTGGGAATTAAGTCATCTCATAAACATTCCGATTCATGGTAAAATTACTATTTAATTAGGAAAAGATCTGTAACATTGTGATACTTTTAAATGAAAGTCATTTTGGAGGAATTAAAACTGGGTCATAACATTAGTGTAATGTTTTAAAACAAACATTACTAAGATATACTGAGTATACCCTAATTGATAAATTAAAGACATTAGTTTTGCCTTTGGATACTTAATGTGATGATGCTTTAAACACTGACTCTAGAAACCTACCCCTGGATTGGAATTGTGCTTCCTTCTTTGTTAAACTGAGGTGTGGCAGAGGCTGAACAAATACATGCTTATTTTGGAAAATTTAAAATGTTATGTATTATTAAGTATTATGTTAAAATGTAATATAGAATTTTTGAAAAATCTAAAATCTGCCACCTAAAGGCAACTGCTATTAATATTTAGATATACTTCCTTCTTTCACATATTTGTGTCTTTCCTTGTCTGTAGAAATTTTTAAGTAGCGTTCTGTGATATTGTGAAGTATATATTTGGTCTTCCTGGCAGTATCCTTCATAATGAACCAGTAAACATAAGCAAATGTTTCGCTGAGTTTTTGAGCCAGTCTAGCAAATTAATCCAACTCCAGGAGGCAGGTGAGGGAATCAAATTTTTAGTCGGTTGGTCAGAGGCACGGGTGAAACAATTGGGGGCTTGCGATTGGCATCAGAAGTTGTGGGAGGGGGGCAGTCTTGGGACTGAGCCCTCAACCTGTGAATCTGACACTATCTTCAGGTCCAACCGAATTAGAAGACACCCGGCCGGTGTCTGCTGCAGAACTGTTTGCTTAGTCTGTGGGGAAAAAAACCCTCACATTTGGTCACAGAAGTCTTCTGTGTTGATTGTTGAGTGAGTATATGGGAGAAACTGAATGTTGTTGTTGTTGTTGTTTTTCTATAAGTTGTGATTATGTTGAATAATCAATTTTGGATCTAAGATTTAGTTTAATATATTTTTATGATATATAGTCTTCATAACAATTTTAATAGCTATGTAATACTGCATCATCATGAATGTTCTACAGTTTTTTATTTAACAATTGGAGTTACTTCAGTTCTTATGGTTACATCCAATGCTGAGGTGAACCTTTTCCTCCATTCTGGCAAATGCTTGTCAGCATCTCTGGTGGTCTCTTTAAATAGAGTTCTAAAAGTTGAATTATTTGGTAACAGACATTGGAAAATAGCTTTTCTAAGGCTAATGATAGAAGTAGCCCCAAAAGGACATACACATTTATACTCATGCTAATAAGATGTTCTCTTGAGATCACTTTTCTTATTACTTTTCTCACTAGCATTGTTTTGCTTTAAGTCTTAAATTAGTAAATGATAAATGGATAACATATTCCTTTCAAAAAATTAGTCTCAAAAATATCTGGATTCATTATGAAGGTAGTTTAATCAACTCTCAGGCAATTCAAGCAGACTTGAAAGTGATCTGTTAGTTTCACCATAAGGAAGATTTTAAATTAATATTTGATATTTAGAAGAATAAAAGGCTACATTAGAGTTAGCATTAAAATTGTATGGAATATAATTTTTTCTATGTGACGTAAAATGTCTTCCCATGGAGGACTGCAGAGAATCGTTATAGAAGTGTGTCTGTGGGCTGTGGGAAATAGCTCAACCTCCCCATGCCTAGGAAAGAATTGCCAGTTGCTCACCATCTTAATACATCCAATACTGTTTGGAATTTCAGGATCCCTGCATAATCCATAAATTATTCAATTTGTTGGGGTTTCAGACTTTAAATTAAAAATGGCTTCCTTCCTGTAGACTTACTAATGGAACACATACAGGAAATTCGAACTTTGAGAAAGCGTTTAGAAGAATCTATTAAAACAAATGATAAGCTACGGAAACAGTTGGAACGGCAAGGATCTGAATTTGATCAAGGTAAGGAAAGACCTTCCCAAAGGGCTGTACGTGTCTATGGGTGCTTCACTGTGACGCATTTGCCTGAGTAAGCATCTGTGTACAAAGCAGGTGCTTGATAAATGTTCATTTCTCTATCTTAGAGCAGTCTGCCAGCCTCTGGTATCCTGAATTGTGACTGGCACCTCATTTGACTTTGGAAGCTGGAGAGAAATAGATAGGAATTTTAAGATAAAACAAAGCAATATATTGTCTTTTCATCTATAACAGATTATTGCATTTTAGCAATCTGGTAAATTTCACATGCCAGGCTAAAGATCACACATATTCCTGCATAAACACAGTTAGCTCCGAATAGAATGATCACCCATGAAAAACTTAAAAATATTTCCCCCCCCCACATAGGTAAGACATTCATGTGCTTCAAAATTTAAAACCTCCATTCTTTACCCATTAACCCTGTTTTCCCTTCCCTCTTCTCCACTTTTTTCCTTGTTTTTCTTCTGTATCCTTAACAGTGTTTTTTAAAATGCAAATAGCAGCATGTATTCTTATTCTTCTCTTCACCCCAGAGGTAACATACTCTATATCCATGATTCTGTCCATTTGTCATGGAGCAGTAAATCTTGAACATCTTTCCTTACTGCTCTAGAGAGAGTTCATCATTCCGTAAAGCTTGCGTCTTGAAAGCCGCTTGGCACACTCAGAAAAGCCCAAGTTTGTCTGGTTGAACTGGCCAGAGTGTGGACCCTGCTGTCCCATTTATTAGCTTTGTGACTTTGAGCAATTCACTCATCTCTCCCAGTCTTAATTGTTTCATAAAACAGGGTCATTGTGAGATTAAATGGGGCAATGTTATGAGTAGGGCCTTGCTCAGTGCCTCACTCAGTAAACGGTTGCCGTTGTCATCATTATCAATTTTATTTTACTATTTTATTCTGTATAACATTGCAAAGCTCTGCAATGGGTAGGGACCCTAATGTCATTCCCATTTTTAGAGGTGGTAGAATTGACTTCTGGAAAGATAGTGCTCCATGGCAGCAGCACGCCTGAGTCCTCGGACCCTTGTCCAGGTCTCATTCCTCTCTAGCCATCATAGCTACCAGCCGGGAGGGACATCTTTCCAGAGTACCATGCATGCTGCAGCTTTCAAGGGAAACCGAATGGCTCCATCTCGCCCTCTCCGGCCCTCCTCCCTCCCTCTCGCTCGCTGCGCCCACTTCCTGCATCCACCCCCCTCACCCTCAGGGAAATTGATTGATCTGAGTTATTAGTTGTATCAAACACAGGAAAGAAATACACGCCTGGGCCCTTCACATTCACTCTTGGTAATGCCTGAATTAGATTCATTCTGTTTTACATTTTCCCTGGCAAATCCAATTATAGAATTATTTGGGGGCTCAAATGGCCACCAGCTACAATGGAGCAGGCAATTGCTCTGGAGAGTAATTCACTCTGACGGAAAGGTTTACAAAAGCATTCATAAAGTATTTACATTGGTGGAAAGACGTGCTGTTCTCACAATGTTGTCACAGCGTCTGAAAAGACAAAGGAATAAAAGTGGCTCCGCCTCCCCCTGCTGTGAAATGTTCACCTTGGGGAGCAGGCCTGAGAAAGGTATGGCTTCTTACGATATTGAGGTGGAATATTGTTAAAAACCGGACTCTCATGTGTTAGAGCTTCCAGCTTGTCCCCAGTTGTACAGGCCTGTAGTGATGACCCTCAGAGGAAAGACTGACCTAGCATCAGAAGTGGGCCTCGCTAGCTCAGGTTTAGGCCGGTCAGGAACTGTTCTTTGGCCTAATTATTTCTTTGCAAAGAAATACTGCCTGCAAAGCTACCACCTTAGCTTTGGTGGTGGTAGACTTCTTTTTTTTTTTTTTTTTTTTTTTTGTTGAGACGAGTCTCACACTCTGTCGCCAGGCTGGAGTGCAGTTGGCCGGATCTCAGCTCACTGCAAGCTCCGCCTCCCGGGTTTCGCCATCTCCTGCCTCATCCTCCCGAGTAGCCTGGGACTCAGGCGCCCGCCACCTCGCCGGCCTAGTTTTTTGTACTTTAGTAGGACGGGGTTTCACCGTGTTAGCCAGGGATGGTCTCGATTCTCCTGACCTCAGTGGTCCGCCGTCTCGGCCTCCCAAAGTGCTGGGATTACAGGCTTGAGCCACCGCGCCCGGCCGGTGGTAGACTTCTGTAGAATTTTTCCTGCTTGTTCACAGTACTTTTTGGTGCTATTTTGGCTCCAGTCTATCATTAATTGTTTTAGTAATACAAATGGTAATAGCAGTAACAATAACATCAATCATTTTTATTGAGTTAATGGAGACTTAGGGAAGTGTTGCGATTTGCCTGAGGTCATGCGGCTATTAAGAAGCCAGAACCATGGTGCAAACCCAGGTGTCTCTGAAAAGATACCAGAGTTCACAGGGGAGAGTGGAGGAAGATGGTGGGGAGAGACACAGTGAGTAAAACAATTAGATAACATTGTGGTAGGTGAATCATTAACATGAGAAAAAGGTAGTGCTGTTGAGTGGAAGGGCTGTCAGCTCCTTGGAGAACTGATGCCGTACCTTCCCTACAAGGAGTTTGAATAGGATAGGTACTCAGTTGTGTGCCAGGATGCTTTCAGCTGCAGACAACAGAATGGGAGTAGCAACTGATGGTAACAACAGGGATTTGTGTTTTCTCACGTAACAAGAAACCCAGAGGCAGGTAGTTCCAAGGTAGGTTTATGGCTCAGTGACAGCAGTTTGGGTTAGTATCTGTGACGACTGCAGTAGTTACAAGCATCCCAGTCGCTCAGACAGTGTCCAAAGCATGGGAAAGAAGAAGGTGGGACTTCCTCTTGTCCTCTTTTCATCCTGGTGGAAAATCTTTCCCAGAAGCCCCCAGCAGACTTCCTGTCAGGCCCCATTGGCCAGAGGTGGCACGTGACCATGTCCTCACTGCAGGGTGGCTAGGAAAGCAGGAATCTGGCATTTTGGCTCTCTGGTGTAGTAAGTGGACTCAGTGAGTGTGGAGGACAGGGAGGGAAGCATCTGCCTGCCACATAGAGAAGGCACCTTGCACACAGTAGGCATGCTCCTGAGGGTGGCCATGAATGTGAATGTTATCTATGAAATAGGGGTATCTAGACTGGGAAATTGGCCCTTGTGTTTTGTTGTGCAATTGTCTTTTGCCATGGTGGGCCATCAGATGTTTTTGAGTAGAGAGTAACTTAAATGGACTTTGTTTAGGATAATAACCCCATTGGCAGAATAGCAGGGCGGCAAGGTTAGAGAGCAAGGTGATGAGGCCTGAACTTTAGGACTGAAAAGAGTAGGCCAGTGTCGGAAGCATTTTGGAGGAAGCAGCAGCATCATGATTGCTTGATTGGGCAGTGGAAGAGAGAGGGGTTAGGATGGCTTCCAGCTTTCTAGCTTAGGTTAGGGATATGGCGATACCATCTCCTGAGGCAGGAAACAGGTGAGAGAGAGCAGGTTTGGAAGGATGAGGAATTCGGCTTTGGCTCTGTGGACTGAGTGACAGAGCTGCCTCAGTGGTGAGGCCCGGCAGGCAGCTGGATATGAATTTTGACCTCAGGAAAGATATCTGTGAAGGTGAAGACTCTCACTCACTCACCCTACTCCTGGCCCAGGTCTTCTGCTTTGTTCTACCTTAGGTAAGATGTGGGGGAGCCCCTCCTGCCCCCTCTTTCAGGCTTACTCTCAGTTCTCTTTGGCCTCTGGTAATTCCTTACATAGTTAACAGGAGGGATTTTCATTGTATGTTGTGCTAACTCTTTGTTTAAAACTGTTTTCTAGAAAGTTCCATCTATACTGATCTGGAGACTGTTTATAAATCAGTCTTTATGTGTGTTTTTATAGGTTCTACAAACACTTTTGCTTCTGGTTCAGAGCTTCATAGTTCTCTAACATCAGAAATTCATTTCTTGAGGAAGCAGAACCAGGCCCTCAATGCAGTGCTCATTAAAGCATCCAGAGGTAAGAATTAAAGGAGTCACTGGAAGCCTGGAACGCCAAAGCCTTCTGTGTCATGGAAAGAATGCAGGCATTGAAGTCTGACCAACCTAAGCATGAATCCCGTGGCTCTGTGATGGCTTTACACCATTTAATTGTCACAGCAGCCCTGTGAGGTGTTTCTGTTTTATAGCTGAGAATACTGGAATCAGAGAGGTTCAGGAATACCTCATAGGGCTGTTGTGACAACTGAACGGTGTAAAGCTCTCAGCACAGTGTCTCTAGTAGGGACTCAGTAAATGTTATTTTATTTGCTTGTCACTCGTCCCCCCTCTAGCCATGTGTCTCTCATCCTAGTTCACAGTGGAAGAAAGAAGGGCTGGAAATATAATACTGCCAAAATCTCAACTAGTGATTTCCTGCTATCAGCAAAGTTTATCCTGTACTTCTTATAAAGATCCCTTCTCTTAATTCCTTCTATCTGAGCTTGGCTCCCAAAGAGCTTTCACTTACATTATCTTTCACTACCAAAAACAATTCTGGGAGAGGTATCATTAGCCCTATTTGACAGGTGAGAAACTGAGGCCTAGGGAATTGCCCAGCCTGTGGTCACAGAGCTAGAAGGTGGTAGAGCTAGACCTTGGGCCAGCTTATCCCACTTTTCCTAAAAGGATATTGATGCTCCTTTTGGCTTAAGAGATGAAATTGGGGCCTCTGTCAGTCATTCATTCACTTAGCAAACATTTCCTATCTCCTGTTCTACTTCAGAGCTATGTAGACTCTGATACAGAAATGGATGAGATTTCATCCCTTCCCTCGGGGGCTCATAGTCTGATGGGAGAGGCAGCCAGACAATCTTGGCAGGCCAGCGTGAACCTCAGCCTCGATAAAGTCAGGCTCTGGGAACTGCAGGACCCTGGAGAAGGCATCCTGACTCGGGAAAAGCTTGCCTTCAAGAACAGAGGATGAGGAGGGCTTAGTGAAGGTGCTGAAGATTGAGAGGAGCCAGGGCCTTTTAAATGGAAGAAAGAGAGCAGACAGAGGCCCAGGGGTTAGCGATGAGGAGTCTAGGCCGTTCAGGAAGAGTAGGCAGCATGATGTGTCTGGCCCTCCAGGGAGGAGATGAATGCTTGCTTAGAAATTATCTTGTTGTGGTTAAGAATGGAGTCAGAAAACCTGAGTCTGAATTCTGGCTCTGCCACCTACTGGCCATGTGACCTTAGGGAAGTGTCTTATCTGGAAAATGGAGAATAATAGTGCCTGCCTCAGAAGTCGGCCCTGGAGATTAAATAGGGCGATGCATGCGAAGGCCCTAATGTCACATCCGCACAGGTAGTGCTGGTGCAGGTCAGCTGTTACCACCACTAGCACTGCTGGCAACTCATCTTTATGGAGCTTCCAGCCCCCAGAGTGCTCCTGACTCCCTGTGGTAAACCCTTTATAGATGGGAGCTCAGTGAATCCACACAATAACACATGTAAGGAAACAGGCGTAGAGAAGTGAAGAGCCACACTCAAGCTTATGAAGTCAGTAAATGGAGAACCTGCTCTTGAATGTGGCCTCTCTGCCTCCAGCCCCCTGCTTTTGACCACTGTGTCTCTTGTGCCTCTGGGTATATTTTATTCCTCAGGAGAGGTGCTGCCCTCAGCCTGAGGAGTGAATGGGCCTCAAGGTGCCATCTGCACAGCCCTGCTGGCCTTCCGGTGTTAGGCTGGTAGAAGGCCTGCGGCCAGGCCAGCACCCATTCTCAGAGTTCTGGGTCCTGCATTTTCCTCTATACTTTCTACCCGCTGTTTGCTCTGTGAAGGCAAAGTAACTAGGTTTGCATGGCCTGTTCCTTAATAGAAAATTAAACAGGCCCATTTTATCCCAGTGACGTTTAATCTGCAGCCTTGATGTTGACAAATTTATCTGCCCAAAGTGTGTTAGATAATTGGAATGCCAAAATCATAAATGCCAGATCGAATCTCATTCTTTTTTGTATTCTTGAAGTGCTGTATTTATATAATAAGGTTGGAAAAAACAAATGGTGGCCCTTCTCAGTGGCGCCTTTTTGTGTTTGCAGATAAACAGAAGGAGAATGACAAATTACGAGAGTCCCTCTCCAGGAAGACCGCGAGCCTGGAGCACCTTCAGCGGGAGTATGCCAGTGTGAAGGAAGAAAATGAAAGGCTGCAGAAGGAAGGCAGCGAGAAGGAGAGACACAACCAGCAGCTGATCCAGGAGGTCCGCCACAGTGGCCAGGAGCTGAGCAGGTAGTAGCTGTGCTTCCCCAGTGACCTGCTGGCTGTACCACACATCCCGGCACTGGGCTGCAGTCGTGGAATCAGCATGCAGGCCTCTGCCTTAGTGCACAGTGGCAGGCAGTAGACACAAACACATCATATGTCTGGTGGGGCTGCAATATATGGAGAAAGATCCTGTAAGGAGGAGAGGGCTTGGCAGTGGGTTGCTGTTTTCTGTCGAGGGTGAATCAGGAAAGGCCTTTGTGAAAAGATGCCGTTTGCTCAGAGAGCTGAATGCAGTGAGGAGAGGAGTGCTGCAGCTGCCTGGGAAAGATCATTTCAGGCAGAACAGGCGCAGGCCCTGAGGCAGAGTGGCTTAGGCCTGTGCCTGGCAGAGCAGGGCAGTGTGTTGGGAGAGGGAGCTAGCAGGATGCCAAATCACATCGGGCTGCAGAGTCAGTGTGAGGACTTTGGGTTTACTCTGAGTGGCGTGGGAAGCCACTGGGAGATTCTGAGCAGAGGAGTGACATGGATCTGCCGTCGATTTTGAAAGGATCCCACCAATGGTCCTTTTGCCGTTTCCCTCTGAGTCTGTCTGGTTCCACATTTCAGTTGTTCCTGTTGGCACACGTGAATGCCCCACTCTTTCAGTTACCGTCATCACCAAGGGTGGTGCAGTGAGGTAGCAAGATCTTCGTCTTTGCCGCCAAATAGTCCTGGGTCTAAGTCTGGCTCCCCTCCCGAGCTGTGCATCCCTGGGTAGGAAACAGCCCTTTTGAGTTTCGTTTCCTCATATCTCTGAACTGAGGATTAGAGAGCACCGACCGTTTAGGGTATCTGTGAAGATTACATGAGATCACGTATGTAAGGGGCTGGACACGGGGAGCGCTTGGAAATTGCAGCTGTGACTGGAATTCTTAACCAGGCTTGTCACTTCTTGGTCCACACTCTTGTGACTGAGGGTGGAATTGGCCTGCTCTGTGGGGTCCGAATAAGTTACCCTATGGTAAAATTAACCTGTCCTTCTCGTGCCTGTGGGGCCTTCTTAGGGTGCAGGAGGAGGTGAAGTTGAGGCAGCAGCTGCTCTCACAGAATGACAAGCTCTTGCAGTCCCTCCGAGTGGAGCTGAAGGCGTATGAGAAGCTGGATGAAGAGCACAGGAGACTGAGAGGTACCGGGGGGGCTCTGGTCCGAGGCCCTTCTCACGTTGAGGCTACTGTGCTTTGGGCTGTAAACCCACCCGACCGCCGGCTGTAGGCACAGGAGGGTAGAGCTCAGCCCTCTCCTCTCTGGCCTCGTGGGTAGAATGGATGGGTGTTGAAGTTAGCGCTTTGACCCACTCTTCTTTTGAAGGAACAGCAGGAAACATAGAAGGACTGAGGCTCAGCACCCAGGCCAGCCATGGTCTGGGTTCCCACTCCCCTGTTCCCAGCTATTTGACCCTCAGCAGGCCACTTCACCCTTTTGAGCCCATACATGCCTCTGTAAAACATGTCTCTCAGCACCTGTTGTGTGGAGAATTGTGTTGAAAATTGAATGAGACCATTTATTAAAAGCATCCTAGCATGATACCTGACACATAGTAGGCACTCAGGAAATGACTTTTATTATCGTCCTGCTAGTGTGTGTTACTTTTTGCCCATTAATTCAGCAAACATTTATGGACACCTCTCATGTGCTGGGGATTGCTCTGGGGATGGTTGTTGGCCTCAGTGCTCTCTGCTAATGTTTCAGAATCAATTTTGAGGTGTGGTGAGGTGTTTGTTTGTTTGTTTTTTTTAACTAATTTTCCAGATGGTTTCTCTCTATTGAAAGTTGATCTAGAAAGGGGTCATCTCACAGCTTTTATTTTCTTCTCAACTTGCTTTTCTTATTCTTGCTGTTGTGTCTTTTTAATATACTGTGGCTCTTAAAATCATCCCCTTTCATTCTATAATTCTAGCCCAAATAGATTTTATTACTACTAGACATAATTTCGGGGTTTGGTGTGCAATTTGCTAGGCTTTTATGGCCAGAAGCGAAAATTAATTTCCAGCTCTTATTTAGCCTGTGGAATAGCAGCAATTAAGTCTGCCAATATTTTTGTTTCTAAAGTCAAGTTGTTATTTTAAACTGTACCTAGTTCTTAGGAAGAGGGAGGGCGATGGTGGTGGCGGGTGTAAAACGCGATTGAGTTCCTTCAATGGCTGACCCTTTGGTTGTGGAAGATGTCAGGGCTTCTCTTTGCACATGTCCGCAGAGGCGTCGGGAGAAGGCTGGAAGGGGCAGGATCCTTTCAGGGACCTGCACAGCCTCCTGATGGAGATCCAGGCTCTGCGGTTGCAACTAGAAAGGAGCATTGAAACCAGCAGCACTCTGCAGAGCAGCCTCGAGGAACAGCTGGCAAGGGGGGCAGAGAAGGCACAGGAAGGAGCCCTCACTCTGGCCATCCAAGCCCTGTCCATCCCTGAAGTGCCCCTTCAGCCTGACAAACACGGTACTGCCCCTGCCTCTCCCCACTTGCTGAGAATGCAGCTCTGAGCATCTGTGTGTGACATGTGAACTTCTGAATGATGCCTTTGCCCCACAGAGGTGTCTTTCTGTTGATAGCTGACACGCTGTACCCTGGGAGCCAGGGGACCTGACTGCTAATTAATTAGACGTCACCTTTGGCAAAATGGCGTAATCTCCATCTGAGGCATCTTGATTCTCAGGGAAGTGGAATTTGGACTTCCAGACACCCTCAGTGCCTCTGGCCTTGCTCCCTCCTATCCATTTAGTCCTGCCTACATCACTTCCATGCTGAAATTTCTTTTAGTTTCTCTTACTGCCTTTAGAAGGGAACCTAAACATCTTAATCTGGCTTTCAGTGTCTTTCAGGATCTGAAAATCATCCTGATAGGTTTAAAAAGTGGATCTGTTTTGCATTTGCTTGCAGGTTAATTGCCTAGCCCTGGAGAGGCTGTTGGGGGGTACCAGAAAGAGGAGCAGACACCTCTGCCACCTGCCCACCACAGGGTGTGGAGCAAACCAGTAAATGGTTAGACTCCAAGCAGTCAGGCAGCCTGTCCTCTTTGCTCTAGAGATGAAAAACAAAGGCCCAGAGAGTGGATGGGGCTTGCCCAAAGTGGTATAGCAATTAGGCAGCAGAGCTGGAACTAGAAACCATTTCCAGCTTTGACTCTAGGGCTGTTCCTAAACCCAGTGGACCCTCTGGAGCCTTGGGTATCCTGGGATTATCATCCTGACACCCATGGGGTAAATGTGTGTATCCAGTGGGATGAGGAATGCCAGCATGCTTTAAAAGCAAGTATTGTACTAAAGTTTGCACTTACTTTTACTTGGATACCTCTAGTTAAAAAAATAAAAATAAATCTCTTAAGGAGTACCTAGTCAGTCTGCCTTAGAACTCGTAGTGATTAGTTCATTGATTTCTCATTGACAAGGATCTTAAAATTTAACCAAAAAGATGATGTAATAATATGAAAAAAGTGAACAGAGAAAAAAAGTTTATGATTCTATACATTGATCGTTTTTTAAAATTTGCATATTTCTTTTCATTTATTAAATATCGGCATGAATTTATATTTTTCAAATTGGTTGTTGTGTCATTCTGTGTCCTTTCTTTGTTTTTGTCCAATATTACATCATACATGTTCCCTCTGCTTTCACATGGGCTTCGTAATGATTGTTTGCAGGCTATTCTTAGTCACCAATCCATGACCCCGTTGATTATTAAAGTGGTCTCTGATTTAGAGCCATAATAGACATCAATGTTAATATACTTTTTGCTGTTAAACAATATTCTTAGGAGAAAACCCGACCAGGGGAATCTCAGAAGTTTAGAAAGGTGCCATATTTCCACCTTCTAAATGGTCTGTCCATCAGAAGTGTACAAAGGTAGTGGTTTTTGCATGACCTCATCAGCATCGGGCATTAATATTTTTAACATGGGTCTGCACCTGACCCTTTTTAAGGCTTTGAGGGACTTGTAGGGGTGGGCTAGGGGAGATTGAAGCAGGGAGAAGAGTTCTGTGCTTGGGGTGCCCAGGATGGAGAGTTGGGTAGCCGAAGCAAGGAGGCCATCAAACAGCCTTTACCTGCCTTTGAAATTTGCCAAAAGCAGCCCTCAGCATGCGTGGCAAGAGGCATCCAGGAGAGCATTCAGAATTCACAGTGCTGCCTCAGCAGAAAAGTTTTCTAATTTCCTTGAGTCAAGATCAGAATTATAGGCAGCAGCATTTCTTCCTTTGTAAAAGACTTCTCAGGTCTGTATTTAAGTGCATCTGTTTTTAGAATTATGTTCTAAAGGCTGATATCTTTCGCTGAGAGTGATTCCTCTCGGGGCCAGCTCTGTGGAGCTGACCTCCTGGCTCTTTGGCCTTAGGAACTGTAGCACACCCTTAGGTGGTGCTGGAGTGTGGCAGCCCACCGCCCAGTGGTGCAGGAGCTCGGATGGAGGGATCCTAAGCCCTGGGCTTGCTTGCTCTCTGCCACTGACATGCTGGGTTATGCTGGACAGATCATTTTCTATCTCTGCCACTTGGTTTCCTCGTCCATGAAATCTGAATTACAATGTGTTCTGCCCACTGAGCTATTGAGTCCAATAGCTTTTCATATGTGAAAGTGCTTTCCAAATTATTACGTGTTGCACAGGTCGTCTGTACAATATCTATTGATTTTGCCTCCTTACAGTGTTGCAAATACATCACCCCCCAGATCCTATTGTGGGTTACTCTCATCTCTGGCTTAGATTAGTGTGGCAGCCTCCAGACAGAAAAAAACTCCTCCAGTACAAAATACAGACCTCAGCTTGACATTGCCTTGCCCAAAGCCCTTGAGTGGGCCCCTCAGTCCTCTTGGTTCTGGCCTTGCATCCTGCTTTGTCCTTCCCTGCCCCCTGGGCCTTGGGTCTATGAACTGCTTATTTCTCCCTGAGCGATGATTCCACTCTTTGTCCCACTGTCTGCCTCTCACCTGCCCATTGTGCTGCCTGGCATTTCTTTCCCTCCTTCTTACCACAGGTCAGTCACAGTCAGTCTTAAAATGGTGAAACCCCGTCTCTACTAAAAATACAAAAACTAGCCGGGCGAGGTGGCGGGCGCCTGTAGTCCCAGCTACTTGGGAGGCTGAGGCAGGAGAATGGCGTGAACCCGGGAGGTGGAGCTTGCAGTGAGCCAAGATTGTGCCACTGCACTCCAGCCTGGGTGACAGAGCAAGACTCCATCAAAAAACAAAACAAAACAAAACAAAAGAAAACAAAAACCACGTAAGGTTTTAAAACAGGTGTTAGCCTTTGGGAAGCCAAGTTGGGGATAGTGCCCTCACCTGAGCCTCAACAGCCTGTGTTTTCAGTCACACTAAAATAAAATTGCTTGTTTACTCTTCTGCTGGGAGTTTTTCTAGGGAATGGACTGGGGCTGGTCACTCTGTCTCCCTGATGTCCCACACAGGTGGGCCTGGCAGGACAGAGGCCCAGTGAAGATTTGAAGGAATGCTTGTGTGTGTGTATGAATTAGTGAATGTGAGGGGCTTGACTGTATTCTCATTCAGTTCTCTCTTGAATGCTGACAGCAGTGAAACTAACAGTTCTCGTGTTTTGCATTTTGTAGATGGTGACAAATATCCCATGGAAAGTGATAATTCATTTGATCTGTTTGATTCCTCCCAGGCAGTGACACCAAAATCAGGTACAAAGCTGAAGTCTGGGTAACTGTGGCAGCATTGGATATGACAGTAAGACTTTTTAAATTGCAGAAAAGGGGGTCCCTGGTCCCAACTCAGGAGGGTATTTGGCAAGGATTTGGGATTTCAAGTTCTCAGCATCTCCAGCTGGTGATATCCTCCTTCAAGCCAGTTAGTCTACTGCTAGGTGTTACCAAGCTTAAAACATCATTGGGTCCCTGTTGCCTTAGATTAAAATTGTGACCACCTTTGTGAGGCTTTCAAGGCCACCCAGGATCCAGCTCCAGTGGGCCCGTCCAGCCTTATCCGTTACCCTGGTGTAGCCACACAGGGGTCACCATCCTGCAGACAGGCCCACACTTTCCTCTCACTGTGACTTTTAGATCCCCTTTGTTCCACTCTTTGCCAGTAAAAGTCCCATTTCCTCAAGACTCATCATGAATGCACATTTCTCTGTGACATGGCTTTGCTGCTGTCCCTGGTCAGAATGACTCATCATTAGTGTAATTCTTGCTTCTTGCTCAGTCCAGCTCAAATGCTGCTCCTTCTCAGAAGCCTTCCCTGTTCTCTCCCTCCCTGCACAGATAATTGTTTTTCCTGGCTCTGGCCCTTCATCACTCTGCGGTTGCACCTTCCACAGTGTCTGTATTCTGATCAGACTGTGGGCTACTGGAATGCAGGCACCAGCTTGAGTTATCCTTGTGAATCTGGGGTCTTCTGCCGAGTGGGTGGTTGATAAGTGTTGGTTGAGTTGACTTGAGCCTATCCTACAAGAAGACTCGTAAGCCCAGTGTGGGGTAATATATAGAGGTCCAGGAGCCATGCCTCTTTCCCCACTGGGCTTGTGTTGGGTGGCATTTGGGCACGAGGGCCTCTCCTGGCTCTCCTAGCTAGCTTCAACATCATAAGCGCCTTGAGCGCAGAGTGTTACCTGAAACAGATTTTACATCCTACCTCTCATTTTACAGTTTCAGAGACTCCTCCACTCTCTGGGAATGACACGGACTCCCTTTCCTGTGACAGTGGCAGCTCGGCAACTAGCACTCCGTGTGTGTCCCGCCTGGTCGCTGGCCACCGCCTGTGGGCCAGCAAGAATGGCCGCCACGTTCTGGGCCTGATTGAGGACTATGAGGCCCTGCTCAAACAGATCGGCCAGGGACAGAGGCTCCTTGCCGAAATGGACATTCAAACCCAAGAGGCTCCCAGCTCCACAAGTCAAGAGCTGGGAGCAAAGGTAACCTGACCACAGAGCTGGAAGGCACAAGCTGCTCCCTGGGAGTGTCCGTGGAAGGGGTAGGGGAGTCAGAGGGCGCAGTTTTCCTCAGTAAGCCCCTGAGAAGAGGGACTAGGAATTGTGGCCCCAGAGAGCTCAGAGGTCAGGTCCAGTGTGGGGGACTGTTGGTGGTGGCTGTGTTTGGTGGGGTTCATGCCCTGTATTCCTGCAGTTACTTCATGGGCTCTGCTGTCTTGCTCCCATGACGGCCTCTGTACATCTGGTCTCTCATCCATTCTTCTCTCCATCTGCACCCTGGTGTGTCTGTCCACTCATCTGCCCATCCACCTGGCTGTCACCCATTATGAAGTGGAATTACTAGTTTAAAGGTTGTGAACTTTTTAGGGCTCTTGATGATAACTGTTGCTGCATTACTTTCCAAAACAGTTGTGTCTCTGTTCATGAACGTTTGTCTCACTACATTTTTGTCTTTGTTGAGGTTTTGTTGTTGTTGTTGTGTTTTTTTATTTTGAGACAGGATCTAGCTCTGTCACCCAGGCTGGAGTGCAGTGGCGTGATCATGGCTAACTGTAGCCTCAACCCCACCTCCTAGGCTCAAGCAATCCTCCTGCCTCAGCCTCGCAAGTAGCTATGACCACAGGCATGTGCCATCACACCTGGCTATTTTTTTTATTTTTATTTTTTAGAGACAGGGTCTCACTATGTTGCCCAGGCTGGCCTTGATCTCCTGGGCTCAAACGATCCTCCCACCTTGGCCTCCTAAAGGGTTGGGATTACGGGTGTCAGCTATCATGCCTGAGTATGTCAGCATATATATGTATTTTTTTTTTTTTTTTTTAAGATGGAGTCTCATTCTGTTGCTCAGGCTAGAGTTCAGTGGTGTGATCTTGGCTCACTGCAGCCTCCTCCTCTTGGATTCAAGTGATTCTCCTCCCTCAGCCTCTTTAGTAGCTGGGATTACAGGCACCTGCCACCATGCCCGGCTAATTGTTGTATTTTTAGTACAGACTGGGTTTCACCATGCTGGCCAGGCTGGTCTTGAACTCCTGACTTCAGGTGATCCAACTGCCTCGGCCTCCTAAAGTGCTGGGATAAAGGTGTGAGCCACTGTGCCCAGCCCAGGTATTTTTATTTATAATGACTTTTTTGTACTTTATTATCTAAAAGGGTGTGTCTTTTTTCTCTTTTTTTTTTTTTTGAGACAGGGTCTCACTGTGTTGTCCAGGCTGGGGTATGTGGCATGATTGTGGCACACTGCAGCCTTGACCTCCTAAGCTTAAACAATCCTCCCATCCCAGCTTCCTGAGTAGCCGGGACTACAGGTGTACACTGCCACACCTAGCTAATTTTTTATTTTTTGTAGAGATAGGGGTCTATGTTGCCTAAGGTGGTCTCGAATTTCTGGGCTTAAGCAATCCTTCCACGTTGGCCTCCCAAAGTGTTAGGATTATAGGCATGAACCACTGTGCCTGACCTCATTCTATTTTTGTATTTATTTTATTACTTATAAAAACAAGTGCTTTTTTCATTTCTTCTTCTTTTTTTGTATTTCCCCTTTTCTGAGTCACATACATAATTTTCTTAAGCCCTTGATACCCCCCAATTTGAGTTTGCTCTGACAGTAGTATAAGGCCCTGATACCATATTCACTACAGCAGGGCCATTTCACAGGGACCAGTAAAGACAAAACCATGTATTGCTTGCTGTTGGTGTCATTTTCTCTGGGCGGGTCTCTGTGGGCCGCCAAACAGTGAGAATGGCCCTCCCACAGACCCTGTACTTGGAGTAGTAACTGTAGTTAATGCTGGTGGTTATTAACCATGGTGGTTATTAATCATGGTTATTGATCGGGCTAAAATCACCCCTGAAATTCTCTCATAATCTACAATTCACCAGTCTTTAAGAACAATAAATTGGTGTTATGTGTACCAGGCTTTCGCTCAGCATGTGAAACAGAAGCCCTACAGTCTGGAGATTTATGCTGCACGTTAAGGCTTGCTTGTCCAAAATCTTTTTCAAGACTGCACATAACAGCCGTCATATCCCCCCTGTGTAGGGTCCACCCCCAGCACCACTGAGCAAGTTTGTGAGCAGTGTGAGCACAGCCAAGCTGACCCTGGAAGAGGCCTACGGGCGGCTGAAGCTTCTCTGGAGAGTCTCAGTCCCCGAAGATGGCCAGTGCCCCCTTCACTGTGAGCAGGTAGGTGGTGACACATGATTCAGAGGCTCAGTGATGCCACTGGGGCCTGTGTCTCAGTTTCCTCCATACCAAGCAGGGGCCCACAGCAGATGTGCCCACCATTTGGGTATGTATCAGGGAGGAGATGGCCCTGTTTGCTATGGCTTCACCGTGTTCTTACTTGATCCGTCCCACACTCCTGTAGCCCGGCTCTGAGCATATCTTTGTTGAGTAGAATCCTGTCTGCATTCTACACGTGAGGAAACCAGGACTCAGGGAGCTGAGGCACTTAGTCAAGGTTAGAGCTTGTTTGAAAGCATAAATATTGCAACCCAGTGTTTATTCTTTTATTTTATAGGCTTTAAGTCCCGGTTTGTCCTCATGGACTAGCCCATTCTTTTCTACTCATCATCCCTTTTAGTTTAGGTGCCTTTCTCTGGCTCTTCTGATTCCTGTCGACAGCTTTCATCATCATATTTGAGTGGACCTTGTTCAAAATCTGTTTTAACTACTTAGGAATGACAGGCTCCAAACCAGGAGTCAGGCAGAGTAGAAGCCGTCCTCTGATTTCTGTGTGTGGGATACATGTGGTGTCATGACAAGGTGAATGCCCACTCTGGCTACTCAGAGACACCTCCCTGGAAGAAGGGACATGCAGGTTAAGGAAGAGTTAGAACTCTCTGCTTGGTGGCGTGATAGATATTTCCACCTTTGTTTATCTGACCTATCCGTTCTTGCCAAAGGCCAGCAGGAAGGCAAAAGGGAAATTGACATTTCTTTTTGTCCTTATCTCATTTAGTTAAACCCCTTTTGACAGCTCTCAGGTCTCTCAAACATGACCAGGAAGTAGGTGGGGGGCAGCTCTCTCTGCTCTGAAGGTTCTAATGAGCCTGTCCTAAGATTTTCCTTTTGGGATCCTGGGGACTAAGTTTGGATACACTAAGCTCAGGAAAGTTAATAGCTGTTCATTCCACAGAAAAATCTTTTTTTTTGCCCATGTTTAGCTGGTGGCAGTATCAGGTGGGAGACAGAGTATGAGGGAGGAAGGCTGAGACTCACTGGGGTCCAGTCCCACATTGGTCTTTCCCTTCTTCTAATCCACCAAGTCCTGTTCCATCTTAGGCTTAGGTGACACAGATGGCCTGACTGCCTGGAGTGTCCCATGTCCTGCTTCTGGCTGGCTCCTTCTCACCTTTCAAATCTTAGCTTAAATATTACCCCAGAGTCAGAGAGGGCTCCCTGAGTCCTTCAACATAGAGTCCTCTTCTGTTTCATCATAGCCTTTCAACCAGTTGTCATTGTATACTTGTTTAATGTCTGTCTTCCTCTATTTTCCTTCAGAGGACAGTGTCTATTTTATTTATAGTCTTTGAATGAACCAGTGATTTTTTTCTATACACCCAAAGTAGTACCTGCCTCATGATTTTAACATAAACATGTCTGAACTAAACAGTTGACACTTAATGCAATGTTTTTGTCCTTAGCACATTGTAGTAACTGTTATATAGACAGAATGCAGCTCATACACATATATAAAAAATATATTTTTATATATACACACACACAAATTATAGCCACGTTGATTCTTCCCTACTTGCACATCGTTCCAAGAGGGGTTGGTGCTCCTGAGTACCCCTTTCCTTCCAAAGGTTTCTTGAGTAATTGATTTTGCTCACTTTGATGTTATGGAATTGTGGTGCCAGAAAAAGGACCTTTGAGATGCTCCAGTGTGGTTGCTGGGGTACAGACCCCCTATGTGGTGTTAAATTGCCTCTAGCCACTTTTCTGTCACTGCTGTGTTTTATACCATGCCTTTGCTTGGTGTGAAATGTGTGTAATGCTGATTTCCATTTCCAAGTTTTCACCAGCAACCCGGGGGCTCTTGAACTACCTGGTTTTCTCTTGAGTGTTATTAATTGCCTTTTACATTTAGTATACCATCCCATGCAGTCTGGACTGCTCTGGAAAGTGTGTATCATGTGCACCAGTTGTGTGGAGGTATACAAATGTACACACATACTTGTTTATAATAATTTTTTTAAATGGAGGATAAACAATAACAAACCAGGCTACATATAGTAGTGGGAGGGGAGAGATTAGAGTAACAGATAGAAGGTAAATTTCTCTGAATAGACCGTTTTGTAAATTTGACTTTGCAACTATATAAATGCATTACATAATTATAAAAAAATCAAAATGAGAAAATTTCTAAAAATTCTTGGCAAGATGAAACAAACCTTACTGTACACGGCAACGTAGGCATAATAACACAAAAAGGAAGCATTTCAATGACTAACACATAGTACTTTGGCCACACATTTCTAGTAGAAATATTCTAAGGGCAAGAAGAAAATTTAAACTCTTGTTAATGGTTAATATAACATTGTTAGTAATAATATTGATATTGATATTCTGAATTATTATATTTCTATTATAAGATAAAACAAATAACTTAATTTTATTGGGAACTGATTTTTTACTGTAAGGAAAAGATATGAAATCAAAGAAAAACCCTGTAATCCTAAATTTGAATAGCACATATCATTATGATCTTGTGATGTATTATCATCCATTAAAAGAATTTTATGAACTTTCTCAACATACAAGGCTCTAGAAACAATGTCTGGTCTAGCACCAGTGAGCACCCTTGATGTCCAAATTATGGTTTCTAGATACCTTTGCCCACTAAAGGGAACTAGGGTTCCTTGGAGAAATGGCTTGCTGCTAGGTCTGGGGCAGGAGATGTATAGTATGAGCCTAGAACATATTTCATCCTAGTAAGAAAGGATCCAGCATGGGGAAAGAGGGAGAGAACCCCATGGATTTACAGTGGTCCCCATAAGTGTGGGCCCTGGACCTGCAGCATCTGCATCACCTGGAAACTTGTCAAAAATTCACCCTCTCAGGCCTCCCACCAAACCTACTGAATCAGTAACTCTGAGCGTGCACCCCAGCAGTCTGATTTCATAGCCCTCTAGATAGGTTTGAGAACCACTGGATTTAAAGAAACTCAGGAGATAATCAAATACAAAACATGGATCTTGTTTGCATCCTGAATTGAACCAATTGTTTAGAAAAAGAAAATTATGAAGCAATCAGGGAAATGTGTTCACTGACTGGATGTGGTGATACTAAGGAATTACTGCCTTCTTTTAAAGGTGTCATAATGATACCGTGTTGGTTTTTTTTTGTTTGTTTGTTTTAAAGAATCTTTTGTGGCCGGGGTGGTGGCTCATGCCTGGAATCCCAGCACTTTCAGAGGCCAAGGTGGGAGGATCACCTGAGGCCAGAAGTTCTAGAGCAGCCTGAGCAACATAGTAAGATGTTCTCTGTTTAAAACAAACAAACAAAAAAACCCAAATCTTCTAGAGAGATATAGTAAAATACTTTATAGATGATACGATTGGCTTCTAGGGTTGGTTCCAGAATCATCTTGGGGAGAGGATGGGCAGGAATGTAGTAGAGATAAGTATGGCCATGAATTGATCATTGCTGAAGCTGGATGGGCACTTGGGCATTCATTATTCACTTCTTTCTGCTTTTGTAAATGTTTGAGATTTTTTCACCATAAAAGAAAACAAGCAAAATTTCTGTCCCCGGAGTCAGGTGGAACACTGACAAGGAAGCCTGAGGCCTCCTGGGAGGGAGTGGCTTCAGCGCTGCAGCTCTGTGGCCCTCGGGAAGGGTGTTCTGGTGACCTCCTGCAGCACCAGGCATGCTGCTCACACCCAGCGTCTCATCTGATTCCTTGCGGAAACCTTGAGGGAGTTAGCTATGATTCTTCCCCTTTTCCAGAGGTAGGAATGGAAACTCCCAAGAGGTTAAGTGACTTGCTTCAGCATCTTATAGTGGGAGTGGTGGAGTTGTACTTTGAGCCCCTGCTGTTGCTACCATGGAATATTCATCCTATAAAAATGAAGATTTGAATCCAGGGAACAACAGACATGTAAACAATTAAAATTCCCTGTTTTAAGTACTGGATAGAATATATACAGGGTGTTAGGAGAGCACCAGTGAAAATTAACCCACCGTGAGTGGGTAAATGGTGTCACAGCACCTACTCTGCACCAGACACTGGTGGTTAGAGGGAGGAGATGAGCGTGTAGTCAGTACAGGAAGCAAACAAGTAAAGGACCAGTCACTCCAGTGTGCCATGAGCGGTGATGGGGAGACACTGAGCCCCGGCGCACCCAGAGGAGCAGTAGCCAGCCTAAAAGAAGTGCCAGGTCAACCTCCTGGAAGAGGCGAAACCTGAGCTGACTTTAGAACGAGGAATGGGTCAACCAGGCCGAGATTGAAATGATCATTCCCGCTGTCTTCCATTATCTCATTTGAGTCTCACTCTACTGCAATGTGATAGCTGGATCAGGGATGATTATTCCAATTTTACAGATGTGGGACTAAGGTGTTGACTGTAGAGAGACTTTGTCCTGGAATGTGTGGCCTCTGGAGCCATGACCAGAAAATCTTTGTGGGCTCTTAGCCACAAGGAAAAGAATCAAAGCAAACCTAATGTTTAAAATTAGGATCTGTTTGGGAAGAACTGTCGAAGTCCTTGTACCTGACATGACTGGTTAATCTTAAAAGTAGGTTAAGTCAGGGAATCAAAAAATGATACGTACCTTAAACATTTTAGTTTAACTTAAAACAGATAAATGTACATTCATTTGCCATTCTTTTGATGTAGGGCCAGGGCCTTTTCTTTTGAATATGGGTCTGCTGATTGGAGTTTCACATCTTCTTTCTTTCATAAACTGCATCCATAATGTATGTCTGTCACTTCCAATTTCTGTTTCTTTAAGATGAAGAGAAAACTTAGACACTTGCAAAGCAATTTGAATATAGAATTCTTCTAGACTGTGTTCCTCCCACGTCTTTTATAGTTGTCTCACCCACACCTAATTTGCCAGAAATGTGTTTTTTAGTGACTTGCTTTTATCAAGTCTTTCCTGAAGCATATGTTAGTTTTCATACAACTGGTTCGCTCTTTTAATACACATATTTCATGGGCTTACTTAATATTTAATTAAATTATGCAATTTGATGACAAGTACAGCTACCATAAACAAGTTTGGGAACAAACTAAAGTGACTCTTCATGAGCTGACAACTCACCATCTCTCCTGTTGGAAGCAGAAGTGTTTCGACGTAGCAGAGAGCGGCCTGTGCCAGGGTGCTTTCCTGACAGAAAGGGAGTGTCCTTCCTCCTGTGAGCTGGTTTGCTGGAGACCGGCTGAGAGGGCTCCACCGTGCGTATATTTCACCTCGGAGCACTGGGGACTCTGGCTTTGCCACCCATCCAGAGTTTACTCTGAAAAACCAGAAGAGTTTCTTCTAATGGAGCTTACTTTCCTCATAATACTTTTATATGATATTTTGAAGATTTAAACATTAAAAAATTTTTAAAATCAGCATTATATATAGTTTTTTTTTTTGAGACGGAGTCTCGCTCTGTCGCCCAGGCTGGAGTGCAGTGGCCGGATCTCAGCTCACTTCAAGCTCCGCCTCCCGGGTCCACGCCATTCTCCTGCCTCAGCCTCCCGAGTAGCTGGGACTACAGGTGCCGCCACCTCGCCCGGCTAATTTTTTGTATTTTTTAAGTGGAGACGGGGTTTTACTGTTTACTCAGTGTTAGGGGCAGGATGGTATCGACTCCTGACTTGTGATGCCGCCCGCCTCGGCTCCAAAGTGCTGGGATTAGCAGGCTTGAGCACCAAAGCCCGGCAGTTTTTTTTGTAAAAAAAAAAAAAAAAAAAAAAAAAAAAACAAACTCAATTTGAAATCATATCTCACGGAGAGAATTGCTGTTAACATTTTGATGACATCTCAATATACACATCTATGGATGTGGGCGTTTGTGTTCAGTTTTGTGGAACAGGAATGCCTTGTACACAGGGCGTTTTGTTCTGGGCTCTTTTGTCACTAACTGTGATCATTTTTTGATATCAATATATAGAGCTCTACAACATTGTTTTTAATAGTTGTAAAACTATTGTATTATATGTAAGTACCATAATTTATCCAGATCTATACTGAAATCAGGTTATTTTTTCCTACCATGAACAATGCTGAGACGAACATCCTTGTACATAGGCATCTTCTTGTGCTTATGTTATTCCTTGGGGGAAATGCCAACGTGTAGAATTGCTGGGGCAAAGAGTTAAGCGCATCTCAGTTTGGGAGATCTTGCCAGGGCGTTCTCGCTGGGTCATGCCATCCCGCACTTCCACCAGATGCCACGAGGTGCTTTCCCTTTACCCTCAATGGGTTTTGTCCAGTGTTGCCTTCTCCCGGTTGTCAGGAAAAGGCTTCTAGTTTCCATTCAAATATTTTTGCTAGTGAGGTTGAGCATCCTTTTATATGGCTTTGTAATTTTTCTTGTGTAACATGACGTTTTATGTTCTTTGTTCATTTTTCTAATTTCTCTTCTCTTTAGATTGGAGAAATGAAGGCAGAGGTCACCAAACTACATAAAAAATTGTTTGAACAAGAAAAGAAGTTGCAAAACACCATGAAGCTTTTGCAGCTGAGCAAGCGCCAGGAAAAAGTCATCTTTGATCAATGTGAGTGAGTGTGTGGGTGGCCGCTATGCCTGACCACTTCCTGCCTCCAAGGGCTCCCAGTTCTGCGCTGGATTACCCACTTTGGAGCCCAGATTGTAATCATGCCTCCTATCTGTGGGTGTCTTTTCATACTCCATCCTTTCTGACTCACACAGACAAATGTATTCACTTAACACACCTTTGTAGAGCAGCCCCTTGGTGTCAGGGACTGTTATCTCACTGGGAGACAGTCGTGTGGCATGTCAGTGATGGAAACATGCAGAGCACTGGGGTGGGAGTTGGGTGGGCGTCACTCTGTCCTGGGGAGGTGGGCATCTTAGACAAAGTATAACCCCTGCGCTGAGTGTGAAATGAGAGTAGGTGTTGTCACATGGAGCAGGGAGTGGCAGTCCCACAGGGAAGAGCATGGACAGAGGCACAAAGGCAGGAAATAAGGTTTTGTATGTGAGAAACCAAAACCAGTCCCTGTGGGGTAAAGGCTGCAAACAGTGAATTGAGGCAGGAGGGATTGGGGGTCAGGGAGTACTTCATGAAAGACTGAAGGTGGCAGGCTCAGGGCAGAGGATTGGCCTGTCAAATCTGTGTGCAAGAATGGCTTGCTGGTGGCTGCTCCACCAGTGAGGCAGAGGCCGACTCACTAGTCAGACAGGAAAGGTGGCTACGATGCTGGGGATCCAGAGGAGGGCATGGATTTGAGAAATTCTTCTCAAGGCAGATGCCAAGACTCAGGATTGGCGAAGTGAAGTAACTTTTTTAAGGTCAGTCCCAGTTCTGATCTAGCCACTTTGGAGATTGTGTGGGAGCAGCTCTGTTTCCCGGTTTAAACTCTCAGCACTCCCTCCCGCTGCATTTAGAGGAGCAGGCGGTAGCTGAGTTTCCATTAGTGCCTGTTGGCAACATGGCCCTGGCCAAGCCTGTGCTGTCTGTGTGTCACTTTCCCTGTCTTAGGAGAACTGCTGACTGCAGCACTTTCTCTCTGGATGTGCCAGCCTGCCTTGTGCGGCTCTTCTATCAAAGTCCAACGTTTCTGGGGCATTTCTGAGAAGCACAGCACAGAGATTATTGCCAAGTAGGAGTTCTCCTTAGCCACCCCTGGGAACCTTCTGAAAATAGACTCTGTGAGACTGGCAGTGTTTGAACTGCAAAAGAGAGGAGCTCAGCCACTGAGCAGGCACTGAGTTCCTGTTCTTTGCCCCTTACGCCAGGCCCTGGGGACAGAGATGAATGAGACAGTCTTTGCCAGTGAGGGTTCCGGGCTTAATGAGGGAGACACACAGCTTAGCTGCAGGACAGTGTACTGAGTGCATCCTGGGAGGCCTGAGAGGTGGTTCAAGACTGACTGGGTCTTGAGGAATGACTAGGAGTTCATCAGACAGTGAAGGGGCAGGAATAGGATTCTGGCAGATGGCCCTGTGGCCTTGCTGCTGTGCTCCCAGGGGTGAGAGAGAACTGAGTACTCAGGGACATGCTTAGGACATGCAAAGGATTTTCCTGTGAGAGATGAGTAAGAGGGAGAAGCAGGAAACATGTTGCAAGGAGCCTTGTGGATAGGACTCCAGGACGAGCAGCGGGGACCAGCGGGGTCCATGTGTGTGTTACAAGATCCCATGGCTGAGCTTGGAGGGGCCAGGAGGCCGGGAAGACCTCTTTGGTGGCTGCAATAGACCCCCAGGTGGGCAGTGGGTCCAGACTGTGGGAGAGGGGATGGTTTTGAAAGATTGTAAGGAGGTCAACCTGGCAGACTGGTGGATGTCTGTGGGGTTCTGGTTGAGGGTTTTGTGTCACTCGTAGAGAAAAGGAGCACAGAGGGGAACCTGGAGAGAGACAGTGCCAGCTGTGGTCATGTTAAGACATCTGTGGAATATTTGGGTTAGACTCTTGGAGCAGCAGTGGGGTGGGAAGCGATGCTCTGCATGGGTCTAGGAAAAGGCAGAACTCTCTGCATTGGCATCTCTCCTTCTCAGCAGCCTGTGACCCTGAACAGTCACAGGGCAGGTAGCTAACCCTATTGACAGGTGAGGAAATTGCAGAAGTAGGTTTGGATGGGTTGTGTCCTGTGGTCGGTCAGAAGGACAGAACTAGAACCCAGGTCCCCTGTGTCCTAGGTCAGAGATCATGGAATTATTGATTGAGCACAGTTCAGATCTCCACTCTTACGTGACCTGCATTAGACTAAAACCCTAAGCTTTAGATTCCTCATCTCTAACTGGAGACATGAATTCCAAAGGACTCAGACTAACTAGTGGGGCCGGGTTCAATAGCAACTTTATAAAAAGCACCCCAGTTTTCTCATCTGTAAAATAAGGATGATAACGCTACCTAAACTGTATTGTACTTAGCACAGTCTCGGGGGCAGAGGAGGTGCTCACCCAGTCCCTCCTCTTTCTTTCCATTAGGCCAGACCAATTCCTATGCATGGAGGTAGCAAATCATTCATAGTAAGAAGAGCCGCAAATGTCTCATAGCACTTCCCCTCCTGAGCTGGTGTTGCCCGTCTCCATATCTCCTAGGCCTGGCACAGAGCAGGCTCCGCCAGAGCAGGGTGAGGGGCTTGCCCCAGGCAGCATAGCTGGTGGCTGACCCGGGCCTGCAACTCCTCCTGTGCCAGGCTCTGCAGCTCATCCCAAGGAGCCAGGTCCTGGGAAATTCTCCAAGCCCTGCAGACTTCACAGACCTGCTCTGTGAAGTGGACTAGGTGAAAGTTGGCATAGCACCTCCTCTTCCTCCATCCCCTCATGGTGATGGGGAAGGGCAAAGGCCAGGGCTGACTGCTACCTGGTCAAACTGACACTATACCTTCTCAGAGTCTACAGGGGAAAGTAAGGAAAGGGCATCCCAGTGGGACCCTAAGAGTCCTGATGCCCTGGGGCCACTCACTGGCCATGTGACCTGGAACCAGGTGCCTCAGTTCCGAGCCTCAGGTCCTCATTTGCAAAGCGAGGACAGTAGTTCTGCCCCATAGGGTGGGGGAGTATTCAGTGAGGCCACAGTTGGAAACCACCTGTCACCAGGTCAACACTGTTCAGCTCAGGTCGGTACCTTCTTCCCAGCACTCTGTTGAGGTGGGAAGAACCGTGGACTGAGTTGGGCAGACCCGCGTGTGAGTCCCATCTCTGTGCTGGGGCCAGTCTAGATTTGGGACAAGTCCTTTGTCACTGTGTTCCTCGGTCTTCTCCTTGCAGCAGGGATTTCTGTGCTTTGGACTGCGGCAGTGCTGTTGAGGTGCAGGGGTCCCCTCAAAGCTTGAGCCAGGTGATCCTTAGTTCTTCTGCTATGAGCTTTGTTCTCTAGGGACATGGAGTGATCTTTCACACTCATCTTTAACCTCCACAGCTGTGATACTTAATCTTTTCTGGGTCTCAGGCCCCTTGGTGAATCTGGAGAAAGCTGTGGTCTCTCTGTGGAAAAATGCAGACATCCAGATACATACCCTCATTTGCACACAGTGTTGGAGGATTTAGGACTGACCCCCCAAACATATCCAGCGCCCCATGTCAAGAACTTTGCCCTGCAGCAGGAGGTCAGGTTGGGGGTAGAGGGGCAGTGGCCACCTCTGAAAGTCGTTTTGCTTGGCTAAAAACAAAGTCCACACCGTCTGTTCTGTTCCCAGTGTCATAGATTGCAAATAAACTCCATTACCTCCAGATGGAAATTTTCGTGAGGCAAGAAATCAATATTTTCTCAGGGCCACCACACAACACCTATTCTGAAGAAGCCACTGGGGAGCCGGGCTGTGTGTGTTGGGCGTTGAGTCTGTTACAGCCTCTGGCACTGTTGGCTAAAGGTGCGGCTCCAGAAGCCTTTGGTGTTTCCAGCATGGGGAGTAAGCTGATCTCCTTACCCTCACCAAGCCCTGTTGAGAACAGATTCCCTGTCAGGCTCAACTCTGATCAAGAGGGGCATTCTTGCCGCTGCTGGAGTTTGTGTTGGACAAGAAAAAGTCTGAAGGAAGAGCCACGTTTCCAGTTGCTCCTGAAAGCCAGGGCTCGCCTGCCCCTCCTGGGAATTCGGATACACAGGGCATCTGTCTAGTACGGTGCTCCGGGCGTCAGCGTCGGCAGGGACCTCTGAAACTATCCCACCCAACCATCTCCTGTCCAGGCAGAATGTGACTTGCCCTGGGAACCAGGCTGGGTTATTCCACCAGTTGAAGGGCAGGCAGAGGAGAAGCAGCATGCCCACGGCGTTTTCTTCCAGGTCATTTGGAGCTGGCTGTAAGAGCTGCTGGGTAAAAACCTGGATTTGTAGAACTTGGACCCTCACATGTGGGTCTGCCTGATCGGGGCACAGTCCCTTCCCACAGCTGCTTCCCACAGGGCCTAGGAAACTCAAGAGTGCTAGGCAGGCCCAGGCCTCTACCCTCCCAGCGCCATTGCCCTCCCTGGCCCACAGAGGTGAGCCTGAGGGATACCTGGACAGCCGGGTGACCGTGCAGAGCTGTGGTATCTTCTGTGAACCGGCATAGCGTGCTCTAGTCTCTGCATCGCTGTCAGGTGGTGGCTTAGCGGGGCCTCAAAGAGGTGTTGTTGATGCGTTATTTGGCCCTGGGGTGTGTGATGGGTCAGGTAGGCCCTTGGTACCTCCCTCTGGTCTGGATGCTTCAGACCTCATGTTGTCCACGTGTCTGAGCCCTTTGGGGTGGGGCTCATCCTCCCTGCACTTGGCTTTCACACGGCTCTCCTGGACATCCATGCCCCTAATCATTGCATTCTTTGCTCTCTCCTCAGTGGTCGTAACCCACAGAATCCTTCGGAAGGCCAGAGGAAACCTGGAGGTATGCCCTTTGAGTCTTCACTGTAGGCCAGTGGAAGGTTGGGAGGGGTGCAGGGCCAGAAAGGACCGCTTGAAAAATGAAGGGGCAGGGGGATCCAGGGGACATGTCCTCCTCAGAGAGTTGTGTGTTTCTGCCAGCAGTGCATGGAAAGTTGTGTTTTATCATGCCCTGTCGCCAGTGGGGGTTCTAAGTTTTAAATTTGTATGCTATTTTTACCAGTAAGAAATTCAGCAAACAAAGCTTGGCACATAGTAGGCATTTGATGAATATTTCTTGAATGAATGCAGTATGATCTCATCGTCATTTTATTCGGTAAATATTTACTGACTAAACTATGTCTTTGAAAGCACTTTGAGAGTAACAGTCTCGCGTTTACCTCTGTCAGGGGTCTTACTTCAGAAACCTCCACTGGACTTAAAATTCTCCTTTTTTTCTCCCTTTTCCTAGCTTAGGCCCGGGGGAGCCCATCCAGGAACATGCAGTCCCAGCAGACCAGGCTCCTGAGAAGAACTTGCAGTCAATAAAGCTTGTGCTTCCCCACTGAGCTCACACTGCCTCTTTGTTCCAAGGGTGGTTCCTATTTATTGAGGAAGAAAGAGCTGTCTGGCCAAAGGAAATCTTTTTTTTCCCTTCACGTTTTCTCTCTGAAAGTTGGCCTGAGAGTTGTTGTCAGAAAAGTGCAGGTGCTCCACAAACGGGTGGTAAAAAGGCCTGGAGCTCTTGGATGTCGCATTTCAGATCTGGGGCAGGCACCGGAACTGAGGCTGTGCGCCTTGGTGGGCTTCACGTCTTCCCCTGGATTTGCTTAGTACTCAGCCAGTGCCGCAGTTTGAAGATTCTCATTAAATGATTCATTTCATTTCACCTTGATGATTCTGTTGTTTTGTGTGGAGCCTCAAAGCCCAGGTCCCAAAATCCTAAGTGGGACAGGCCAGGGTTCCACGAGTCACATGGCTCACTGCTGAGCTCGCTCAGGTGTCCAGAGAAGAGCACCTCCGTGCAGCGTGGCTGTGGGCACTGGCGTGTGCTCAGCATCTCACAGTCTGCTGGACAGCAGCCCTTGCAGTGGTGCCATTCCCGATTTAGCAAAGAGCAAAGTGAGGCCCAGAGCTGGGATGTGGCATTTGCATTGTCCCCGTGATGACAGGGGTGTGTCATCAGCCATCCACATCGCTGCCTCTGACCAAGATACCCCAGCCAAAACACTTTAGCGGCTTCCCACTACCCTCTGATCCAAGCCCGAGCCCCTAACAAGGTTTACAAGCCTTGCTGGCACCTCCGGTTCATTGCCCATCTCGCCTCCTCCCACTCCACTCTGTGTTCCGGGCAAACTGAACAGTGTTCTCCCCAGCCTAACCCAGGCTGCACCCTCTTGGACATGCTCCTCCCACCCTTTCTTTTTCTAGTTAGCTTTGAATGGTCCTTCAGAAGTATTTTTTCTGCCCTTGGGGAAGCCTCTCCTGACCTGATACTAGGTGGAATACCCCACCTCTGCTCCCGCAGCCCCCACACCACTGTGCAAATCCTCTGAGTCCCTGGAGAGCAGAGGCTTGTGCTGACCACGGAATTGCCAGCACCTGGCCTGGCACCCAGCTCCCCAGACAGGATGGTGAGGGGAGGAGACTGGATTGCACTGACTGGAAGCGTAGGGTGCTGCAGCCTAGGCTGGGAGTCCGGGGAGTGGCCTTATGCCACTTTGCCTGTCTCCCCATCCATTAAGAGAGGGGTGGGGCAAGTGGGTAGTGAGGACCCTTTCTGCTTGGGTTCCTGCCATCTGTGCTCTTCTGAGAAATATTTGCACAGATACACCTTGGTTGAATATGTACCAGTGTGTGAAAACTCAGATTGAGCCATAATGTCACTGGAGTGCCTTTTGCAAGCAGTCGCAACAGTTGACTTCCTAAATGGAAGCTGGGTGGGCTGAGGCACCAGGTCGGCGTGGTGCTGTGGAGCCGGAGGCCTGGTTCCAGTCCCGAGTCTCGCGCTTCTGTAAGTGAGAGTTACTCTTGCCCAGTACTGTTACGGAGTTGGGAGCCTCAAATTTTGGAAGCAGCTGAACAAGACCCTTTCCACAAATGGGTGACTCTTCTTCAGTGTCTCAGTGACTGGTCTTAAGCAAGTTTTAAAGTACTGTTTTAAGTTCTATGGCTATGTTGTGCCAAACCCCTATTAACCTCAGTAGGGAAGGCTCAGGTTCAAGAGGCCTGAGAAGAGACCCACAGAGCCAGCAAACAGGATGTGGGCTTTATTAGAGGCTTACATACAGGGAACAGTCCAGAGGCGGCAGACTGGACAGGGGAACTGCTTTTCATACAGAAACGGATAGTTCAGTGGCAGCGGCTGAACAACACAACCCACGGCCCCAGGTGGGGCAGGAAAACCGCCACCACTTATAAACAGCATGCGGTTTATATAGCATTTTTCACTTAACCTTCCCCCAAGGACCTCTGCCTGGGAACCTTTTAACCCAAAACTCAGGGCCTCAGTCCCCTGTACAGCCCGTGTCCCATGAGATGGGCTGGGGGGCTCAGATATTCCTCACAAACAAGGAACAAATCTCCGGGTTGGCCGCTCCTCGATTCTCTAGCTCAGAACAACATTAAGATGCGTCTGCCATACAGAGTCGTTCTAAGGGTATGCTTAAGCTATTGCTATCAGAGCATTTACCCTCCAGGCAGATGTGCACAAATGTAAGCATGTGTGGTTGCGGGGGGAGTGGGGAAGATAGGAGTAGGTTGTACAGTGTAGTAGATACAGCTCAGGCAAGGCCTGGAAGTCAGATCTGGGCTCAGATGTCCCCACAGGGGAAGAGTCCTACCTTGCCTGGCACATGGTCAGTGCACAGCCCATGGGAGCTGAACCTTGTCATTGGCAAGGGCTTGAGGTGGAGGGATTGGAGGAGAGATCCACCTTGGATGCTGGTACGTCCCAGGCCCGTCTGGTTGGTGAGGCCAGGCATGCCTGGGAGCAGGACCTGCAGAGGAGGGGCTCCAGGAGTCCAGCTGGCCATTTGCTTCAGGTCACCCACAGCTTTTCAGGAACACAATAATCTAAAAGTAAGTACATTTTTATCCCCCAGTTTAGAGTCAGGTAAAATACTTTTAACCTTGGGCTAGTGAAGGCCCTCCCTCTTCTGGGAGGTGGAGGAGCAGCCTGGTTTGTTTGGGCTGGATTAGTGCCAAGAACAAACTCTGCAAATAAGACAATTTGGACCTTGGAAAAAGCTCCATTGTCCCTGGTGAGTTAATTTTACCAGCAGCTGAATTCAGGAGGCTTTGAAGCAGTAATCAGAAAATGCGTCAATTTCCCGTCAGTGAAATTAATCACCACGTGTGCTGGAGGAGCTGCACCTGAGAGAAACAGCTGCAGGGACTAAATATATAGTGAGAGAAGGATTGGGAGACAGGCTCAGGGCCTCCTGCTTGCCCTGCCTTGGAAATGGTGCTTTGATCTCACTTCTGAGGCCCAGCTCCCCACGTCCCTATCAGGGTCCTGAAGAGTAAAATCCTCGCCCTTCTGACTGGCGCTTACCTGGATGGTAGTAGCCACGCTGTGCATTTCAGTAATCTGCACCACCTCACCCATTTTACAAATGAGAAGACCAAATGTAGCCAGAATTTGAACCTGAGTCTGTTAAAACCTGATGTCCCTTGGATTATCAGTATTCCCCCTAAATGCCATCTCTTCGAAAAACTGCAGCATTTCCCTGTTACAAATCGAAGTTTTCTCTACCCTTTCCAACAAAACGTCTCTGGATGACCAGAGCAGGGGCCAGAGACCCACAATTGAATTCCTCAACACAGCAGCCCTGAGAACTGCTTGTAAATGGGTGGTGGAAGGGAGAAAGAGTGATCTTGTTAATAAGTTCTCGGCATTGTGGAAGCTGAGAAACCTGCCTGGGGGATCTGGCCTTGCCAAATTGCCTCTTCAATCTTGGCCATATTTTAGGGCTAACTCAAAAATGCAATTATCAAAATTACTCATCCCATCTCCTGAGAAGCCCAGGACTGTGCCTCAGGGGCTAGACCTGTTTACCTCTTGCCACAGATGGGCGCCAGGTGGGGTGGGGGTGAGCAGATCCAGAGAGCCAGGCTCCCCAGGTGGGACCTTCTAGTGGAACCAAGCCTCAGTTTCCTTATTCGCAAAAATTATGAGATGTGGAAAGATACACAATGGCTAACTGTGAGGCCCAGACATGGCCAAATTGCTGGGGTTCATCCGTTCACCTCAGTGAAGGATCTGCCTCTGGCCAGCAGCACATGCTAGAGACATCCTTACACCTCCTTCTTCCTCACCCTCCATATCCCATCCATGATCAGGGCCACTCCACTTGTATCTCCCAAGGCCATCGCTTCATTCATCTCCACTGCCATCTCGGTCCAAGTGACCATCAGCTCTCCCCTGGACAGCTTACTGTAATAGCTTTTCAGTTGGCCTCCCACATCCACCCCCTGCCAAATGTCCACCATACCACAGCTAGAGTGATTCTTTAAAAGGCAAGCAAATCATATTATCCCCCTTGTTCAAAATATGGGATGCCTCTCATCACACCTAGTGTGGTCAGCAAGCCCTCAGTTCCCTGAGTCCCCCTGTCCGCCGTCTTGGCTCCCTGTGCTCCAGTCTCAGGGCTTTCATCTCTGTCCACAGGACCTTTGCACATGCTGCCCCCTGCCTAGCATGCTCTTACCCTGGCTTCTCCTGCTAGTCAGAGATGGCTTCCGGATCAGGAGCCGCTATTCTGCATGGTCAGAGCGTGATTATCCGCCTTCACTGGCACTTGGCCACTGTGTGACCTTGGGTTCTTCCTCTCCCTGTCATTGACCTGAAGCTCCGTGAAAACACAGACCTCATGTGATTTGCTCACCACACCAGCCCCACTGCCTGGGACAGGGCCAGCAAATATATTCACTCAGCAAACCTTGCCAGAGCTTCTCCCACCTTCTTCTGGAGGAACTCTGGAGGAACTTGGTTGGGAGAAGAGACAAGTAATATAGTGAGTAGGGAACATTTGCTTAGACCTGGGGTCCTGGGATCCTGGGGTCCTCGGAGCCTGGCTGTCTTTGGAACATCGTCATAGGCAGTCATCATAACAGCCGTGGGTGGGAGGG
Source organism: Rhinopithecus bieti (assembly GCF_001698545.2). Classification (NCBI taxonomy): domain Eukaryota; kingdom Metazoa; phylum Chordata; class Mammalia; order Primates; family Cercopithecidae; genus Rhinopithecus; species Rhinopithecus bieti. The sequence goes on from NW_016807962.1 coordinate 2,244,295, forward strand.
ACTGCTTTTTTCATATGAAGGACTGGGGCACGGAGTGACCCGCCCAAGATCACAAGGCTTCAGATGGAGGCCCACAGGCTGCAGAGCCCAGCTCCCCGCCGCTGCGTGCGAATGCAGTTCAGTATGGCCAGTGCCCAGGTGGCTGGCCAGGCTGGAGTGCAGCCCACACTGGCAGCATCTGCTTCCACTTGCAGCCCACTCAGGCGGTTCCTGCCAGTGATCCAAAGCCCAGCCCTGCTCCTGGCGAGGCCCAGAGAGGCCTCATCCTTGCTGGGAGGCAGGCAGTTGGAGTTGCTTCTGACTCATCCTTTTAGACCTCTTTGTCCTCAGGGTTGCCCAGGTCCCCTCTTTTCCTGTTGACCCCATTCCCTGGGAAGCCGCCGGCCCTGCCTGACTGGAGAGGGCAGCACTGGGCAGGGCTCACCCCTCCAACTGGATCACAATGGGACTAAGTGCATGGTGGTTGCCAAAGCGCCCTCCCCCACGCGCCTCTCTCAAATGCAAAAGCACGTCCTTGTTAACAGGCATTCACGGGAGAGCTTAATTACATGTTTTCAGGTCTAAAACGATCCTCTGTTTGTGTTAATACCACTTTCTCGTTCCAAACAGAACCGCATGTGGTCCCAGCTCGTATGTGACACTGGCCGACTGTGGGCAGACACAGGGAAGAAAGAGAACCAGGTCGCCCTGGCCTCGCCCTCCTCTTTAGCCAAAACGATGGTGGGGTCGGGGGCCACAGACAGAGAGTGACCGGGCCGGGGGCTCCTTTGTGGTGGAAGCCAGAGGCTGGGAGCCCACCTGGAGAGTGTGGAGTGGGTGTGAGAGGGAGACACAGGTGGGCGGGGTGTGGACACTCAGCATAGGAAGGTATTTGGAGACAGTCGCAGTTACACACTCAGCATCTGCTGGCACCTACCCAAGCCCAGAGCTCCCAGAGCTGCCAGAGCCCCACGGGCGCCCGAGGCACTGCCAGTCAAGCGTGGGAGACAGGCCAGCACACAGGTGATCCGTGGTCATGATAAATGGTCACAGGGGGCCATGGACACCCAGAAAATGAGCTCCTACTGGGCCCTGGAGGTGAGCAGGGGAGGTGTCCTGGGGTGACCCTGGGCGAGCAGTAAAGGCCAACTGGGAATTGTGGGGCAGAGAAGGGATGGGGGTGGGGCTCCTAGGCAGAGGAAACAGCAGGGACTAGGGTCTGTGAGTGGTGCATTGGCCTGGCTAGAGTCAGTCAGCAGCATGGGAAGTGCCTCCAGTGGCAGCTTGAGGCCGGTGGGTGTCATCGGGAGCAGCAGGGGAGGCACGGGTAGGTTTTTGTCTGGGAAGGGGTGGAGGGACGTTGCCGAGTGTCCAGGGTGCAGGCTGGAGGGTTCTCACCTGGTCAGGAGCCGGGAACAGAGAGACAGGGTGGATTTGGGACACTTATGAGGACGTGGGGACCCGTGTGTGTATGTCTGTGTGTGTGTGTGTGTGTGTGTGTGTGTGTGTGTGTGTGTGCGCGCCCTGGCGGTGGGGGTGAGGAGGAGAGGGTCCATGCTGCAGGTTTCTGGCCCAGCCGATGGTGTGGGCACCTCCACAGGGAGAGAAGAATACGGAAAGTATGGAACAGTATGGAATGCCAACTGCATCTTTCAAGGTGGGCAGAATCTACAGGGTTGGGGTAGGGGAGGAAACAGCCTGTGCAAAGGCGTGGAGGCCACTGAGGGACCCATGGTAGTGGAGCGTGGCCGGGACATGAAACAGGAGGTTGGATACGAGGTACTGTAGATTTGGGCCTCTTTTTTTTTTTTTTTCTGTGTGTGTGGCATTGGGAAAACAATGGTGATTGTTCCAGCGATGAAGGAGAAAGCCCTGGGAAGAGGCAGAAAGAAAACTCTAGATGGGGGAGGCCAGTCAGGGTGAGGAACTCGGTCATCTCCCAGGCAGTGAGCCCCATGGCTGTGAGGACACAGAATTTCACTCTCTTCTCGCTGCTGTTGCAGGAAGCCTGATGGCAAGAAAGAAAGCCGGCCTCCTACTCAGATGGGGCCATGGGGGTGGCCTCCCCGGGGACTACCTGGGACTCCTGTTTTAGATGCAGTCTCTGGGCCCCACCCCTAGAGTGAGCCAGTGACCCAGCCACACGCAGCCCCTCTGTCTGGAGACAGGATAGCGGTCCAAGCAGCTGCCTAGCAAGGGCCTGTGCCACAGAAACAGAGATGATTTGAACTCTCCCAGCCTCAGTTTCCAGCCTCACCTTTAAGGTGGGTGTAACAACACCTCCTGTTTTCTACCCAGGCTTCCTCCTCCCTTGAGAGTTCCCTGTCTTTGAGTTCAGAGCTCCTCCAGGCTCTGCAACAGGCCATCCTGTCCTCTTCCCAGCCCAGCGGATTCTGCTTCCTTCCTCTCTCCTCTCCCCTCCTCTCCACTCCCGTCCCCTGCCCTCCCCTCCCCTTCTCTCCCCTCCACACCTCTCCCCTCCCGTCCTCTCCCCTCCTCTCCTCCCATTTCCATCTCCATCTCCACCTCTACCTACATCTCCATCTCCACCTCCACCTCCTCCTTACGGCCGCTTGCCTGCAGCCAACCTGGGCGCCTCTGGCCTGGGTGAAGGCAGCAGTCTTCTCACGGGTCTCCCTGTCTCCTGTGCATGCCCCCACCCCTCACTGTCTCTGCCCACATCCAGGATGATCTTGTCAATTGCAAGCCAATCGTGTCACTTCTCTGCTTGCAAACTCTCCCAAGATCAAGTACCAACTCCTCCACTGCATCCAAGCCTTCCCGTCTGACCTTGGCCTTCATCGCCTGTAGATCAGGGCTTGTCCTTGGTGATCTCTTCCGCCCCCATCCATGAGGTTGCTAGTCTTGCCACACTTCTTGCAGGCCCCTGAGAGCACCTCCTCGGCATCCTGTAGCTCTGGGCTTTGCACCTGCGTCTACTGTTCAGAAATGCCCATCTCCCACATCCCGGGCCTGACTCACTCCCACTCATCTTTACCTCAGGCATCACCTCTGGGCCTTCATCCTTTATCCCTCAATTTATCTCCCTATAATAGGGGTATGATCCCTTGTAACTGGAGATGGTCTTAGGGTCTTAACTGACTATAAGCAACTAAGTTAACTGAGACCAAAGAAGTCTAAAATGCTAATGATGCCTTAGCTGCGTTAATAGAGATACAGAGTCCAACCAAGAGAGGTGAATTATCTGGCTCTTGTCAGACCTCCATGACTTGTCCAGCTCTTCTGTGGGCCTTGTGATCATTTCCTGTGCCTTGCTTCAGGAAGGATATTGACAAAGTGGATCATATAATTGATACTTTCACCTCAGTTCATTGAATTTGTTTGCCATTCGTCAAACATGTATATGCCAGGCACTACATGTATATAGTCACATTCAATGCCATAAAGCATTATGATGTCCTTTGTACAGATGAAGAGGAAGTCACAATATGTTAGGTATTGCAATGATAAAATAGCGCCTATGGTAGGCAGAACAACAGCCCCTGAAGATGTCCATACTCTAATCCTGGAACCTGTGAATATGTTACTTTATATGACAAAAGGGAATTTACAGACATAATTAAAGTTAAAGACCTTGAGATGGGAGATCTTTCTGGATGATCCAGGCAGGTCCACTCTAATTTCATGATTCCTTAAGGGAGAAGAAGTTTTCCTAGCTGTGGGCAGAGAGAGATGTGACACCAGGGAAAGCGTCAGAGAGTGGCTGAAGACAGAGGCAGGGGCCACGAGTCAAGGAACGTAAGTGACTTTGGGAAGATGGAAAACGCAGGAAACAGATTCTCCCCTAAAGGCCCCAGAAAAAGAGCACAGTCCTGCCTACTCCTTGATTTTAACCCAGCGAGACCCATGTCAGATTTCTGCCTATGAAACTGTAAGATGATAATAAATGTGTGTTGTTTTAAGCCACAAGGTTTGTGCTAATTTGTTATGACAGCAGTAGTAAATGAATCTTGTGCCTTAGTACAAGTATGATCATACGAAATTAGAGATGATACGCATATGCTTGTAGTGTGTAATTTCTTTCTTTCTTTCTCTCTCTCTCTCTCTCTCTCTCTCTCTTTCAGACAGAGTTTTGCTCTTGTTGCCCAGGCTGCAGTGCAATAGCACGATCTCAGCTCACCGCAACCTCCACCTCCCGGGTTCAAGCGATTCTCCTGCGCCAGCCTCCCAAGTAGCTGGGATTACAGGCATGGGCCACCATGCCTGGCTAATTTTATATTTTTAGTAGAGATGGGATTCTCCACGTTTGTCAGGCTGGTCTTGAACTCCTGACCTCAGGTGATCCACCCACCTCAGCCTCCCAAAGTGCTGGGATTACAGGCGTGAGCCACCGCGCCCGGCCTTGTAGCGTGTAATTTCTTAATGACAGGGGCCACTGAATAGATAACCTGTGAGGTAGTGAGCTCCCCATCCCTGGAGATATGTTACAGAGGCTGCCTGCTAGCTGTTATAGAAGGGATTTCTTCTCAATTGGCAGGTGCTTGGACCAAGGACTTCCTCCAGAGAGTCTCCGGAGATTACAGTGAGAAGCCACATGGCCCAGGGCTGGAGGAGGCGTGCTTCTCTCTGCCAGCTGGGAGGCCTGTCACCACCCACAGGGTTTCCCTTTAGGCATGTTATTATATGTGGTTCCAGGACTCCATTACTTCAGAATACTTCTATGTAATGTATTGAAGGAATTATTGAAATGTGTAATTACAGTGTGCATTGTAATATAAAACAAGTCTATTATATTCATTTGATGGAACTGTGCTCCATAATGTCTATTCTCATATAAAGGCTCTGCCATTAGAGTGTTACATTGTGTGATGGTAATTGTCCGTCTTGCAGACACTGTCTCCTGTCTTCACCCAGTTCTCTTTCTTCCTCGCAACACCCCTGCTACCATGAAACTGGAATACCCCAACTTCCCAGGTGAGAAGGCACTTCGGGGTGATTGGGTCCACCCCACATTAGACAGATGGGGAAGGTGAAGCCCTGAGCCCAGAGCTGGTAATGCCAGCATCTCCCAAGTCCCAGCCAGTGTCCAGCCTGTGGTTCCCAAACACCTGTGAATCGGAACCCTTTGTTCAAAAAGAAATCTTGTGTGGAACCCCAATACACAAAGCAGGTGGGTCAGCTCTAGGGCAAGCAAAGATGGGGCCTCCAGGGTCCTGAGTGCTTGGGAGCCCACTAAGCCTCACCCCCACTCTGAGGTCCCTCTATCAAACAGTAGGGCTTCAAGGGACACCTCGTGAAAACCAGTGCCTCAACCCCTTCCTGGTCCAGATGGGAAAAATGAGTCCCTGAGTGTGGCAAGTGCTTGCCCGAGATCACACCACAAGTTGGAGGCAGAGCTGGGATCAGCACTCGTGTCTTCTCAACCTGCATCTCTCCATCACAGTTGCATTGAGAACCCTGGCTGTTCTCAACTCTGGCTGAGTTAGAATTACCAGGGACTTGTCAGCATGAGGATCAGAACCCTGGTCCCACAGACTGTGGTGTGATGAGTTTGTAGCAAGGTGCAGGGCTTCCTGTTTTTGAAAAGAGCCCCTGAGGCTCCTGCTGCATAGAGCGAGTTAAGAACGTCTTCCTCCTGAACATCGCTCCGGTTTGTGCTCCTCACCGCATCTCCCCGCCCTTCCCTAAGTCAGGCCCCATTACCTGCAGTTGTCATCTTTCCACAAATATTTATAGCGTAGGAACTGTCCTGGGCCCTTGGGACAAAATAAAGACCCTTGCTTAGATTCTAGCTGTGGACACCCGTAATAAACAAGCCCATTGTCTCCTTGTTAGAGGGGAAATGTGTTATGGCAAAAAGGGCTGGAGTGCGGGGCAGGGGAGAGTGATAGAGGGGAGCTGGTATTAGGATCTAACTGGGCGGAGCAGGACAGGGGATCCTAGTGGAAAGGGGATGTGAGCAGAGAAAAGTCATCCCAATACCTCCATTGCCTGGATCTGTGCAGTAGCATGTTGAGAACAGAAAATGAGAAAATACTGCTCTCTCAGGTTGCCTGCCTTGCCGTTGGGTTCTGAAGTCAACCTGCTTGGGCTGGGTTATCACAGTTTCTCTGCCTTCTACCTGCAGCCTTGAAGTGAACAGCAGTCAGATTTAGGCCTGGGCTGGGCTGGGGACAGTCTCCTTCTGTCTCCACCCCAGAGCCATGGAGCCTTGGCATCATCAGTCTTTTTCTCCAAAGTCCTGCTGGCTTTGAGATTAACCCATGTAAGCAAATGTCTCTGGTTCACTGGAGGAATCAGACATGGAAGCTCGGATTGCAAAGCTCTACACACAGTCTCAGTTCTTACAACATCCATGTGCGGCTGGGTTTAATTCTCCCATTTTTCAGAAGATTAAATAAAGCTCAGTGAGGTTAATGCACTTGCTTAGAGTCATGTCCCCAGTAAATCGAGGAGCTGATAGTGGAGCTAGGTCTGTTTGACTGTTTCTACTACGTCATGTCACCTCACTAAATGTTTGCTGAACTGCTGAGGGGAGGTGTGGAGTATTAGGCTGGCTGAGTTAGGATCCCCAGGCTGGCAATTTAGAGCGTGTTATTCAAATCCAGCTGACTCCTGTTTTACAGTAACCATCATCAAAGGCCGCTGTTAACGGGAGCCCACATCTTCCTTTGTGCATTTGAAAAAAATCCATCTCAAAGCCATCACGTCCATGCAGTGACCGCGGAGGAGTCAGTAGGAATTAAATCTGAAGCCAGAAACAGGAAGAAGCGAGAGGAAGGTCATCTTTTGAAATGACAAAGAGGTGCTGTTTTCTCAGTCGGGCAGGCCCAGCTACTGTAGCACCAACTGGGCCGCGAATTTTAATTCCAATCTCTGCAGCTGCTAATGTGCTTGTCGCTTGGAGAATAGACACTAATTGACAAGCAACTAAATAAATAACGTGTAACATGAAAGCAAACACAAGCTTTAAAAGAGAAAAAAATAGCAAAAAGGATGAAATTAAAGATGCGGGGGGTTGAACAGTGTTTTCCACACTCCATTAAAGTGACATCAAAAGGCTTTTCAAAATATTTGTTTTATGGTGAAGATAGAGTTAGGGATCATCTGAGCTTCTGTCCCCATGCTGCTGCGCTGGAGATCAGAGGTGGTGCAGTGAGGAGAGAAGTTTCTTCAAAAAGAGCTGGAGAGACGCAAGCTGAGTGCCTGAGGGATGACATGTCAGCCTCTTGGTCTTACAAGGTGACAGACCGAGGCCCAGAGAGGCCCAGTGGAGCACCAGAGTCACCCATTGGGTCCCTGGGAGGTTAAGCCTCTGGTATGGATTGAATTGTGTCCCCCCAAAAGATATGTTGAAGTCCTAACCCCTAGTACCTCAGAATGTAACCTTGTTTGAAAATGGGGTCATTGCTGATGTCATTAGTTAAGATGAGGTCTTACTGAAGCAGGGTAGACCCTTGGTCCAGTATGGCCAGTGTCCTTGTAAGAAACGGGAGAGACAGGGGAGAAGAGCACAGGGTGGACCCTTGGTCCAGGATGGCTGGTGTCCTTGTAAGAAATGGGAGAGACAGGGGAGAAGGGCACCATGTGAAGACACAGACACAGCAAGAAGATGGCCACGTGACAACAAGCCACGAGGCAGGCACAGATTCCACCCCGAGCCTCAGACGGAGCACAGCCCTGCTGACACCTGGGTTTCAGACCTCTGCCCTCCAGGACTGCAAGAGAATAGACTTCTGTTCTTCCAAGCTGCTGAGTGTGCGGTGCTTTGTTCCAGCAGCCCTAGGAAATGAACGCAGCCTCTGCTGCCTGTGCTCCTGCTCCCCGCTCTGCCAGCCCAAGGTGGACACGAGTGTCGCGTCCTGGCTGGAGACACTGCTTCTCAGAACTCCCCGGACGTCCTCCCGCTGGTTGTGCTCTGATCATATAGCCATGAAATTTCACTGGCGTTCCCCCATTTTCATTATTCATGTAGTTTTTGCTATACAGACTACAAGAATCTTTTCAAATTTCAATTCAATTTGTTCAACAAGTACTTCTTGAGCTTCTTAACCAAATAGACCTGCCTTTCTGAGGGGCCACCAGCCCTTCTCCCCTCCTTCTCTGCTCCCTCCAGACCAGCCGTGGGGCTCCCTTGCTTTTCCCTAAGCACACCCGACATGCTTTGCCTCAAAGACCGGCCACTCTCTCTGCTGGAATCCTCTTTCCGCAGACATCCGCATGGCCTAGTCTCTCACCTCCTTGATGTCACCATCTCAGTCAGGACTACACTGACATTCTGCCCCTATTCATAATCCCAACCTGCCCCTGTGTACCTGATGCCACTTAGCTGGCTTCATGCTGTGTGATTTTTGTATGTGTTATGCTTATCCTTGGTCATGTTTTCCCACCATAGACTATAAACTCCATGAGGGCAGGGACTCCTCTATGTTGCTTACCTAGAATGGTGTCTGGCGCTCAGTAGATATTTGTTGATGAGTGACACTCTCCCTGTGCTGAGCACTGGGGAGGCTGATATGTGGTCCTTAAATAGCTCACAGCATCCTAGAGGACCAGCATGCACTGATAATTCCAGCTCAGGTGCTATGAGCAGCAATAGGCTGACTGCCACGGCAGACCAAAGAGTGGTGAGTCACTCTTTCTGGGGTGGCCAGAAGGGTCTTCCAGAGGAGGTGTTGTTTGTAACAAGTAGGCAGGTGGTGGTAGGAGGGGTTGGCCTAGGGGTCCCAGTATGCAAAAGCGTGGAGGCAAGGAGAAGCATGGTGAGATCCCATTCCCATGAGACCTAACGGGGTGCTGTGGTGAGGCTGTGCGTGAAAGATGGCAGGGTGGGAGATGGGCCCGGATGGGGAGTGGGGCTTGAGCCTGAGGGCTTCATATACCCATGGCTTCATCCTGGGGTGAGGCAGGGACAAGTCATCTCCAGGTTGCAGAACATCCACTTCTAGCCCCTTCACCCCCCGGGCTTAGCATTAATCCACTGGAGACAGTTCCCGCCACATCAGGCCGAGCCCCTCCTTTCTCCCAGCTCTATGAGCCCAATCGTACCACTTGGAACTTTTGGGTAACAAGTGACAGAAACCTCATTCAAAGGAAGTTAGACCATAAAGAGGCTTTAAGTGTCTCATGTAACCAACTGGGAGGGGCAAGGGTGGAGCAGTCTCAGAAGGGGCTGGAAGCAGGATCTCTCCATGCCACTCCGTGCCTCTGTGGGCGACTCACATCTCTCCTAGGTGGGCTGGGAGTGGGGGCCACACTAGTGGAGCAGCATCCATGTTCACAACGTCTTCTTCTTCTTCTTTTTTATTTTATTTTATTTTTTTGTGACAGGGTCTCCCTCTATCACCCAGGCTGGAGTGCAGTGGCACGATCTCAACTCACTGCAACCTCTACCTCCTGGGCTCAAGCGATCCACCCACCTCAGCCTCCCAAGTAGCAGGGACTACAGGCGTGCCCCACTTCCTCAGCTTATTTTTTCAGAATTTTTTTGTAGAGACAGGGTTTCACCATGTTGCCCAGGCTGGTCTTGAACTCCTGAGCTTAAGGAATTCACCCACCTCCCAAAAGTGTTGGGATTACAGGTATGAGCCACCAGGCTCGGCCCACGCTCGCACCTTCTCAGCTTCATAACCAGAGAGGAAAATGCTCTCTGCCTGCAGCTGTGAGAACAGTCCCAGGGAAGGAGCCAGTTGGCTCAAACCGAGTTGTGAGCCTACTCAGGAAGCACCCCGTGGCTGAGAGTAGGGTGCTGGGTGAAGCAAGCACCTCTCATTTGGACTCCTGGCTAGGGTAGAGGGTGGGGAGCTGAGTTAAGGGCAGCAGATCCCCATACAAGGGTGGGAGGGGGGAGACATTTACCAGAGCACTGGGCAGACTCAAATGGTGTCATGTAGGACCTGTCCAGGCAGCATCTGGGTCTTACCAGAGGCCTCCAAGTCATCATTTGCAACAGACCCCATCTAGGTACCAGGGTGAAGATCTGGAGTCAGAGCCTGGGTTGGGAGCATTTTTTCCAACATGTCCTAGCAATTTCTCTTCTGTGAGCCTCAGTTTCCTCACCTGTAAATGGGGAAGACAGGCTTGGATTTAAAAGGGTTTTGTGGAGGGATCCGTGGTATGAAAAGTGCAGAAGCACTTGATACATGCTCGAGGGCTCTGCATTCGTGAGGCCACAGGCCTCACATAGATCCTGCAACGGAGGGAGGGATAAGCTGGTGGAACAGTGGGTTGTGAGCCCGGAAGGGCCCTCGGAACCTGGTTAGTGCCATGCATTCATTCTCAGCGGGGAGACCGAGGCCCAGAAGGGGAGGAGCTCATCTGAGGCCTCCGATGCCTGCTCTGGGAGGTCTGCCACAGCCCCTCGAAGTGAGAGCTGACGTGACAAAGTGGCGCCGAGGAGGGCGCCTGGCATAAAATGAAATTGCTTATCAGAGAAATAACGCTAAAAGTAAAATAAATTAGACTTTGCACTGATGTCGTAATTTTAAAATTAATTAAGAATAAAAGAAGATGCATCTCAAAGGAAGGGAGAAGTCTAATTTTGACAGACAGTAATTAATTCCTTCGTTCAGGGATTCATTAGTGAGCCTGAAGTACAAATTGCTCCTTTGCAGGGCCTGAAATCCCCAGGGGCTTTTGCAAGGCAGTGCCGGGTCTAAGGGCCCATGGCAGGGAGGCTAGTTCTGGGGACTTGTGTCCGGGGCCCCAACACTGACTCCAGGCTGCGCTGCTCTGAGTTTTGGAGTGGGTGGTCCCGTGGAGTGTAACTATGGGCCTCCCACCCCTAACCATGCCTTGGTTAGGCTGTGGGCTCTTAAAACTGAGCACCTACTGTGTGCTCTGCTGGGGCTGGCTGGGTGGGCTGGGTGCTGAGTACTTGTGGGGAACTGGATAGGGCTTTGGCCCTTGCTGGGCTCACAGTCAGGTGGAGGAGATGGACTCTTCTTACATGGGCTACTTGTGCTGTGACTGCGGAAGAAGAGGTGGTTGGTGATACATGGGCTGTGGAGGAGGTGGCTCCTAAGGAGAGTCTCAGAGGTTGGTTAGGGATTGTCTAGGAAAGAAGGGGAGTGGGGCATTCAAGGCAGAGCAAAACACAAAGGGGAGAAACAGCATGGCCTCTGGGAGCTGCTTGCGTGGGCACTGTCTGGAGTGTGAAGTGTCAGAGGGAACACACGAGGCAGGCTGGGTGCCGTCCATAGGGAGGGCTTGGTAGCCTTGAATGCCAGGCTCATGAAGTTGGGCTTTATCCTGAGGATAGCAGGAGTCATTGGAGGGTCTAAGGCAGGAGGGTGGTTTGTATTTTAGAAAGAGACCACAATGTCTGAAGTCCCACCATTACATCTACTCCTTTGTACCCTGAGTGGTGACCTTCCAGAACAGAGTTCCTTTCCTTCATGTCCCTAGGGCACATGGCTTCTTTTACAATAGATGTCTTAATTTTGAAACAATCCTAGACGTACAGAAAAGTTGCAGATATGGTAAAAGAACTTTCTGTTCCTGAACCATCTGATACCTCAGTACACCTGAACAGTGTGTCTTTCATACAAATATGGACATTCTCCTACGTAATCATATCATAATGGGTAACTGTATTAGTTACCTATTGCTGTGTAACAAATGACCCCAAAGTTAGCAGCCCAAGATAAAGAACACTGATTGTTTCACAGGCACAACTTAGCCAGCGGCTGGAGGACTCCCATGAGATGCAGTCACACTGTCGGCCCGGGCTGCAGTCGTTCTGACCTGACTGAGTCTGAAGGACCCACATCCAAGCTACTGAGGTGGTTGTTAGGAGGCTTCAGTTCCTCCTGGGCAGTTGGGCTGTTGGGCTGAGGGCCTCTGTTCACCACCATGATGGGAAAACCTCTTAGGGCTTTCCACAGTATAGCAGTCAAAAGACCACAGTCTTTTGGAACCTACTCTTGGAAATGACTCCCCATTTCTTCTGCCATATTCTCAGTCAAGGGAGTGAATACAGGGGTGAGGTTCACTGGGGCCGTCTCAAAGGCTGCCTACACAGCAACCATTGCCATCGGAGCATTCACATTGATACATTACTACTGTCTAATTCAGACTCCACCCGGGTTTCCCCAAACATCCCAATAATTGTCCTTCACAGCCTGAGGATCCAGGATCAGTATCGTGTGTGTTGCACCCAGCTGTGGTGTCTCTAGTCTCCTTCAGCCTGGAGCAGTTCCTCAGTCTTTCCGGGATCAGTATCACATGTGTTGCATCCAGCCATCATGTCTCTAGTCTCCCTCAGCCTGGAACAGTTCCTCACTCTTTCCGGGATCAGNGGATCTCTCCATGCCACTCCGTGCCTCTGTGGGCGACTCACATCTCTCCTAGGTGGGCTGGGAGTGGGGGCCACACTAGTGGAGCAGCATCCATGTTCACAACGTCTTCTTCTTCTTCTTTTTTATTTTTATTTTTATTTTTTTGTGACAGGGTCTCCCTCTATCACCCAGGCTGGAGTGCAGTGGCACGATCTCAACTCACTGCAACCTCTACCTCCTGGGCTCAAGCGATCCACCCACCTCAGCCTCCCAAGTAGCAGGGACTACAGGCGTGCCCCACTTCCTCAGCTTATTTTTTCAGAATTTTTTTGTAGAGACAGGGTTTCACCATGTTGCCCAGGCTGGTCTTGAACTCCTGAGCTTAAGGAATTCACCCACCTCCCAAAAGTGTTGGGATTACAGGTATGAGCCACCAGGCTCGGCCCACGCTCGCACCTTCTCAGCTTCATAACCAGAGAGGAAAATGCTCTCTGCCTGCAGCTGTGAGAACAGTCCCAGGGAAGGAGCCAGTTGGCTCAAACCGAGTTGTGAGCCTACTCAGGAAGCACCCCCGTGGCTGAGAGTAGGGTGCTGGGTGAAGCAAGCACCTCTCATTTGGACTCCTGGCTAGGGTAGAGGGTGGGGAGCTGAGTTAAGGGCAGCAGATCCCCATACAAGGGTGGGAGGGGGGAGACATTTACCAGAGCACTGGGCAGACTCAAATGGTGTCATGTAGGACCTGTCCAGGCAGCATCTGGGTCTTACCAGAGGCCTCCAAGTCATCATTTGCAACAGACCCCATCTAGGTACCAGGGTGAAGATCTGGAGTCAGAGCCTGGGTTGGGAGCATTTTTTCCAACATGTCCTAGCAATTTCTCTTCTGTGAGCCTCAGTTTCCTCACCTGTAAATGGGGAAGACAGGCTTGGATTTAAAAGGGTTTTTGTGGAGGGATCCGTGGTATGAAAAGTGCAGAAGCACTTGATACATGCTCGAGGGCTCTGCATTCGTGAGGCCACAGGCCTCACATAGATCCTGCAACGGAGGGAGGGATAAGCTGGTGGAACAGTGGGTTGTGAGCCCGGAAGGGCCCTCGGAACCTGGTTAGTGCCATGCATTCATTCTCAGCGGGGAGACCGAGGCCCAGAAGGGGGAGGAGCTCATCTGAGGCCTCCGATGCCTGCTCTGGGAGGTCTGCCACAGCCCCTCGAAGTGAGAGCTGACGTGACAAAGTGGCGCCGAGGAGGGCGCCTGGCATAAAATGAAATTGCTTATCAGAGAAATAACGCTAAAAGTAAAATAAATTAGACTTTGCACTGATGTCGTAATTTTAAAAATTAATTAAGAATAAAAAGAAGATGCATCTCAAAGGAAGGGAGAAGTCTAATTTTGACAGACAGTAATTAATTCCTTCGTTCAGGGATTCATTAGTGAGCCTGAAGTACAAATTGCTCCTTTGCAGGGCCTGAAATCCCCAGGGGCTTTTGCAAGGCAGTGCCGGGTCTAAGGGCCCATGGCAGGGAGGCTAGTTCTGGGGACTTGTGTCCGGGGCCCCCAACACTGACTCCAGGCTGCGCTGCTCTGAGTTTTGGAGTGGGTGGTCCCGTGGAGTGTAACTATGGGCCTCCCACCCCTAACCATGCCTTGGTTAGGCTGTGGGCTCTTAAAACTGAGCACCTACTGTGTGCTCTGCTGGGGCTGGCTGGGTGGGCTGGGTGCTGAGTACTTGTGGGGAACTGGATAGGGCTTTGGCCCTTGCTGGGCTCACAGTCAGGTGGAGGAGATGGACTCTTCTTACATGGGCTACTTGTGCTGTGACTGCGGAAGAAGAGGTGGTTGGTGATACATGGGCTGTGGAGGAGGTGGCTCCTAAGGAGAGTCTCAGAGGTTGGTTAGGGATTGTCTAGGAAAGAAGGGGAGTGGGGCATTCAAGGCAGAGCAAAACACAAAGGGGAGAAACAGCATGGCCTCTGGGAGCTGCTTGCGTGGGCACTGTCTGGAGTGTGAAGTGTCAGAGGGAACACACGAGGCAGGCTGGGTGCCGTCCATAGGGAGGGCTTGGTAGCCTTGAATGCCAGGCTCATGAAGTTGGGCTTTATCCTGAGGATAGCAGGAGTCATTGGAGGGTCTAAGGCAGGAGGGTGGTTTGTATTTTAGAAAGAGACCACAATGTCTGAAGTCCCACCATTACATCTACTCCTTTGTACCCTGAGTGGTGACCTTCCAGAACAGAGTTCCTTTCCTTCATGTCCCTAGGGCACATGGCTTCTTTTTACAATAGATGTCTTAATTTTGAAACAATCCTAGACGTACAGAAAAGTTGCAGATATGGTAAAAAGAACTTTCTGTTCCTGAACCATCTGATACCTCAGTACACCTGAACAGTGTGTCTTTCATACAAATATGGACATTCTCCTACGTAATCATATCATAATGGGTAACTGTATTAGTTACCTATTGCTGTGTAACAAATGACCCCCAAAGTTAGCAGCCCAAGATAAAGAACACTGATTGTTTCACAGGCACAACTTAGCCAGCGGCTGGAGGACTCCCATGAGATGCAGTCACACTGTCGGCCCGGGCTGCAGTCGTTCTGACCTGACTGAGTCTGAAGGACCCACATCCAAGCTACTGAGGTGGTTGTTAGGAGGCTTCAGTTCCTCCTGGGCAGTTGGGCTGTTGGGCTGAGGGCCTCTGTTCACCACCATGATGGGAAAACCTCTTAGGGCTTTCCACAGTATAGCAGTCAAAAAGACCACAGTCTTTTTGGAACCTACTCTTGGAAATGACTCCCCATTTCTTCTGCCATATTCTCAGTCAAGGGAGTGAATACAGGGGGTGAGGTTCACTGGGGGCCGTCTCAAAGGCTGCCTACACAGCAACCATTGCCATCGGAGCATTCACATTGATACATTACTACTGTCTAATTCAGACTCCACCCGGGTTTCCCCAAACATCCCAATAATTGTCCTTCACAGCCTGAGGATCCAGGATCAGTATCGTGTGTGTTGCACCCAGCTGTGGTGTCTCTAGTCTCCTTCAGCCTGGAGCAGTTCCTCAGTCTTTCCGGGATCAGTATCACATGTGTTGCATCCAGCCATCATGTCTCTAGTCTCCCTCAGCCTGGAACAGTTCCTCACTCTTTCCGGGATCAGCATCATGAGTGCTGCATGTAGCCGTCTCTAGGCTCCTTCAACCCGGAACAGTTCCTCACTCTTTTTTAAACTTTCGTGACCTTGACATTTTTGCCATTAGTTCCCGGAATGTCCCTTCATCTGGGTTTGCCTGAAGGTTCCTCATGATCAGATCCAGGTCACGCTTCTGAGGAAGCATATCCCAGAAGCCGTACCTCGTCTCAGTACCTTCTACCAGGTGGTGTGAGTTTGGATATGTTGCATTACTACGGTGTTCATTTTAATCACTTGATGTAGATGGTGTCTGTTACTTCTTTTACCTTTTTAATTAGTAATGATTTTCTGGAGGTGCTTTGAAACTATGACAATATCCCCTTTTACATCAAACTTTCAATTTAACGTTTCAATTAATTCACTTATTTCCATCTGTACAGACTCACAGTTTTATCTGAGTCTGTGAGTTATAATCCATTACTATCATTCCTTATGTTGATGCCCACATTGTCTAAGGTTGGCCAGCAGGAGCCCCTTTGAGCTGGCTCCTGGGTCTTCCTGACAAGAAACTTCAAACTTTTACTTCTTCCGTCATTTCATGCAAGTCCTGCAGCAGCCCTGTGACCATTATTCCCATTGTTTGTGGGAGGTCACTGAGATAGCTGTCTCCACCTCGCCTTTTGGCCTCAAAAGGTCTACTGCTTTCCAAGGTGCTTTGTGAGCCTCATGCCCCACGGCCCTTGATGGAAAGGCTGAGGAGGAGGAAGTGGGTGTATCCCTCAAGTGCAGCCCCTGCCTCGGGGAGACCCTGGGAAGCAGGCTGCCGCCCTTCACCACAGGTTCTTGCAGATAGGATATTCTCTGTGGGGCTCGAGCTCAGGCAACAGACCCTGGAGGGCCTTTGAGGATCCTTTGGTCACCCTTCCCCTCCTGACAGCCCAGAGAGGGAAAGGTACTTGCCCAGCATCACAAAGTGCGCTACTGGCAGAGCTGCAATTAGAGACCAGGCTCCCTCTTTCCTAGCTCAGACCCTGGAATAACCGGATGTGGTGGATATGCTCTGTGGGACAGGGGCACAGATCGTGAGAAAATGCGTGAATGTGGAGCCATGCCACCCTTCCCCCAGTGTGAGCTTCATCTCCTGACCTGTAGGGTGGGACACTCACTCCAGGATCTTTCTGGCTGGTCCTCCCTGGCCCTCTAACCTCCTCCAGTGCCCTTTTCCCTTGTAGGGAAGACAGATGGCGGGAGTGGCTCAGTTATGCAGAGTCAGTAGGCACCTATTACTTGGGTTAGAGTGGAAGACCTGATTTGGGGGGCGTTTAGAGAACTACACGTTTATCTTCTGGAACTGTGAGCTGAGAGGGAGGGGACTTATTTGCATAAGGAACCCAGAGACTTTTAGGAGAACAGAGCAGAGACCGCAGCTTCTGCTGCCAGAGACACACAACTTGGGGGAGATCTATCAGGGAGAAATGGCATGGCCTTCAGTGAGGCTCAGAAGCCAGGAAGGGCAAGGAGGTCTGGAAGATAACCTCGCCTTTGGTAAGGGGAACTGTCTCGTGTGTGGGTGGTGTTGGCACCCTTGG
Organism: Rhinopithecus bieti; assembly: GCF_001698545.2. Classification (NCBI taxonomy): domain Eukaryota; kingdom Metazoa; phylum Chordata; class Mammalia; order Primates; family Cercopithecidae; genus Rhinopithecus; species Rhinopithecus bieti. Next base: position 2,261,228 of record NW_016807962.1, read on the forward strand.
GACTGGCCACCTGGCATCCTGGATGTGTTACTGTGAACCAAGAGAGCAGCAAGGCTAAATGTACCAGTTATGACAATGCATGCAAATTGTTAAAGCCTCTTATTGAACTGATGAAAACATGCTGAGTAATCAGTAGGGAAAAACTAGAAGCACCTAAAATATTCAATAATAGTTGCTTGATTAAATAGATTTTGGTACCCTGGAGTATGATGCTGGCCAAAAAAAATCTTTGAGAATTTTTAATGAAATGGAGATATGCTTATAATATAATGTTGAGTGGAGAAAGCAGGATGCAATATGTGATAAGATTTCAGGGGTGTTAGTAAAACTGAATGGAACAGAGTCCACCAACATGTTAACAGGGTTTAAATCTGGGCTGTGGGATTGTGGGTGACTTATTTCCTTCTTTATCTTTCTGTGTTTGCTGCAATAAACAATATTACCTATATTACTTGCAATAAAAATATTATAAAAACAATATTACTTTTACAATAAGAAAAAAAAACCCATAAAAATTTACAAAGGGAGCCTGACACCATTTAATTCATAAGTGACACTATCTTAGTGGAAAGCCATTACTATTCCTTCCACGGTGGTTTTTCTTACCATATGCCGAGGACGGATCACCTGAATCATACCCTGCTCCCTCAAAAATCCCCTGTTTCTGCATGAGGATGGCATTTATTTATTTATTTTTTAATTTTCTTTTCTTTTTATTTTTGAGATGGAGTCTCTCACTGTTGCTGGGTCTGGTGTGCAGTTGTGCGACCTCGGCTCACTGCAACCTCTGTCTCCCAGATTCAAGCAATTCTCCTGCCTCAGCCTCCCGAGTAGCTGAGATTACAGGCGCCTGCCACCATGCCTGGCTAATTTTTTTGTTGTTGTATTTTTATTGGAGATGGAGTTTCACTATGTTGGCCAGGCTGGTCTTGAACTCCTGACTTTGTGATCTGCCCACCTCGGCCTCCCAAAGTGCTGGGATTACAGGTGTGAGCCGCAGCACCCGGCTGAGGATGGCATTTATAAGTGCAAAATAATAAAGGAAGAAAGGACCAGAGGAGCAAATACCTACCAGGAAGAAGAGGGAGAAGCAGGAGGCGAACATGATGACAATTTTAGCTGAGTGACCCGTGATCACTGGGGGAGCTGTTTTCTTTCCAGTGATTGGAAAGGGCTGCAGTGAGTCATTCACACTCCCTCACCCTCACCACTTGGGAATTATGGCATATATTTGTGGGGTGGTTGGGCAGAATTAGGTAAGATGCAATCTGTGGTCAGAGAACAGAAGTAGTTTGACCAAGGAACTGAACTAATCATCATAAAAAATAAACCCCATATGGTTTATAAAGTACCTTTTCCTAATTTATTTCACCATCTCAACAACACCATAGGGTAGATAGTATTATCTCTATTTTGGTAACAAAAAGGCTAAGATCAGAGATGCTAAGAATTTTGTCCAAGTTGCATAGCTCTTAGCAGGATTTGGACTTTTGGCTGGCCATCCAAATGTCGAGTTTTGGCCACACCCCTCGTGACCATCACTCTACCAGGTGATGTTCTGGCCACTGAAAACCATTGGTGGCCTGATCCTGAAAGCCTTAGGGTCACCACTTGGGCTGTGGTTCTAACACCTTTTCCTGGTGTTCCTTGCTGGTGAACTCCTCTTCTTCCTAGAAGATTCCAAGGGTTAGCACAAATGTCTTTCCCAGGCTTTTTTTTTTTTTTTAAGTGAACAGGGAATTCAAGCTCAGCATGGTGCCTCATGCCTATAATCCCAGCACTTTGGGATGTTGAGATGGGTGGACTGCTTGACACTGGGAGATCAAGACCAGCTTGGGCAACATGATGAAACCCTGTCTCTACAAAATATACAGAAATTAGCTAGGCCTGGTGGCATGCACCTGTAGTCCCAACTACTTGGGAGGCTGAGGTGGGAGGATCCCTTGATCCCAGGAGGTTGAGGCTGCAAATGGGCTGAGATCATGCCACTGCTCTCTAGCCTGGGTGACAGAATGAGATTCTGTTTCAAAAAAAGAGGTAGGAGAGAATTCAATGGGTAAGATAACAGAAATCTGAAGAATAATATGAGCTTCAGGCACATCCAGGAATTCAATAATGTCATCAGCTCTGATGTTGCTTCAGTCTATATGCAGATTCATGTCCAGTAGCAGGCAGATGGATACAGAAAGCCCCAGGGTACCATTCTCCTGACTTGACAATGCTGGCCTAAAGTCAGTATGTTCCCCAACAGTGCTGGTGGAAAAAGTCCCAGGGAAGGTTCTGATTGGCCAGGATGGGTCATGTGACCATTCCTATGGCCACAAGGGCAGGTCTGCCCTACCTCACACATGCAAATGGGTATCCCCAGGGAAAGAGGGGTTTTCTCACCAAACAGAAACAGATGTCTATCAACAATTTAAGCTTTAAATATAGTTCTATTTCTTGACTCACCTTCTTTGGACAGTACTTGTTGCCTTTCTGCTAAGATAGTTGAGGAACTGAGCACCCTTTATTGCCTTCCAACTCTCCTGTCCCTTACTGAATTTTGCAGTTACAGACATTATTCTTAGTTTGTCTACCGATTGCCTTTTTAAGTTTTAATAACCTACTAAGTATCTATTTCTTGATTTATTTCTTTTGAATTGTAAGTATTGATCTCTGCTATGAAAAAAAAGAAGTCTGTGTACTTACACTTTGTTCTGTGTTTCCCATCTGCATCCAATTCTTCTTAAATAATTATTCTTACATTGTCAAGGTTCATAACATTTATATTCACTCTGTTACCGTAATGGTCTTTCATGATTTCTCTATAGGTTAGTTCTAAAATTTTAAGCCCAGTAAAAATATCATTTATATACTTTAGATTATGGAAATATTCACTGCAGAACCAAGGGATGTGATTAGGCCTGTAGAGACAAGAATGTAATCAATTCTATGTCTGGAAACCCTTACTGCTCAAAGGGAATGTTCTAAACATCAGGGTCAGCAGATTCTCTTATAATTTGGTTTGCACTTTCCTTGATCTTAACTTATCCTTAGATATCATTATTTCCTGTGTCTACTCTTTTTCTCTTTAATGCCAAATTTGCCATTTTAATGATTTTAAAGTGTATAATTCAGTGGCATTAAGCACATTCATAATATTATGCACTCATCACTGCTGTCTAGTTCCAGAATTTTTTCTTTACCCTAAAAGGAAACCTTCCATCCATTAAGCAGTCACCCCTCATTCCTCCCTCTCACCACCCCCAGCAACTACTAATCTGCTTTCTATCTTTGCGGATTTGCTTGTTGTGGACATTTAATATGAAGGGAATCATATAACATGTGGCCTTTTGTGTCTGGCTTCCTCATGTAACAAAATGTTTTCAAGGTTCATCCAGGTTGTAGCATGTACGGGTGCTTCATTCCTTGTTCACAGCTGAATGATATTCCATTGTATGGATGTACTGCATTTTATTTACAGGCCTGTTGTCTGTACCGCATTTACAGGCATGTTGTCAATTGATGGATATTGTGGTTGTTTCCACCTTTTGGCTATTGTGAATAGTGCTGCTGTGAACATTTGTGTATCAATATTTGTTTGAATTTCTGCTTTCAAATTTTTTTTTTTTTTTTGAGACAGGGTCTTGTCATCCAGTTTGGAGTGCAGTGGTGCAATCACAGCTTACTACAGCCTCGACCTCCTGGACTCAGGTGATTCTCCCACTTCAGCCTCCCAAGTAGCTGGGACTACAGGCCATGCCCAACTAATTTTTGTACTTTTTATAGAGATGGAGTTTCACCATGTTGCCCAGGCTGGTCTTGAACTCCTGGACTCAAGTGATCCACTTGCCTTGGCCCTCCAAAGTACTTGGGTTACAGGTATGAGCCACTGTGCCCAGCCTGCTTTCAGTTATTTTGGGTAGATGCTTAGGAGTGAAATTGTTAGATTGTATGGTAATTCTATGTTTAATTTGTTGATGAATCACCTCTTTTCCAAACCGTGGAACTGTAGAACCCCGGGTAAAACTACTTTTCTTTGGAATTAGAAGCTGTGGGAGGCTGAATGGTCCCCTGAAATATCCAGGTCTTAATTCCTGGAATCTGTGAACATTATATGGCAAAGGGGACTTTGTAGATGTGATTATGGAACTTGAGAGGGAGAGATTATCCTGGACTATTCAGGAGGGCCCTAAATGTAATCCCAAGTGTCCTTACTAGAGGGCGGTTGGGGGAGATTCGTCTAGAGAGGAAGATGACATGACTACTGAAGCAATATTCTGTGCTGCTGCTGGCTTTGAAGCAGGAAGAGGCCAGGAGTCAAGGAATGTAAGGAATGCAGCTCTAGAAGCTGGAAAAGGCCAGGAAACCGAGCACAGTCTCCTCTGGAGCCTCTGGACTGTGTGCAGTCGGACAGCTTGGTTTCCCTCTAATGAAACTCCTTTCAGTCTTCTCACCTCCAGAAATGTAAGAGAATAAATCTGTGTTGTTTTAAGCCATTAAGTCTGTGGTCATTGATTACAGCAGCCCTAGGCATTTAAGACAGAGGCCTTGCTATTTCCTGCAGCATTCGGTAGGGTGGATAACCTTGGTAGGCGATGTTTTTGCTCTCTAGAAGCATTGAACATTTTCTATCTCTCTCTTTTTTTTCTTCTGAGATGGAGTCTCACTCTTGTCGCCCAGGATGGAGAGCAGTGGCGCGATCTCGGCTCACTGCAACCTCCACCTTCCAGGTTCAAGCGATTATCCCGCCTCAGCTTCCCAAGTAGCTGGGATTACAGGCACCTGCCACCACGCCTGGCTAATTTTTCTCTTTTTTAGTAGAGGCGGGATTTCACCATGTTGGCCAGGCTGGTCTCAAACCCCTGAGTTCAAGTGATTCGCCTGCTTCGGCCTCCCAAAGTGCTGGGTTTACGAGCATGAGCCATTGTGCCTGGCCCAAAATTTTCTGTTTATCATTGGAGTGCCAAAAATCTCACCTAGAGCTGCGTCTTTCTCATTCATCCTGCTTGGCATCAGTGCCTTCTGTTCTCTAAGGCTCCACGTATCCAGCATCCCAAGTGCAGCCCCTTGACAAATCTCCTGATGACGTCCCCATCCCCGAGGCCAGCACGGCTGTTGGCATTAGCGACTTGGAGCCTGGACCTTCTTTTAGCCTCTCTGGAAGTCCCAGGGTAAGTTCTGCTGTCTTGGACCATGGTTTGCTCAGCTTTTCCCTGTCAATTCATTGGTACATTTTTACTTATTTTTTTTTTTTTACTTTAAACATTTTAAAACAGACACAAAAGCAGAGACTAGTATGGTGAAATCCCAGAGGCCCATGATCCAGTTTCAACAGTGATATGGTTTGGATCTGTGTCCCCACCCAAATCTCATGTTCAGTTGAATCCCCAGTGTTGGAGGTGGGGCCTGTTGGGAGGTGATTGAATAATGGGGACAGATTCACCGTGTTAGCCAGGATGGTCTTAATCTCCTGTCCTTGTGATTCACCCACCTCAGCCTCCCAAAGTTCTGGGATTACAGGTGTGAGCCACCGCACCTGGCCACATGTATCTTTATAATAGAATGATATATATTCTTTTGGGTATATAACAGCTATCAATATTCCTCTCTACTTGACTTACTTCCCCTGATTTCTTTTCCTTTTTCTCTTTGTGAAATTAGTGCTCTTCCCACCACCATTAAATATTGAGAAGTGATTCTACATGTTAGAACATGTAGAATATTGAGAAGTAGTTCTGGGGCAAAATCTGAGCATTTGCATTTCTAACAAGCTCCCAGGTGAAACGGTTGCTGCTAGTCCCCAGGGATGCACCTGAGTAACAAATTCTGGACCTCATGTAATATCACCCCATACAGCCCAGCCTGTGCTGCTATAAAGCATGTAGAATTGGTGCACCTTTAAAATAAATATGCATGCATACATTTTATTTGTTTATGTGTTGTTCTGTTTTTTTTCTTCTATTATATATGTTCCTCAAAGGCAGGAACTGTGCCAGTTTTTGGCCCTCTGTATCCTAACCAGCTGGTATGGATCGCCTTCCTCACTCTGAGAAGATTAAGAATTGCTTCTCTTACCACAAATTTTCTCTCTCTCTCTCCCTCTCCCTCTCTCCCTCCCCCCCCTCCCTCCCCTCCCTTCCTCCCCTCACTCACTCACTCCCTCACCTCCC
>NW_016807962.1:2267765-2304326 GCF_001698545.2 Rhinopithecus bieti
CTTCTTCCCCTCCCCATCCCTTCCTCCCCCAGTCATCGCCCTGCCCAAGCCTCTGCTAGTTCTGTTCTGGTAAGATCTCAAGCACTAGAGCAAAGTAGGGAGGTCGCAGTGCGGGGAGCTTTGGTGTAGGAGGTGGAGGCCTGGGATCTGGCTGTCAGCAGCCGTCTCTCTTAGCTGCTATCGGTGTTGCTTCAAATGTACTTGACTTTGGAGCCAGCTACTCTCGGTTTCCCCTCCTCACTGCAGGATCCAGGCTGACCACACTTTCTTTGGTCTCTGCCTCAACAGCTAAGAAGAGGGAGGGCTCAAGAAGAGAGCTGCTTCTGTCCCCAAGGAGACGAGAACTGTCTCCTGGGAATTAGCTGTGCAAATCCAGACCTGAAAAAGGACAGCAAATGTCACCTTTTCATTCCCCTGCATGATTAGAGCATTCAGTTAGGTCCCATCCAGGACTCAATGGCCCTTCTGTGGAAGGTGTAGAAGGCAGATCTGGTCCCTGCCCTTGAAGTACTTCCACCTAGACCGTCTTAGTCAGAGGACTGCTATAACACACTACCAACTGTGAGCCTTAAACAACAGGCTTTTAGATGTTTATTTCTCACAGTTTTGCAGGCTGAGGAATCCAAGATCAAGGTGCTGGCCGATTCAGTTCCTGGTAAGTTCTCTCTTCCTAGCTTATAGATGGCTGTCTTCTCGCCATATCATCACATGGCAGAGAGAGAGGGGCATTGGTCTCTTCCTCTTGTTATAAAAACATCAATTTGGCCAGGTGCAGTGGCTCATGCCTGTAATCCCAGCACTTTGGGAGGCCAAGGTGGGAGGATTGCGGATTGCTTGAACCCCAGAATTCGAGAACCAGCCTGGGCAACATAACAAAACTCCATTTCTACAAACAGGAAAAAAAAAAAAAAAAATTAGCCAGGTATGGTGGCACGCCTGTAATCCCAGCTGCTTGGGAGGTTGAGGTGTGATATGGTTTGACTCTGTAGCCCCACCCAAATCTCACCTTGAATTGTGATCCCCATAATCCAGGGCAGGACCAGGTGGAAGTAATTGGATCATGGGTGTGGTCCCCCGTGCTGGTGTGATAATGAGTTCTCATAAGATCTGATAGGTTTATAAGGTCTGGCATTTCCCCTGCTGGGACTCATTCCATCCTGCCGCCCTATGAAGAGGGTGCCTGTTTCTCCTTTGCCTTTGCCATGATTGTAAGTTTCTTAAGACCTCCCCAGCAGTGCAGAACTGTGAGTCCAATAAACCTCCTTCCTTTATAAATTACCCAGTCTCGGGTATTTCTTCACAGCAGTGTGAGTACTAACATAAGATGGGAAGAGGGCTTGAGACAGGGAGGTCAAGGCTGCGGTGAGTCACGATTGAGCCACTGCACTCCAGCCTGGGCAACAGAGCAAGACCTTGTCTCAAAACAAAGCATGAAAATCTCACAAATTCCATAATGGGGACCCCACCCTCAGTACCTTATCTAAACCTATTCATAATTACATCCTAAAGGCTTTACCTGCAAATTCCATTTGTTTAGAATGAGAGCTTCAACTTGTGAATTTGAGGGAGGTACATACATTCAGTCAGTAGCACAGATCAACAAGAAACACATTTCATATTTCTCCAGGCCAGTGAGTAGCCAGACCTCTTGATAGTGGACATCCAGAATCAGGTAAGAGCATTCTGGGGATTGTGGTTTGGAGGAATTCAATATTTCAAAGAGAGTCAAGAGCCAGGAAAAGATTATTTCTAGAAGAGCTGTATCAAATGGAAGCCTTTGGGCCTCTGTAAACTAGCCTGGGAGATGGCACCTCGGAGGCTCTCAGGAGGACAGAGTCAGAGAAGATCTGTGACGGTGGGGCAGGTGTGGTGGGGCCTCTTCGGCACTCTGTGCAGTGCTTGGGACATCATGATGCTTAGTAAATATTGGATAAGTAAGTCAGTGTTATTTTATATTCTTCTTGAAGAAATGGTTTGAGATCCGTGAAAAAATATTGCTGGATGAATGAATGAGAATATTGTTCAAAACTCAGAATATGACTAGACCTCTGAAAAGTGTTTTCTCCAGATCCAGAAGAAAATGTTAGAATTGTGTGTGGACCTTCACTCGAAGCTGGGCTCTTAAGAAATTGGAGCAGAAAATCTTAAGGAGGGTAAAGTCGAGATGAACAGATACTTCTATGAAATATAAAGAGAGATGGATGAGATAAGGAAGGATTACAAGGGATTTAAAAGGCTATAGAATCATTACAACATCCCTGGAAACATTGATGTTGAAATCGACTTTATGGAAAATCAAATCAGAGATGCAGAGGACGATCTTAAGTTCTCTTTGAAGGCAGAATAAAAGGATAAAGACAGAAACTTTGGAGGTGATAATAGATATTATGGTGGTTCTTGAGGAAGAACAGGACTATAAGCCCCAAGGGAGAAATTTTAAAATTTTGTTTATTTTATTTATTTATTTATTTTGGGTCGGAGTCTCACTCTGTCGCCCAGGCTGGAGTGCAGTGGCGCTATCTTGGCTCACTGCAACCTCCGCCTCCCAAGTTCAAGCAATTCTCCTGCATCAGCTTCCTGAGTAGCTGGGATTACAGGCATGCGCCACCATGCCTGGCTAATTTTGTATTTTTAGCAGAGATAGGGTTTTGCCATGTTGGTCAGGCTGGTCTCAAACTCCTGATCTCAGGTGATCCGCCCACCTGGGACTCCCAAAGTGCTTTGATTACAGGCATGAGCCACTGCACCCAACCTTAAAATTTTGTTTATTTTTGAGACAGGGTCTTGGTCTGTTGCTCAGGCTGGAGTGCAGTGGTGTGATCAAGGCTCACTGCATCCTTGAACTCCTGGGCTCAAGCGATCCTCTCGCCTCAGCCTCTCAAGTAGCTGGGGCTACAAGTGCATGCCACCACTCCTGACTAATTATTTTTTAATTATTATTTTTAGTAGAGACAAGGTCTTGATATATTGCCCAGGCTGGTCTTGAACTCTTGGGCTCCAGTGATCCTACTGCATCTGCCTCCCAAAGTGCTGGGATTACAGGGAAGAGCCACTGCACCCCCTCAAAGCAGAAATTAAAGATCAGCTTTGCAGGTTAAGAAAGCCCCCTCCTTCCTGATAAAGCCAATGGAAGGAGATCCTGGCTTGGATAAATCCTGGACTATGTGTTGAAATACAAGGAAGAAGTAAAAACAAGTAGCTTGCAAGGATCCGGACAGGAAAAAGCAAAATACCGAAGAGGCAACTCAGCAAGAAACAAGTTGGGCTGGTTTCAGATTTCCTTTGAAGCAACAGGCCAGCGTCTATGGAGTTGGAGAAGACATGGTTGCAGCTCACTGATTTTCTTTTTCCAAAGAATCTTACACATAGAAAGGCTGACCAGACGCCGTGGCTCATGCCTGTAATCCCAGAACTTTGGGAGGCCGAGGCAGGTGGATCACTTGAGCCCAGGAGTTTGAGAATGGACTGGCTAATATGGTGAAACTTTGTCTCTACTAAAAATGCAAAAGGTAGCCAGGTGTGATGGTGCATGCCTGTAATCACAGCTACTCGGAAGGCCGAGGCAGATGAATCGTTTGAACCTGGGAGACGGAGGTTGCAGTGAGCTGAGATTGCGTCACTGCATTCCAGCTTGAGCAGCAGAGAGAGACTCCATCTCATAAAAAAGGAGAGAAACTGTTTCCTCATCTGTAAGAGGGGGATTATAACAGTGCTTATAGGATTCTTTTGGCATAAGGTCCTTGGAACTGTGCCTGGCATATATCAGCTCTCAATAAATGAAAATGCTGACTTCCTTTGGTCCATGTTCTATTGGAGGCATCTTGGTTATCCAAGTGGAGATGCCCAGAAGCCTGGCTTCCTGCATTTGGAGCTCGAGAGAGAGGTCCAGGGTGAAGACCACCTAGAGGTCTAGGTGGTCATCAAAGCTAAGGGTGCAGATGAAGCCACCAGCAAAGTATTTGGTGAGCTAATTGAAGTTGCAGGAGCACAGGCATTAGGAGCTGGGCAGATGAGGACCTGCAGTGGGTCCAGGCACAATCTGGGGTTTAACTTGGGTTCTTTTCTTAGCTGTGGTTCTCACCTGGCAACCTACAGTCAGGTAGTTGCCTGACTCAAGACAAATATCTCCTTGTGGATGTGCCTCTGCCAGGCTTGAAGGCCTAGCCCCAGGAACCTGCCCCAGACTGTGGGAGAACCAAATTGCCCTCTGCAGCCAGAGCTCCCCTGGCACATCCCTGCCCAGGAGGCTGTCCTCCTGGTACCCGGAAATGCCCTGGATTTTCATTTCAGAACAGCTGGTCAATCACTGAGAACTCCAGGCTCTGAGTTTTTATTCCCCTCTTGTCAATAAGGACATCTCCCCCTCCTTCTAGATCAGGGCAGGCTAATTGGGACTAGGACATTGAGTGTCTGAAGATTGCATGATTGCGGAAATACACAAATTTAATTTCATCTGGCCAGATTCAATTCTGCCGTAATCACATAAATAGAAAACTCCGGTGTAATAATGACGGGGAAGATGACTTTGTAAACACTTCCCAGGAGCTGAGGACTCTGAACTTGCCTTGCTGGGGCTGGGGGAAGGGAGTGGGTTTGGTGGAGCTTTGTTATCTAATCTCAATAGGTCAATATCCTCTTTCTCTGTAGAGCCTGAGAGTGAGGTGTTTGAATGATGCCCTGGACAGAGCTTGGAACATAAAGGTGAATACTGTTGTGGGGGGAATGCATCCCTTCGCGTGGCTCTGAGCCAGGGCCAGCTTTGGATCCTGCTAGCCCCACGGATACAGAGGTGAGGCTGAGGACCTGGTGGCAGTGCTCTGGGCTAAAGGGAGCCTGGGGCCGGAAACCTTCACATAAAGAGTGACTCAGGTGCTGGCGGGAGGCTGTCCCTTAACCCCCACACTTGCTCTATGCACCTCCCTCTCTGTTCCCGCTGTTTCCTCCGCTGGAGTGCTCTTCCTCCCCGGCTCCGCCAGGGTACCTCACTCATCCTTCAAAGTCAGGGCAGAATGTCCCTTCTGAAAGCCTAGCTGCGCCCAGGCAAAGCAGGTCGCTCTGCTCTGCAGCGGCGTGGCTACATGAAAGCATTATTATTGCTTTCTTGCCTTTCTCTCCCTGCATCTGATTTTTTCATGGAAGCACTAGTTAGATCCAAATTCAGGCCATCTCTATCTCCCGTAACTCAGTCTTAGAAAGAAACAGAGGCAGGCACCATCCTACAGTGTAGGTGGTACAGAGGACAGGGTAGATCCTCAGGCCAGCCCTTTGTGTCACATGGACAAGTACCCCTGGAGCTGTAGGCCTGGCAGGCGGAGACTCTGGGTCATATGCCGTGGTGGGCTGGTAGACATAAAGGCCTTTGCTTTTGGAGAGCGGCGAATTCCTATGTTTGTGTCCACTGAGAGAGGAAGGGGAGGCCAGGACCATGGTGGCAGTGGTATGTGGCTTGGCCTTAGCCTGGCCTCTTGGACTGTGTAGATGGCAGTCCCACATGTGGATGTAGGGCCTGAACCCTGGTGCTACCAGGTCAGGGGTTTCTGTAACCTCTCTGGGTCTGTTTCCTCATCCGACACAGGGATAATAGCAGTCTTTCTTTATACAATTGTTAGAGAGGATTCACTGAAATATCCATGCAAAGCTCTTAGAGCAGTGCACAGGCTAGCACTCAAGTGTTAGTTGTTAGTAGCAGTGGTTGCTTAGTCATTAGCAGCAGTGACATCTTTCTGGAGAGGGGTTAGCACCAGAAGCTGCAGGAACAGTCTTTGGGAGGGATTGTGTCTTTCTAGACCCAAGCAGTGCTGCTTCAGGCTTCAGAGATGCTGTATGTCCTGAAATTGGGAAGGGGACCGAGGCACCACTGTTATTCTCTGTTTGGGAGTACAGAGAAGCAGCTTAGCACCTACTCTCTGCCAGCATCTTGTGAGCTCTTATTTCATCTTCACAAGAACCTCAGGATATCTTGACAGTGCTATAGACCCATCTTACAGATCAGGAAACTTAGGAAACCTGATCATCAGTGCGATAACCAGAATGCAAACACAAGTTTGTCCAACTCTGAAGCCTATGCCTCAGGCATTAGCATTCAAAACCCTTGATCTCATTTCATATTCCCATGGGCCATGACCACTGGTCTGATTCTACTCTGTAACTGCCCAGGAAACCCAGCCCAGAGATGCCCAGCGTCCTTCAGGTTATGAGCTGTAGGACCGGGGTTTGGTCCTAGACCTCTGCTTTTTCTTCCATGCCAAGTGGCCAAAAGGGAAGGGTAGTGGGAATGACGCAGGCTTTTCCTTCCCATCCTGCCCAGGGACCCAAGGACCTGGCTCAGAGGTGACGGAAGGACTGTTCCAGCAGTGGCAAGTCATTCACCTCAACAAGCCTTAGCCCCATTTATCGCTGGCCCTGGGATCATTGCTGTAGGAAAAGAGACTTCTTTGCTTACTATCTTTTGAAATTGAATAACCTGTTAATGATAACAGATAATTTGCAAATTTGACATAATCAGTCCTGGCCAATTTTCGTTCAATTATTTGTTAATAAACATCAGGACCCCTGGCTGGAGTTTTATGCTTCCAAATTTGAAATAAAAAGCTGGGAGGCTGAATAGAGTAGAATAACTGTCTCTTTGCTTGCTGAATATTTATAAAGAATTTTATTTCAGCAGGGCCAGGTAACACCCAAGGTTTACTTGGTGTTCATTTGCATTGTGAATTTTTTAAAATAGTAATTATCTGCAGAAGGTCAAATATTTGCTTTATCTATATAATTCAATTTCCCAAAGGCCTTTGGGATTCAAATTAATGCCCTTGTAATATCTTCATTGAAAAAAAGATTAATTATGCTTACATGGAACCTAATTTGGCTTATCAGGCCTTTAATGTGGCTGCGATCGTGAGTGCATTTAAATTTAGGATTACGCGGGTGATCTCGGTCCCATATTTGGGAGACTTTTAATATTTGTCATTATTTTTATGCATATCATTTTTCCCGCCTGCTTGGGAAAATTAAAATGTCGGTTCTGAAAGAAATAAACATTATGTATTGACATTGGTAATTATGTTTTGGTATTTAAGGATGCATAAAAAACTGCACACAGGGCCTCAAATATAAATTTGCAGTTAATGTCCCTAGATGGAAACTGGAGCTCTTCTACCAGACTCAGTAAATTGGAAAGAAGCTCCCTCTGGGGCTGCTGTTCTGTGTAGCCAGGGATGGGGATGTGGGCACATAACTTTTAGCAGTGCTCAAAGATGTTGAAGGTTTGAGTGGTCCCAGGAACTCTGGATTTAGCAGGGTCAGGAGACCTGGGTTTCCTCCTCGTCACTAAAGTGCTGTGTGATTATGATCAGTTGGAGACCCTTTCTGAGTTCCAGGTTCCTGTCTGTGAACAGTAATCATTTGTTTAGGTTCTTTCTCTCTGGACAGTCAGTTGCTTGTGGCAGGGCCGTATCTTACTTAATTTTGAGCGTCCAGGTCTGTCAGCACAGTGTCTGTTACATGTGGACTATATGTAGGATTTTAAAAATAGCACTCTCTGATAAGGAGACATGTATAAGGTTTTGATTCTTAACAAAGGTAGTGGGATCTTGGAGATAATAGGGATTGTGAGTCAGAGTTCAGTTTTGGATCAGTTAGTTATTGTTGCATAACAAATTATACCAAAAGTCAGTGGATTAATATAAGAACTACTGATTATTTTTCAAGAGTCTACAGGTCACCTGTGCTGTTCTGATGATCTGGGATGAACTTGTTCATGTGTCTTAGATCAGCTGGCAGGTGGGCTGTGGGCTGGCTGGTCTAGGATGGCGTTGGATGAGATGGTCTCTGTATTTTCTTATTCTTTGACAGACTGGGCTTGTTCTCATGGCTGAACAGGGGCCAGAGGGAGGGAGCCCAAACATGCTTTTTCAAACTTCTGCTTGCATCTGCTTTGCTACTGCCTGATTAGTTGAAGTAAGTGATATGGCCTCACTGAGAGTCCACAGAGGAGGGTCTACCAAAGAGCAGGGAAGCAGAGAGACAGCCAGACTGGGGGCTACCAATACAATTAACCAACCACAGGCTTTACTGTGGCCCTGCCCCTTACTAGCTATGTGAACAGAAGTATGTGACTTAAAACCCTGAGTCTCAGTCTCTTGATCTGTCAAGTCTGGCAGAGATGCCATGAGGTTTAACTGAGACAAATACATTTTAAGTATTAGGCACCAGGTACCTGATGGATGCTCAGGAATGCTTACCCAAGGGTGCGAAGATGAATGTTGAAGGATGGGCATTGGAGGTTTGTTTTTAAGAGTGAAAAATCAGAAACTACCTAAATGCTGATCAGAAGGGGCCTGGTTAAATAAATCATGGTATGCTTGTTTAATGGAACACTTTTTAGCCTGTAGGTCAATAGATCAATATGCTGGCATGAAAGGGTGTCCATGATAGATTAAGTGGAAAAAAAGAGTAAGTTTTGGCATAACCTGTAATGTGTGTGTGTGTATGAAATGACAGCAATGTTTATTCCTGTTTATAGAGAAATGTCTGCAAGACTATGCCCTGAACTTCCGGATTGTTTGAATGTTTACACTGAATGTATATTGCCCTTTTGGAATGAGAAAAAAAAAGACTAAAGAAAAATTTTAGGTAAAGGACAACAAAAATGATGATGTTAATGTTCTGAGTAAGCTGAATTTAAACTAACAATCTATAATAATAATACAATTATAAGCCAACATAAAACTAATAACAGCAAGCTGGTCAGGATGGCTGAGCAGTCTGAGGCACTGCGTTCAGATTGCAGTCTGCCCTGGAGGCGTGGGTTCGAATCCCACTCCTGAAAGTTACCATTGGCTGGGTGTGGTGGCTCACTGAGCACCTGTAATCCCAGCACTTTGGAAGGCCGAGGCAGGCGGATCACAAGGTCAGGAGTTCAAGACCAGCCTTGGCAACATGGGGAAACCCTGTCTCTACTAAAAATACAAAAACTAGCTGGGCGTGGTGGTAGGCGCCTGTAATCTCAGCTACTTGGGAGGCTGAGGCAGGAGACTCACTTCAACCTGGGAGGCGGAGGTTGCAGTGAGCCAAGATGGTGTCACTGCGCTCCAGCCGGGGCGATACAGCAAGACACCGTCTCGGAAGACAAACAAAAAGCAAAAACAACAATAACAAATAAACTGAAAACAGCTACCATTTGTTGAAGACCCACGATGTGCTAAGCATTTCATGTCCTTGATCTATGAAACCTGAAAAAGAGGTGAGAGTCCCCACTTTCTGGGTGAGAAAACTGAGGCTCAGAGTCAGAAAGTAACTTGGCCCAGTAGAGAGCTGCTCACCAGGATCAACCAGCACCGTCTTTGACGGCAGATCTCTGTCTCTTAGGCTGAGAGGCCACATCTGTTGGTTTGTAAAGTAGAGGTCCCTCATGCTTGGTCACCCACCAAAAGTGCTAGAAAAGCTTTCCCCCCCAAAAATACCGATTCCTGGGTCCCACTCCATTTCCAGTGAACCATTCTTCTTTGGGGCCGGGGCCCAGGAATCTGTATTTTAGTATGTATCCATAGGGATTCTGGGGCAGTCAGTCTGGTGTTCAGGGACTCATCTAGTGGCTCATTTCATCTTCATAACCCGTAGGAAAATAAACAAGATGAAGATTGTGGCCATCACTCCCATTTTATAGGTGAGAAAACTGAGGCTTAGAGAGGGGAAGTCACTTGCTCAGGGTCCTGGAGCTAGGAAATGGGATTGGAGGCCCTCTTGACTCTAAAACCAGGTGCTATTCTAACTCTGAGTTGGCTGACTGTGGGGAAGGCTCTTGGGAGGGTGACAGAAAAGAAGGGAGCACGGGGGCTACCTGGCATCTTGTGGCTGCCAACTGCCCTCTGTCCTGTGCTCTCAGCTGTTGGAATGTAGATGGTAGAATCTGCCAGGCACTTGGAGGCAGATACCAGTGTGAAGCTGCAGGTGAAATTATTGGCTATACCCACTTTCCACTAGGAGCGCCTCCCAGGTGATTCCCAAAATTCAGCCCAATCCTCTTCCATTTTCTCCTTCAGCCATTCCCAACCACTGGGACTTGAAGAGCTCTTTTCTTCTCTTCTTTTCTGTTTGTTGCTTCCTGGCTTTTATTAGTGACTTTCAGGGAAATGATCAAAGGCGACTGTAATCAGAGAGCTTTGTCATCTACCACATGAGTGCCAGAGAAGGCTCTGCCTGTATCACAGCCGTCACAGCTGGTGGGAGCCAGTTGCTTGGGAAAGTGGTGCTGGGAACAGCCATCTGGGCTGGTGGGAGGCCCCGTGGATATCTCCTGGGTCCCCTCAACATCAGAGGGACTCTTCTGCCACCATTGCTCCCACTTTGGCGTGTGGGGCTGAGATACTGCCTCCTGGTTTCTTTCCCAGGATGAGGAACCCTGCGTTGCCAACCCCTCTCCCTCTGCTGTCCCCTCACAGGCCTCTTGCCTCCTTTCAGGCTCCTGGAGATTTGTTTATGGTTTCTTTTCTTTATTTTTGTAACAGCTTCATTGAGATACAAGTCACATATCATTCAAATAACCCATTTAAGCTGTACAATTCCGTGGTACGATTGGATGGGATTCATAGAATTGTGCAACCACCCCTCCATCAATTTTCAAATATTTTCATCTCCCCAAAAGAAAACCTGATACCCTTTAGCCATCATCCTCAAACCTTCCATTCTACTGTAGCCCTCAATTTGCCTATTCTGAACATTTCATGTAAATGTAGTCATACAATATACAACCTTTAGCAACGGGCTTCTTTCATTTAGTGTGTTTTCAAGGTTGATCCATGTTGTAGCACATATCGGTACTTCATCCATTTTTATGGTGAAATAGTCTATTATTTTGATAAATGGACAAACATATCATTATTTTATAAATATTTCTCTTACAAAATACAAACAGTACTGTCAGATTAAAAACATGAGACAATTTCTAAGAGTTTTTTTGTAAGAAGAATGTCACACAAATGGGGGAAATAATCACACCAGGAATTCCATGGCTGCTTGCTCTATAGTGACCAAAAATGAGAGAGAGCCTACAGTACATAGAAACAGGAATCTGGCTAAATAAATGATGGCAATCCATATTACAGAACACTGTGCAGTCATGTGGATTTATATTCATTGATGTGAAAAGCTATCTATGATATATAGTTGAGTCAATTATATGATGTTTTTATAAAATTATACTTTCATTTTATGCCCATCTAGAAGGATGTCTACCAAAACGTTCACATGAACATTCATCTCTGAGGGGGTGCAATTTCAAATGGCATGTGTGTATTTTTATTTTTGGGGAAAAAAGCATAAGGTAATTGGGGCTAGGAGTGAAAAAGAATGGCAACATAAGATGTGCCCAGGGGAGTGTTTGTTCCCCAGAATGTATACTGGGAAGCCATCTGCACTGGTAGAAAAGACCTCCACATTGTTTCCTTCCAGTGGGTACTGGGAAACTGGTAGGGCTGGATGATCATAGTGTATACATGGCTCTGAGCTCCCTAGTAGCTAAAGCAAAGAGTAAAAGGAGCATCTATGACTTGTTTGCTGTTGCCCAAAGGAGCCACAGCTGTTCCTGGGAGAGGCTGAGAGAGGCAGTCCTGGATCTCTGAGAGGGGCGCCTCCCAGCTGTGATGAACAATGTCCTCCACAACATGCTCTCATTTCACTCAAGAATGAGACCCCAGGGTGATTCCTAAATGCTGGCCTTGGTGTCCCGCATGGTAAGGGCAGTGAATGAGACTGTGAGACATGAAACGTGTCAGGGGAGGGGAGTTGCTCTTGACTGCCAGCTCCTGATATTTGGGTGTGTGCCCATGGGGCTCAGCAGGCTGTCTACAGGGGAGGGAAGGGAAGGAGTCCGCATGGGTCCCTACTCTGGGCTGGGTATTCCTTCTCCTGTTCATCCGCATAAGAGGTCTGGCTAATGAGGCTCATTATGCCCATTTTGCAGCTGAGAAAACTGAGAGGAGACATCCACTGTCAGAGCTCATCTAGCTGCAGAATGGCAGAGCAGGAAACTCTGGCTGGGTCCTATTTTCCAGCTCAGCCTCCTGAAGTAGAGCCCCCCTACCCCTCAAGCAGCCTCATCCCTGGGTCGCTGACATGCTCTGGCTCTGTCCCTTGAGGCTGGCCTGGCTCTTGTCCAGTCACTTTGCATACTTACTCTTTGGTAGCCTTGGGCAAGTTACTTAAACTCTCTGGGCCTCAGTTTCCTCATCTGGAAAATGGGGATAATAAAAGTACCTGCTTCATTGGCTTCTGGTGAGGAGTAAGTGAGTTAATAAACGAGCACGGTGTTGAGGGCGTGGCCTGGTACACAGTAAATCCTCCCTGGTGTCATACAGCTGGTTTATTTCCTCCCACCCATCCTCCTCTTCACATTGGAAGGACTTTTCTGAAACTCACCTTTGAGGATGCTGATGCCACCTCCCCTTTCCGGAAGCTCACTGTCATCGACAGGATTCTGTGTTCTCAGGCCCAACTCACCTGAGTGCCATGGCCATTGGCCTGGGGCCTCATGCTGGCGAGTTTTAGTTTTCCTTCCCACTGACATCTCACGCCTTCAGGTCTCAGGGCAACGTAGCATAACCAGGCAGAATGGGGCAGAGTTTGAGTGAATGACATGGGCTCACCATTCTGGGCTCTGCACTAATAACTCCCACGTCTCTTGGCTCATGGTTCAGAGAATACCTTTTTTTCAGCACGTCTCCTGGCTCATGGTTCAGAGAATACCTTTTTTTCAGCACGTCTCCATCATCCCCATATGCTTTGGGTACATTTCTCCTTGGGAAATGCTTTGTTTGGGCAGGTAGCAAGTTCCCTGGCCCGGGATGATGGCACACAGAGGCTGAAGGATGAAGAGAGAAGTCAGGTGCTGGGAGCTGGATTTGGAAGGGACCATGTCTAAGGTCCTCTTGGGTCCTGTGAATCTGAGTGTGTTTGTGGTTCCCTTATTTCTGCCTTTCCACGTGTAGCATTAAGTGGGGCTCTCCTTTGCTGATCAGTGCCCAAAATGGGGAAAATGTCAGCTGGATGACTGCCCCACACTCTCTCTGGCTCCTGCCTGTGCCCGGCCACACATTTGCTGTGCATCTTGAAGTCAGAGGAATGCTTTTCAGATATTAGGTTCTGAATCGACCTAAATAATAATCTGGCCGTGTCATTTTCTTCTTTAGAAGCTGGCAGAGAGCCCACTGTGCTCATGTTTGGAGTCTTTTGCATGATCAGGCCTCCACTGCATTGCTGGCCACACTGCACTCTTAAGGTGTCCCCCCACTGGGGTCACTGCATGCAGAGACCTGTAGCTGTCCTGCCCATCCTCATGCTCTTCTCTTGGCTAACACACACTGGTCCTTCAAGTCCCAGTTCACCTCCTCCAGAAGGCTTTCCTAACCCCAGAGACTGGGTCCAGGGCCCTGCTAGGTGCCTGTCTACCTCCATCCCAGCCCTCATCAACCTGAGTTGTAATCCTCATGAATCTGTCTCCTTCATTGATGGAGGGCTCTTTGAGGGCATCTTGGTGTCACCAGCATCTAACACAGAGTTGGACCTCAGGGTCCCAGGTCTGAGTCTGCCGTTCACTGGCTCCAGTGGCCTCTCTCAGTTATCTGAGGTTAGTGTGTGAAACAAAATCCCTATGTGATGCAAGGCAAAAGGAGGTACAGGGCCGGGCATGGTGGCTCACGTCTATAATCCCAGCACTTTGGGAGGCTGAGGGGGTGGATCACCTGAAGTCAGGAGTTTGAGACCAGCCTGGCCAACATGGTGAAACCCTGTCTCTACTAAAAATACAAAAATTAGCTGGGTGTGGCAGCACGTGCCTGTAGCCCCAGCTACTCGAGAGGCTGAGGCAGGAGAATTGCCTGAACTCAGGAGGCAGAGGTTGCAGTGAGCCAAGAGCGTACCACTGCACTCTGGCCTGGACGACAGAGAAAACTCCATCTCAAAAAACAAACAAAAACCCCAAAAAACAAAAAAACACAAACAAAACCCCAAAACCCACCAATGGCGTACAAACCATTGGTAAGCATAAGGTAATGGTAGGGCTATATACTATAACCATTTTCAGAGCGTTCTCCATGTATATCTTGTGTACCACCTCAGTACTCGTCCTCTTGGACGCTAGCTGGGCGTTGTGACAGACCATTGTAATCATAAAGGTTAATGTAGGCATGTACTTAACCATTTTCAGAGCTCTCCATTATCTTGTGA
This sequence comes from Rhinopithecus bieti, assembly GCF_001698545.2. NCBI lineage: Eukaryota > Metazoa > Chordata > Mammalia > Primates > Cercopithecidae > Rhinopithecus > Rhinopithecus bieti. The sequence continues at coordinate 2,281,983 of NW_016807962.1, forward strand.
CACCTCAGTACTCGTCCTCTGAGCTACGCTGGGCTGGGGTTATTATCTCCGTTCTCTGTCTGAGAAAACTGAGGCTCTGAGAGTGGAAGTGACCTGTCGCACATCTGGGAAGAGGCAGGAGGAGCTGGTGTAAAGCTAGCCTCTGACCTCCCGCTACTGTAAGGAGCTTGAGTGACCAGGAAAGGTGTCTCCGGGAGGCAGCATTTCTGCTGTGCTTTGAAGTCTGGGAAGGACTGGAAAGAGGAGACAGGCGCAGGCTGGGAGGTGTCAGGTGGGAGGCGGGCAGCCTGAGCAAGGGCATGGTGTAGGAAACTATGGGATGAGAGAGGAATTGGGTGCTCCTGGCCTCTCTGAGCCTGGGCAAGGAGGCTCAAGAGTTAGGTTGGGACTAGATCCTAGTGACCTCTGGAAGCCAGACCAAGGATTGAACTTAATCCCTAGGCTACAGAAAGCTGGCAAAAGCCTTTGAGCAGGAAAGAGGCCTCGCCCCAAAGGAGGATGAATGTGGGAGCTAGAAGGCCACTGAGAAGGCAGGAGCAATGTCCAGGCAGAAGATGGTGCGCTGGTGGGTGGCAGCGAGCTGGAACGGAGGACATACCACCTCCCTTTGTCCTCCATCTGACCTTGGCGGGGGTTCCCCAGGATGCATTCGCGTTCGGCCAGTAGTCTGTGCCTCAGAGGCGGCAGCTGGTGGGTGGCCCTCCTTCAGAGGGTCGGGGGCTGCTGTTGGGGGGTGCTCAGTTGGGAGAACGGGGGGAGGGGAGTGGGGATGCTGGAGGTGGGAGCAGCAGCTGCTGCCTCTGACTTCCACAGGGGGTCAGTGTAACATTACGGTTCCTGCCGACTGCTCTGCCCCATGCAACCCCAATGGAGGCCCTTTGACTCAGGAATCTGGGTCAGCTGCTTATATTTGGAATCCCTGGTGGGCAGGCACAAGGCCAGGTGGGCTAGGGGATTCCGAGCCACTTGAGAATCAATTTTGTTTGTTTGTTTTCCTTTTGGTTTTGCTTTTAGAGTTTCAGAAGAATCCAAGAATGCCAAAGGACTGATTTGTAAACACATGTCTGTAACATGGAGTGCACAGAGCCCCTTCTTCCTAAAGCCCCTGGTGGGCTTGAAACCATTCTTATCAGAGGCCCCTCTGCCTCTGTCTTCATCTGGGAAGGTGGTTTCCACCTGAAGGGCAAATGACAGATTCCAGGGCCCTAGGAGGTCTCAAAGATCGATTGGAAATCTCTGATGAACCTGCACATTTTACAACTTTATTGCTTGGTGGTGAGAAAGTTGAGAAACTGAGACCAGACAGGGTAGTCTAATTTGCTGAAGGCCTTGTAGTAAGTTGGTGGTGAATTCAGATTAGTATCTTGGTCTACTAACCCCTAAACGGCTCTCCTAACCCCCTAATGTCTCTCTGATTTCAGTGGAACCAGCCTGGGATGACAACATCACCTTCGGCAAAGAACACTCAGATTTACATCATCAGCTGTCATTTACACAGCAGTTCCCATCCACTTTCTCAGTAGACACTTGGTAAACTTCCGAGAATGGGTGCTGTTCTCTTGAGGAATCTGAGGCCAAGAAGAGGCTGAGGGGCTCCCCAGCCAGTCAGGCTTCCTGACCTCAAGCAGGGAGTTCCTTGGAAGATGTCAGTTATTCCCAAACTCTAGTGCATACCATAATCTCTTGGGAGACCTTGTTTGAAATGTGGGTTCCTGAGCCCAACCTCCAGGGGTTCTATTTCACTAGACTTGGGGTAGGGTCTGGAGATCTACTTTCTAGACAACGCCCCAAGGAATTCTGAAGCAGGTTGTTAGCAGATCATACTTGGAGATGACTGTGGCCTCGCCTGGGGCTTCTCAGACTTTAGCGTGTATAGCCATCACCTGGGCATCATGTTCAGAGGCTCATTCAGTGACTATTATTAAGTTAAAAAAAACACACACACACAAGAAAAACAGATGCTGGTGAGGTTCTGGAGAAAAAGGAACACTTATACACTGTTGGTGGGAGTGTAAATTAGTTCAACCATTGTGGATAGCAGTGTGGCGATTCCTCAAAGAGCTAAAAACAGAATTACCATTTGACACAGCAATCCCATTACTGGGTGTATTCGTCTATTCTTGCATTGCTATAAAGAAATACCTGAGGCTGGGTAGTTTATAAAGAAAAGAGGTTTAATTGGCTTACAGTTCTGCAGGCTGTATAGGAAGCATGGTGCTGACATCTGCTCAGCTTCTGAGAAGGACTCAGGAAACTTATGGCGGAAGGAAAGTGGGAGTGAGGCATGTCACATAGAGGGAAACAGGAGCAAGAGAGAGTGAGGTGGGGGGAGGTGCCACACACTTTTAAATAACCAGATCTCATAAGAACCCACTCACGATCACGAGAATAGCACAAAGGGGATGGTGCTAAGCCATTCATGAGAAATCCACCTCCATGATCCAATCATCTCCCACCAGGCCCTATCTCCAACATTGGAAATTACAACTTGGCATGATATTTGGGTGGGGACACAGATCCAAACCATGTATATCACTGGGTATATACCCAAAGGAATATAAATTGTTCTACCATAAAGACACATGCATGCGTATGTTCATTGCAGCACTGTTCACAAGAGCAAAGACATGAAATGAACCTAAATGCCCATTAATGATAGACTGGGTAAAGAGAATGTGGTACATATATACCATGGAATACTATGTAGACATAAAAGGAATGAGATCATGGAGATNTCTATTCTTGCATTGCTATAAAGAAATACCTGAGGCTGGGTAGTTTATAAAGAAAAGAGGTTTAATTGGCTTACAGTTCTGCAGGCTGTATAGGAAGCATGGTGCTGACATCTGCTCAGCTTCTGAGAAGGACTCAGGAAACTTATGGCGGAAGGAAAGTGGGAGTGAGGCATGTCACATAGAGGGAAACAGGAGCAAGAGAGAGTGAGGTGGGGGGAGGTGCCACACACTTTTAAATAACCAGATCTCATAAGAACCCACTCACGATCACGAGAATAGCACAAAGGGGATGGTGCTAAGCCATTCATGAGAAATCCACCTCCATGATCCAATCATCTCCCACCAGGCCCTATCTCCAACATTGGAAATTACAACTTGGCATGATATTTGGGTGGGGACACAGATCCAAACCATGTATATCACTGGGTATATACCCAAAGGAATATAAATTGTTCTACCATAAAGACACATGCATGCGTATGTTCATTGCAGCACTGTTCACAAGAGCAAAGACATGAAATGAACCTAAATGCCCATTAATGATAGACTGGGTAAAGAGAATGTGGTACATATATACCATGGAATACTATGTAGACATAAAAAGGAATGAGATCATGGAGATCATGTCCTTTATGGGAACATAGGTGGAGCTGGAGGCCATTATCCTTAGCAAACTAATGCAGGAACAGAAAACCAAATACTGCATGTTCTCACTTATAGGTGAGAGCTAAATGATGAGAACACATGGATACATAGAGGGGAACAACACACATTGGGGCCTATGGGAGGGTAGAGGGTAGGAGGAAGGAGAGGATCAGGAAAAATAACCAATGGGTACTAGACTTAATACCTGGGTGATGAAATGATCTGCACAAAAAACCACTGTGATATGAGTTTATCCATGTAACAAACCTGCACATGTACCCCTGAACTTAAAAGTTAAAAAATATCCTCCCAAACACACCACAAATGCCCGTTCAGACTCAGTGGATCTAGGGCAAGGCCCAAGAATCAGTGTTGTATTTCTTTTCTTTTTCTTTCTTTTTTTTTTGAGATAGAGTCTCGCTCTGTCACCAGGCTGGAGTGCAGTGGCACGATCTCAGCTCACTGCAGCCTCTGCCTCTTAGGTTCAAGCGATTCTCCTGCCTCAGCCTCCCGAGTAGCTGGGACTACAGGTGTGTGCCACCACGCCCAGTTAATTTTTGTATTTTTAGTAGAGACGGGATTTCACGGTGTTGGCCAGAATGGTCTCCATCTCTTGACCTCATGATCTGCCTGCCTTGGCCTCCCAAAGTGCTGGGATTACAGGCATGAGCCACTGCATCCGACCCTCAGTGTTGTATTTCTAATGAGCTCCCTGGTGATGCTGCTGGATTGTTGATCACTGTGGTTGAGACCATGCTGTTATTCCCAGGGGCACACATGAAAAGTAGGTAAGTTGCAAAGTAAGCAGACTGTCCCCTGCTGTCCCCTCTGAGGAGGGGCTAATTTATGGTGTCATTTAACTTTCTGAAATTTCCTCTGACCCTCAAATCTAACCCCCCCCGCCCCATTTTCCCTGCATCAGAGATGGGTGCGTCCTGAAAGTAGAAGAAAGAAAAAGCAGGACTCTCATCAGATCCCATAACTTAGAGGAATCCCACAGAGCAACTGTTGGCAAAAACTTTCCTTGGCATCCCAATAGCTTAGGGAGGGACAGGAACTATTGAATGCTTTGGGAGACTTAGGTGACCCTAACTCCCTAAAGGCATCTTTTCTATGTCTTTTCCGTACCTTCCCAATATTATTTCTGCCCCCTCCTGAATCTTGTGTTATGTTAATAGTTTCGTATTTTAAATTAGATTTTCTAAGCAAAAGAAAGTTTCCAAAGTTAATTAAAAGTTGCCTCACTGTAATTGTACAAAAGCAGCTTTTTCTTCTGAAATTTAATTATTATAATTAAACTCCTCTATCTGTTTAAAGATTTTAGTAGAATGTTTATTATTCATTTATTATGAAGAGACCCTGGGAGGGATGTTGCTTGCATAGCCATGGTCCAGCTGATGCCATGTCATGGACTCAACTTTTCCCTCCCTTTGATGATTTCATGCCTTTGGGAGCCAAAAAACATCAAATCCCATGTGAGCTTTGGTGGTTACATAAAGTGCAGACTTTGAGTGCATCCCCAAATTCTGGCTCACCATGGTAGGTGACATCGTAACCCACGCATATTTGCTGCTCCTCCCTGCTCTGCTCTGGTTTTCATCAGACTTGGTCAAATGACTTCCTCTCATCAATGAAAAATGGAGAGAAGTGACGTGCCCCATTTCTGAGCAGAAACTGTAGGAGCCAGCATGTGGTTTGGTCTTCTCTCATCTTTGCTATTGTGACTGACAATGTCCCAAATAGACAGAGGCTGCTCCAACAGCCTGGGACCTAGAGGGGAGACAAGGTGGAGCAGAGCTACAGCTAATCGGTGCCAAACACGTAGTGTGTGGGAGAAATGAACCCTTGTTTGTTACTGCAGCCAAACTCAGGCTTTCCCTGAATCTCATACACAGTTGCTTGTGAGTGACATAGAGAGTTTTTGCATTTTGTTGTCTGAAAAATGGAGATTGTTTTCTTTGAATCTGGACAGTTGAAAAATTATATCCCCAGTCCAGTTTTTAGGGGCTTCAATATCCAGCTCTCATGTATCTTTTCGGCCACACTTTCTGCCTCTTCCTGGACATTCTGACAAAGTGGTTCTCTCTGCTTTTATTTGTTCCCAACCAATGCTTCTCAAACTGAAGAGCTCACTGATCCTCATAAATACACCTCTAGTGCTCAGCATTAAAAGCCAAATGTTGTCACTTTAGTTGATCACTTAATGAGGTCAACCAGATCAAAGGACACAATGGGCAAACCAAAACAATGTGGCCATCCAGATGATGCAGAAAGTCTACTTAGACAAAAGATTATAAAATTAAAAGTATTAGCAAAGTTGTTTTGAGGATTGGTGTACAAATAAATTATTGACAAAATTAAATTAAAATAACATTGAAAGAACTCACAGGACCCCCAAGAATCTGTCTTGGGACCTCTTCCTTGAGAAAGTTATCCATGCCCTGGATTTTCCTACATTGGTGGGGAATTGATGCTGTTCTCTCTTTCTAGAGAGCCTCTCTCCATTTCCACATATTCAATTCCTATTGCTGTTTCTAAACCTACCTCAAATGCCACCTCCTCCTTGAAGTCTTCCCTGATCTTCTTAGCAGGAATTTTCTCTTTCTCAACTGATCTTCTTTGACGCTCTTTTGCTCTTTTATTCCAACATCTTCAACTTCTCTAATCCCTATTATTTACGTACCTTGTATATCACTTAGCATAGGCTAGATCTGGCTACAGTAACTAACCACCTCCAATTCTTATTCAGTTACAACCACATACTTTATTTATTGCTCACGTTACATGATCGTCATAGATCAGCTCAGCCCTGACCTGGGTCATCTTCATGTTTGAATCCAGCTAAAGAGGAGGCCCCCATCTGGGTGTGTGCTGGTCTCATGGTGGGAGGAGCAGCAATATATTAGGCTACAGGATGTTCTTTATAGCTTCTGCTTGGACGAGGCACATATAACTTCTGCTCACATTTCACTGACCAAAGCAAGCCATATGGTCAAGCCTGATGTCAAGGGAGTGGAAAATATACCCTCTCAGGAAGGGGCAGTGAACATTTTGAGTGATAACATATCTACTGCATCCTTTTCTCTTGGTCACAAACATTCACTTTCTTCCCTTTTGAATCCACTCCTTCCCTAAGGGAGACAAGTTACAAGTCTTTTGAGTCACAATGTCATGCACTGAGTCCAGGCTCATGAGAGTGCCTCTATTTCGGGTCTGGATATGAGTCTTCTTGACTTGGTGATCTATGAGCTGGAAACAAGTTTTCTGTTCCTTACACTTCTGATACAATGATTGATCAGAGACAGGATAACTGCAGTCAACACTCCTCTTCAGGAAGGGGAAGCAAGGGAGGTACCCAGCAGTCACTGGTTCCTAGAAATTCTTCCTTCTTGCTGGGTGAATGCCATGAGGGCTCATTACCTTGAGGATGGGGAGTGTTCTGGTTTTGCTTCCTGGGATTAACTCCCCTTCTAGTATTCTCTATGGCTTTCTACTTCCTGGGAGATCCTTCCCTTTTCATTGTTCTTTTTGGCTACTTTTGAAAAGGCATTGAAAAATCAGCTTTTTAAGGCTGCTTCTTGCCCATGGAAGGTTGGGTGCCTTTGAGCTCCTTCACATCTTGAACAGTCAGTCAGTATACGTTGGTGGCTCTATCACTCGCACAATTCATTCAACATTTTGGTTAGCCCTATGTTCCATTAGCCACACCTACACTCCATGTAGATACATCTTTCTCATTTTAATTACAGGTACTTTGAGAGTCTCAGACTTCTATCAAAGAACCATATTCTTAATCTCTTTTCCCTGAGCCATTTTGTCCAACAGAAAGGAATTGCTGGGTGCCACCTCAACCAATTTGGAGATTTTAATAATGGCTGTAATGATCACAACCTTGATTTGGTCTTTACCAATAGACTTTGTTTTAATCAGTCTTTGTTGCTCAAAGGACTTCTAAGTTTTGTCTGTTACCAGTGGAAATGAAAAGCACTTGCATCTTCCGTTTGCAAATACTAGACTTTTGGACTCAATTCTCTTTCCTTTCTGTTACCAAACTGGCCAAATATTTTCTGAGCTCATGAACTGGTTTGTCAAGTGCAACCAATAATAACCAAAGAATGCTATTAATATTGCATTTCCCAAACTGTTCACCTAAATTCACAAGTGCATTTCATATATTTTCTGCCTTGCAAGTTGTTGACTTTTTTTTTTTGAGATGGAGTCTTGCTCTGTTACCAGACTGGAGTGCAGTGGCGTGATCTCGGCTCGCTGTAACCTCTGCCTCCAGGGTTCAAGCGATTCTTCTGCCTCAGCCTTCAGAGTAGCTGGGACTATAGGTGTATGCCACCATGCCCAGCTGATTTTTGTATTTTTAGTAAAGATGGGGTTTCATGTTGGCCAGGATGGTCTCGATCTCTTGACCTCATGATCCGCCCACCTTGGCCTCCCAAAGTGCTGGGATTACAGGCATGAGCCACCGTGCTCGGCTGAGAAAAACATTTTTACCAGATGTTTCAGCACTGCGTATCATTGGTACCTTCTTTACGGTCTCCAATGAGTTTTCTTCTGATGCCCTGTTTTTTTTTTTTTTTTTTTTTTTTTTTGAAATTTAATTTTTTTTTTTTTATTTTTTATTTTTTTATTTTTTTTTTATTATACTTTAAGTTCTAGAGGTACATGTGCAAAAACGTTGCAGGTTGGTTACATATGTACTTATGCCATGTTTGGTGCTGCACCCATCAACTCGTCGAGCACCCATGCCATTCATCATTTATATCTTGTATAACTCCCCAATGCAAGCCCTCCTCCTCCCCCCTCCCCTCTCTTTCTCTTATATAGGCCCCAGTGCGTGATGTTCCCCTTCCCGAGTCCAAAGTGATTCTCATTGGTCAGTTCCCACCTATGAGTGAGAAACGCGGTGTTTGGTTTTCTTGTTCTTGTGATAGTTTGCTAAGGAGATGGTTTCCAGCTGCATCCATTCCCTACCAAAGGACGCAAACTCATCCTTTTTATGGCTGCATAGTATTCCATTGGTGTTATATGTGCCACATTTTATATTCCAATGTCTGTCACAGATGGACATTTGGGTTGATTCCAAGTCTTTGCTATTGGAATAGTGCCTGCAATTTTTTTTATTCATATCTTGTATTCATTGTGGTCTTGAGGTATATATATTTTGTAATCCTTTGGTATGATACCCAGTAGTGGGATGGCTGGTCATATTTGTTTATCATCTATTCTAGATCCGAAATCCATACGTTTTCCATAATGGTTATTTATTTTACAACCACATCAGTGTAGAAGTGTTTCCTTATTTCTCCACATCCTCTCCAACACTGTTGTTCCTGACTTCTTAATGATTGCCGTTCTAAACTGGTGTGAGATGTATTGTCTGTATTTGCATTTCTCTGATGGCGTATGTGATGGATTGAGTTGCATTTCATGTGTTGTGTGCGTATGAGATACTCTTCTTTGAGAATGTTTCTGTTTCATATCCTTCCCCCAACTTTTTGGTGGGGTTGTTGTTTTTTCTCGTATATTGTTTGAGTTCTTGGTAGATTTTTTTGCTTTGAAGTAAATGCCTTATGGTTTTAGTGGCTTATAATATTTTGTCATCACTCCCCTTCTAGTATTAATTTCTATCAGTTAGATAGGGCAAGCTATGCTTTAGTAACCAATAATCCACAAATTTCAGTGTATTAGAATAAAGATTAATTTATTTATTGCTCATGCTTTTATATTTATCACAGGTCAAGTGTGGCTCTGTCCCACATTAATTTTATTCCAGGTGCAGCCCTACTTAGAATATTGCCAGTCTTGGGGGACAGGAAAAAGAGATATAGAGCAATCACATAGTAACATTTAAAGCTTCTTCACGAAAGAGACACCATCACTTTTGCTTATATTTTATCAGAAAAGTGAGTCAATATGCTCAAGTCATACTCCTCTTACAGGGAGGGGCAGTAAATATTTTGAAGAATAATACAATCTACTACATATTAACTCTTCCACTAGATTGGAACCTTCTGGAGGGCAGAATCCAAACATTAGTTAATAATCATTAGAATCTCATCACCTAAAAGAGAATGGCACAACATAGGTGCTAAATAAGCATATATTGGGAGAATCAAAGTTAAGTAGACCAGTTGCTCTTGGGACAATGTTTTCACCACTTCAAAATGAAGAAACTAAATGAATCTGAGTTGCCTTGCCTGTCACACGGCTCATCTGTGATGGAGCTGGCACTACAGCCTAAGTCTCTTTACTCTCAGGCCAAAGCATAAGTGTTAGACAGAGTCCTAGTACCTAGTGTAAGTGAAAGCACAGACTTTGGGGATAGAAGTGCTCTCTGTAGAGCATCCACTATCCTGTCTTCCTTTAGAGAAATATTCCCTCTGCCGTAATTAGCTAAACCATAGTTGTTCTAGTGTCATGGAAGGGTGATGAGTTGAATCATTCAATTGCCTACAAGTTCTTCCTCAGACTAATCTGGGTTCTAGGGGAATTTTGTTTTTCTTCAGGGTTATTGCATGTTGAAGTTATTTATTTGAGTCTGCATGTAAATATAAAATGACTCTTCAACACTGTCAAATTCAAAAGGTTCCTGTGAATCTCCAGTTTTTATGAAAACTGGCTCACAAAGTTCGATTGCATGGCACCTAGCTTGAGTAACTCTATTCTGGTTTGGTCAGTCCAAACAATGGCTTCCCATAAACTTTTTAAAAATAAGTCCAAATGCTTTTTTTCTTCATTAAGAGGGTAAGTAAACCCCCGAGTCTAACATTTTCAAGTCTAAGCAACCTGTTTTCTGTGAATCACAAAGTATATAAACATTAACAACAGTTATGTGCTTTTTCCTGTGTTTTAAAAAAAATTCCCTTTCCCATGAAGCTTTTTCATAATTGTTTCACTTAACAGGTTAACATCGAGTGTCAGTTATATGTCAGGCACTGTGTTAGATGCTTTATACACATATTGTTATTTAACCCTTATAACATTTGTGGTGGTAACTATGCATATTACACTCATCTTATAGATGAGGAAACCAAAGCTTGGTAAGTGAATTTTCTTGCCCAACTTCACACAGAAAGAGACATATCTAAACCCTGAGTGCAGAATTTGTTCCTTCTAACATAATACCATGCACTGACTATGCCCTTCCTCTACGTGTGATATCTAATTGCTTCTTTACGTGACACTTGGAATAGTTCTAGCACAGTGCCTGGCACTATATGTTGGAATGTAATAAAAAGTTGAGTAAATAAATGCACATGTAGAGGAAAGAGGCAGGCAGGACCAGGAGCACACAGTCCCAGATTCAAGACAAAAGCTTTGTGGATTCTTAGCTCTGTGACCTTGGTCAAGTGATTTCTTTCTCAGAATTTTATTTTCTTATTCTGTAATTTGGGACTGAGAACTCCAGCCGTTGCAGCTTCTCGGGGATATTGTGAAGCTCAGATGAGAGTGGATGGTAGTGAACTTGAGTGGGGATGGTCTGGCGGCTTCTTCTCTGCATACAGGGGCCTGGCAAAACTGTACATTTGTTCTGAACACTGCATATGGGGGCCTGGGGTTGGAGAACAGCAAACACGTCTGGAATGGTAATTGCTAGCTGATGTATATTTTGTCATTTTTCATGTCAACATCAGCCTTTCCTATCGTCAAAGTTCTTCCCTTTGGCTGTGCACCTGAGCAACAGGTGAGTGGAGTGCGCCAGGCAGGGGACTGGGACACAGTGACATTGGAGACCATTATGCAAATCCTTGTTAGTTCCCAGAGGCAACCCTCCCACCCATCCAGCAGGCCAGGCAGGTGCTGTCCCTCTCTGAGGTGCTAAATGAACCTCTTGGCACAGAAGTGCAGGCTTGCCCCAACAAGGAGAGAGAAGGGTCACAGTGGGACAGGACTCCCATTCCATTCAGCTGACTGAATTGAAAGGCATTTTCATCTGATAACCCCTTCCTCATCACTCTAGAGTCTATAAAAACCCACCCACCATCACGTCTCATCCTCCCAAGAACCCCAGAAGTGTATTATTTATTTTCATTTGAGGAAGGAGGAAACTGGCACTTGGAGAGGTTAATGACATGTCCAAGGTCAGAGAGAGTAAATGCTTGCCTTTGATGGCCTGTCATTAAACTCGTTCTGCTTTGCCCCAAATATCCTTTGACTTTAGTATCTTAGTGATTGACACCTCCTTCCATCCAAGCCAAAAGTAGGTGTGTCATCCCAGATATCTTCACCTCCCTCACCCTCAACATCTCATTAGAACCCAAGTGTTACCAACTCCATCCTTAATATCTTGCCACTGACTCCTCTCTATCCTTCTACTAAACTGTAAATCCAAGCCCTCACCAGAATTACAGCCACAATCACCTAAGCTGGCTTTCAGATTGAGGGTTGTTTCCCAATTCATACTCCACTCTGGGGCTGCCAGATGATCTTTAGTAAACCTGGAGTGGACTGGATCATGCCACTTGCTTTCCGTGGCTCTCAGGATTGTGAGACTCTCTAAGCATCTAGCTAGACATTCAGGAACCTTTGATACCTGACCCTTGCCTTTGTCCCCAGCCAAGATTCTCATAGTTTTCTCCTCCTAGCCCTTAGTTTTCTATACTCTCCAGCCTCACCCATTCCAGATGGTTTCTCATGTACTCTGTGATTTCTCTTAAATATATGCCTTTGTCCAAGCTGTTTCCTCTCCTTGGAATGACTTTATTCACCTCTTCACCTGGATAATTTCTATCTAAGCTAATGATTCAGTTTAGATGTCTGTTTCTATGGAAAACCTTCCTGGCTAAGAAGGCAGGGTTAGTTGTTATTCCAAGGCTTTCTGATCTGTAAACACCTATGCTGCTCTATCTAATGTCTGAATACATGCCAGTGTCTCCTTTAAATTGAAGTTATATAAAAACATTGAGAGTCTTATAATCCAATACAATGGCAGACCCATAGTAAACATTTAAATACTTGTTGAATAAACAACTAAGCTTTGCAGGGAGCGGGGGGCGGTCAGACAAACCTGAATTCAAATTTTATTTTTCTCAGCTTACTAGACAGCTGACTGTGAACAAGTTACTTAATCTCTCTATGCTTTAGATTCTTCATCTTTAGAAAGGGTCCAGCAATAAAACCTACTGTTGACTCCTGGTCCACTCCCCATCTCTGGATGGGCCCAACCCTCTGGAAAGAGGGCAAGGGCAGGGAAATAATCTAAGCAGTGGGTTTCCCTGTTTTTTTTCCCTACCTGGAGTCCTGGGAGGATGAGTATTTGTCTTTTTCCAGACTTGACTGAGGAGAATTTGGGATTTGCTTTTGGCAGTGATGATGATGAGTCAACCTGCCTAGGTAACTTGGATGCACAACCGCATGACTTATGACTCAACACAGACTCTGACTACAGCTAGGGGGAGGGGCAACAAGTTGACAGGATTTGGAAGGCAAACCTTTCCCTAGTCTGGAGGCTCAAGTTGGCCACAAGTCATAGTCTTTGTTTGTATATCACTTTTTTTCTGTGGCACAGTCCCTCCCAAACTTCTCTCCAGACCTTTTTATAGATGGTGGTCCCCCTTGTGGGAAGCAGAATAGTAACCCTCTTCCAAAGACGCCCACATCTGAATCCCTGGAGCCTGCAACTATGTTACGTTACCTGGCAGAGGAGATTTTTTTTTTTTTTGAGATAGAGTTTGTTCTGTCGCCCAGACTGGAGTGCAGTGGTGCGCTCTTAGCTCACTGGAACCTCTGCCTCTCAGGTTCAAGTGATTGTCTTGCCTCAGCCTCTGGAATGGCTGGGACTACAGGCATGTGCCACCAAGCCTGGTTAATTTTTGTATTTTTAGTAGAGCCGGGATTTCGCCATGTTGGCCAGGCTGCTCTCAAACTCCTGACCTCAGGTAATCTGCCTGCCTGCCTCAGCCTCCCAAAGTGCTGGGATCACAGGTGTGAACCACTGCACCGGGCGACACAGGAGAATTATGCTTGCAGATGGGATTAACATTGTTAATCATATGACCTTAGAGTAGGAGACTATCCTGAATTCTCTGGATGGGCTCAATGTAGTCACAGCGTCCTTAAAAGTGGAAGAAGGAGGCGGAAGAGAACTCAGAGTTAGAGAGATTGAAAATGCTGTCCTACTGGCTCTGAAGATGGAAGAAGGGGCAATGAGCCAAGGAATGCAGATGGCCTCTAGCAGGGGGAGAGCACAAGGCCAGGGATTCTTCCCTAGAGCTTTTCCTTTTTGCAGGAAAGTGGCCCTGCAAGCACCTCAGTTTTGGCCTAGTGAGGACAATTTCAGACTTCTGACCTCCACAACAGTAAGATAATAAGTTTGTGTTGTTTTAAGCCATGCAGTTTGTGGTGATTTGTTACAGTGGCAAAAGGAAACGAATATACCCCACATGCACAGTGTCTTCATTTCTATATGTCTTTTCCCCATTATAATGTCATTACCATAAAGTGGGTTTTCTATTTTTAGGGCACCAGGGAGTGATATATTAGTACTTGGCTTTGATAGAGATTTCTGTCTCTCCCAAGTGGGTTTCCCTCTTGAGATTTAAAAAACGTAACGATTCCACAGTTCTGCTTGCTTTTTCTCCTTGCTTCATTTTTCTCCCTACCAAGATCTGACCGATCTACAGATTTGCTCCTGAATTTACCAACTACTGTTTTTTTTCTAGACACCCTAATACTTTTCCACTTTGCTAAATCATAGATTCCTGCTGATCAATATTTTACATTCAACATTCCCCACACTTCCCCTTAGTGTCCTTTTACATATTTTATCTCCCTATTAAAAGGACTTGGTTGTAATTTTTCTCATCTATTGTTTTTTCTTTTCCTTCCCACCCCCGCCCTGACCTTTGCATTTTTTCCTTCTTTCTTACTACTGTTCTACCATTATGGGTGAATAACATTAGGATAATGATCCTCTGAACTGCTGTAATTCTGTATACAAAGCAACAGAAAGTGTAAACTATCCCAATACCGGCTCCCTCTTTGCCAGTCCCGGGAGCAGCATCGTCTGGCCATTGTGAATGGTCTCATTGTTCTAGGTATTGCCATCCTTCAACTTGTTTTTAACTGTCATACCATGTCTTCTATTTAAATTTTCTCACCACTTGGCTACCTGAGGGAGACAAACTCCATTGTTTCCATTGCATTTGGGTGTACTCTGGAGGATCAAGAGCAAAGTTCTGACCAGAACAATGAAAAGGAGTTTGTATGCTGGGAGGGAGGAGAAACCACCTGCCCTAACTCCTTGAATTCTAAATTTCAGCTCCTCCCCTACTGAGCACTCCTATAGTGCTAATTTTCACAAAGGCCACATTCCATGGGGCAGGTAATTGCTACAGTTTGCCTTTGGGCTAAAGTCCAGATGTGGGGTGTACATTTGCAATACCACAGATGGAATCTCCAAATGCCTAATAAAGATGTCAATCAATGGTTGAATATAGATAGATACTCATGCTCAAGACTTTGTTCCAAATTCTCCCCTAGTTTTCTCCATAGGAACCTCATTATCCTTCCCTTCTCCCCTCTCCCTCCTCCTTCTGAGCTGGAAAGAAAGTCTTTAATGCTTTAATGGGACAGAAATTGATACTCTATAATCACTAATGTTATTTATATTCTATGAACATATTACAAAGCATGAGCAGTTTAACCGTGAAATAAATCAAGAATCCCAAACCTTTTCCAGTCAGCCCACAGATATATATTTGGGTTTCTTTAGTTCTGTTCTTCTCTGTTCCCAAATTTTATTTTAAATTGTGGTAAAATATACATAACACAAAATTTGCCGTTTAAACAATTTTCAGTGTACAATTCAGTGGTGTTAGTTACTTTCACAATGTTGTACAGCCATCACCATTATCTGTTTCCCAAATGTTTTTATCTACCCAAGCAGAAACTATGTATCGTTAAGCAATAACTTCCCATTCCTCCCTTCCCTTAGCCCCTGGTAACCTCTCATCTACTTTCTGTCTCTATGAATTTGCCTATTCTAGCTATTTCATGTAAGTGAATTTGTATGTTTGTCTTGTCTATAACGGAATAATATTCCATTATATAAGTGTATCACATTATATACATATATACATTTATGTGTATATCACATGTTGTTTGTCCATTTATTTGTTGATGGACACTTGGATTGTTTCTACCATTTGTCTGTTGTGAATAGTGCTGCAGTGAATGTTGGCATACAAGTATCTGTTTGAGTGTCTATTTTCCATTCCTTTGGTATATATCTAGGAATGGAACTACTGGGTAATACAGTAATTCTAAGTTTAGCGTCCGTCAAACTGATGTCCATAGGTGCGGCACCATTTTACATTCCCACCATTCTACCAACAAGGTAGAAATTCATTGTTTAATCAATTTCCTTTTGCTTTATATTTTCCTTTTACTGGAGCCATCGTTGACTATATTACCCTCCAATGTCTTAGAGGCCATCAGGTACATACCTCAAAAAATCAGGGGTCTACTTTCTCATTTTAGTATTCACAAGATCGGCCCAAGACATGAAACAAGCAAACTTCCACTCCGAAAAGCAATGCCCATGACACTACAGCGATCCTACACTGTGACTGAGCTGTGCTGCACATGAACCAGTCATAAAAGACCAAAATACAACGGAATTACAGCACATTTCAGGCGCAATTTCATTTTCACATTACATTTAGATATCCCTGAAGACCAAGTAATTTCTAGCTATTTTGGCCCATTCCCAGATTTTTTTATTCCAACATAAAATGCAAGGATTCAGTAAGTAATAGTCATAGGAAATTTTAGTGCAAACTATCCAAAGTTTAACATGAATTAACACATGGACAGGCCTGCCCCACAATTTTGCATTGTAATATACTTGGAAAACCATCACAGAGATAAAACAGTCACGCTTGAAAATAATTCAAGCTTATACAAAACAAACAAAAAACAATCGATCTCAAAGAGGTTCCCCTTCCTTCCAGGTAGAAGGAATCCTGCAATCTTGTGTGGGAATCAAAGGGTCAAAGTATAAAAGCACATGGTACATTCAGGCACACAGTACATGCTCAATATGTTGATTAAACAAAGACTATCTGGATATGTCACTTAAGACTGAGTCCAAACACAGATTTGGAATCTGTGAAACAGAGAATAAGTGTTCAGCTAAAACTCAAAGCTAGTTAGTGGATGGTACTGCATGTGACTTAGGTCTTCCAGTTCCCAGTCCTAGGCCCTCTACTTTCATCTCCTAACCAACAATGGGTGTTCACTTAGCATTTGTCATGTGCAAGACACTATGCTGAGCGCAGAAGCCAAAAGGCAATCTGAGATATAATCCTTGACTAGCCAGAGATAAAGACCACATGGTCTAGATGGGATTTACTATATGCTGAGTTAGACACACAGGACTTAATGTTGGAAATTTAAGTGCTTTTAGGAGCTCATGGTATTGGTAAAATATGTGAGGACTCTGGCAGACCTGGGTTCCAGTTCTGGCCCTGTCACCACTGGCTGTGTGATCCCCGTTTCTCAGATCCTTGATTTCTTCATGAGATGATTGAAACACTGTCTGCCAAGAGCAGGTGCTTTGTAGATATTTGTTCTCTCCATAACTTGAGTGATGGATGTTTTCTAGGAGCCTAGGACAAAGTAACACCATTGCCATGCTGAAGGTTATATGAGAAAGAAAACATAAAATGCAAGGATTCAGTAAGTAATAGTCATAGGAAATTTTATTACAAACTATCCAAAGTTTAGCACATATTAACACATGACAGGCCTGCCCTCATAATTTTGCATTGTAAGATACTTGCAAAACCATCATAGAACTTCAGTTTCCAAGATGGTGGGTGATGCTGTCTGCACTGTGAATGCTTCTGGGCTGGTATTGGTAGGACGTAAGAACAAAGAAGTCTGTACACTTGTAAAAAAAAGTCTTGTACAATTTCCAGTCTTCAAAACATGTGCTTATTTGAATTTATACGATCTCCAGAACATATTTTATTTGGGCTTCTGGAGATGGATCTCTTTGGGAAAACTGAGGAACCAAGTAGGATTTCCTGACGCATTCTAGTGAAAGCACTCATTTCTTAGCAGTAAGTCTGAGAAACCAAATGAACAGATAAAACTCTACTGTACATCTATTTATGCATGTCCTTTCCCCTTTTTTCCCTTGTTTTCCTCCCTTCCTCCCTCCTTCTCTCCCTTTCTCTTTTTTCTTCCCTCCTTCCTTTTCTCTTTTCCTCTCTCCTTTTCTTCCTCTCTCTCTCTGTCCTCCTTCTAATACTTAGTGTTGCCCACCCTATTCTTGGGCACATTCCTAAGCATGTGGGCACTCAGAGTTTAAATTCAAGTCATTCATCTTCTAGTGGGTGAGACAAATACTGTAAATGGGTAATTCTGGTACATTGTGATGTGGCTCCTAACAAATGCTTTTACATTCTACCGTGAGAGAATAGAGGAAGAAGCAGCTACCTCTGCTTGTGACGTTGGAAAAGCCATCACAGGAGCTGATATTTGAATATATTTTTTTTAGGGTGAAGAAAATTTATTAGATAGAGATAAGCAAAAGATATTCTAAGCAGAAGAAAATATGCATGCAAAGGGATGGAAGAGGATGGTTCATGCAGGGAGAAACTGGTAGATCATTCGTAGGCAGTGTGACTGGAGGGAAGAGACTAGGCTGGAAGAGAGGGAGGAGCTAGCCTAGAAGGGTGGGTTGGTACCAGATGGTGGAGGGCTGCGGACATTGGAGTTTGTCCTGGAGGAGAAGGATGTTGCCCCAGTCAGACCACCATGTTGCAGAACTTGCTCTGGCTATACAGTGTGGTGGGCTGTAGGGGAGCAAGCTTTAGGGCTGGAAGACCGTTAATATGGTTCTAGAGAAAGATGGTAGTGAGTTGAACATGGAAGGAGATGGAGAGAAGTTATCATGAGCTGGATACAGTGATTGATTGATGATGGGGATGGGAGAGGGAACCACTGCAGGTGACCTCAGGACCGGGGAGAACTGAGAGATGCGGCTGAGAATGCAGGATCAGAAGCAGCTTTGTGGGGGCAAGACGTGCTGGCCTCTGTGCCCAGGTCCCTGGAGGAGCTCCAGGTGGAGATGCCTAGAAGACAGAGGCATTACAAAAGAGACAGGAGGTCAGGTATGTAACAGTGAGAGAAATCTAACACAGCTGACTTCATCTTGCTTCTGACCTCACAAACTAACTGCCTTTGCTCATTCTCCACGTAGGCCAAGCTAACTATGGGAGGAAGTTAGTTTATAGTTTAACTTTAAAGTAAGGATGAGAATAGTCCCTTCCCAAAAGTAACCCCTGAGGAAATAAGGAGGACATACACACAAGTAACAATATTACATTAAAAATTGATAGGAGAGGGGAGAGAGCCTCAGGAAAAATAACTAATGGGTACCAGGCTTCGTACCTGGGTGATGAAATAATCTGTACAACAACCCCCCATGGCACATGTTTACCTGTGTAACAAACCTGCACATGTACCCCAGAGCTTAAAATAAAAGTACAAAAAATTTATGGGTACATTGTGACCTGGGCAAGGGCAAAGAAATCTCAGACTTCCTCAGACTCCTGCTGATGCCCACATGTCAATGTTCACCAGTTCTCTCCTGACCTCAACCTCCTTGTTCCCTCCTCCTCAATATAAAAGAAGCTTGAGCGTCGTCATGACTTTTAAGATGGTTCTTTAGCACATTAGTCTGCCATTGTCTTGGTTTGCTGGCTTTCCAAAATAAAGTTGCCTTCCTTGCTCCAGCTCCTTGTTTCTTGACTTACTGGTTGTCATGCAGACAGAACGAGCAGAACGAGTCTAGAGTTGGTTACAGGCACAGAGGAAGCAGTGTGGAGTGAGGGGAAGGCTTCCCAGGAAAGTCTGGAGCTGATGCATAGGCTGTTGAGGAGTGACTCAAGGTCCTCCCTGGATTCCGACTCCACCTCTGGGGCACATGGTGGGGGGCGAAGGTTATTGTTGGACAACGGTTCTTCATCTCAGGGGAACTTTTAGAGACCCAGGAGAGTGTGTGGTCACTGGTGTGGGGGAGCTGTTGGAGGAGGGAGATGGAGTGTCTGATGTAGCAAATCAGGTTCATGAACTTGGAGACAGCTAAATGACATCAGGAATGGACCTTTCAACCCTCCTGCTTCCTGAAGGCTCTCAGCACATCACAGCCTTAGTTCCCCTCGGTGGAGAGGAGTCAGGTCCCTGGGGCACATGGGAACCAGGCTTGGGATGATTGGAACCCAAGATCAAACGATTATTCCTAATCATGCCATCTGTTTCCTATCAAATGCCACCCTTCTTTTCTTTCTTCCACCTTCTCTTCTTTCCTCTAACTTTAGCTGAGCATTTCTTCTGTGGTAGGCCCTGTTCTGGTCAGGCAGGGGTCCAAGATAGAATGAGACACTGTCTTTGCACTCCAGGGCCTCCCAGTGCTGAGTGGCAGACAGGTGAGAAAACAAGCACCACCTCCATGTCCTGTGGGAGGCATTGGGGTCAAGGAGACCCAGGACCATCATGGAACCCCATTGAGGCCCCAGAAGAGGCAGGCACTCTGTCTGCAGCCCCAGGGAGGCTTTAATACAGTCTGCTCATGTTGCTTATGTAGTCACACCCCTCATCTTTCTGACTCTCCACCTTGAGGCAAAATCTGGGAAACAGTTTCCCTTTTAGAGAACGAAGGTTGGAGTGTGGGGCCAGTTGACACATTTACAAAGCTTCCACAGCAAGTGCTGGCAAGGGGCCCAGAACAAAGGAATAAACTTCACACCTGGCCAGTCTCAGACACACAGCGGTTGGTTCTTTGGATTGATATTCTGCTTGGAGTTTTGGTTTCATTTACATCCTCCTGAAATTGGGGCCATTTTCTTCCTTCTGTCTTTGGCAAACTTGACTTAACCTTATGTCATACTTAGGATAACTCCAGGCCCATGATCTCTCAGTGCTCTGCTTTCCCCTGGGTGAAGAGGCATGGAAACCTTGTACCATGGCTCGGAGGGAGGGGGAAGAATGGGAATCTCAGAGAAGCCCCTTCCTTTCTGACCTATTTTTATTGAGGTGAAGTTCACATCATACAATTAACCATGTACAGCTTATGATTCATCATGCTGTGTAACCATTAGCTCTCTCTAGTTTCAGAACGTTTTCATCACCCCCAAAGGAAACCCTGATTCATTCGGTACTCACCCTCATTCTCCTCTACCCTAGTGATCACGAATCTGCTTTCTGTCTCTATGGATTTGCCTGTTCTGCACATTTCATGGAAAAGAAATCATATAATATGTGACTGTTATCGGCATATGTTGAAGTCCTAACCCCCAGTACCTCAGAAGGTTTCTGTGTTTGGAGACAGGGTCTTTACAGAGGTAATTAAATTGAGGTCATTAGGGTGATCCCTAATCCGACCTGATTGCTGGCTCATAGAAGAAGAAGAGATTAGGGCACAGACACACACAGAGGGGAAACCCCATGAGGACACAGGGAGAAGGTGGTCATCCCCAAGCCAAGGGGAAAGACCTCAGAAGAAACCAACCCTGCCAACACTTTGCCTCCGGAACCACGAGGAAATGAATTTGTTGTTTAAGCCACCCAGCCTGTGGTACTTTGTTATGGCAGCCCTAGCAAACCAATACAGCAACTTGAAAAAAATAGATTTTATTTTTTTAGAGCAGTTTTATGTTCATAGCAAAACTGGTACAGAGGTTTCCCATATATCTCCTAGCCCCACCTATGCACAGCTTCCCTAATCAACATCCCATAGTGACAGGGCCACTGTAGGATGCTTTCTGGGGTCATTCATGCTGTAGCATGTATCATTGCTTAATTCCTCTTGGTGGTTGGATAGTATTCCATTGTCTGAATATTCCCCAATTTGTTTCTCCATTCCTCTGCTGATGGACATTTGTGTTGTCACTGCCTTTTGGCTATTGTGAATAATGCTGCTATGAACATTAGCATACACATTTCTATGTGGACAGGTGCTTTCATTTCTCTTGGATATATACCCAGGGGTGGAATTGCTGGGTCATATGGTAATTCTATGCTTAACTTTTTGAGGTGTTTATAGCCTTTTTCCTTGACAACAGTTGTTCACAATGTACCAATCGACTGTCCAGAACCCAATATAGTGTCATAAAGAAGAACATGATTCTGATGATGAACTGCCCAGTTCATAGTATGGATTCACTCCTTCCTGGCTGGGGGACCTTGGGCAAGTTAATAAACTCTGTTACTCATTTTCCTGAGGTGGACCTTAGAGGATGGTTGTGTAGATTAAATGGAAATGGATGCAAAGGACTTAATATATATGTCATTCAGTAAGTTTTTGCTGCTTCAAAATCTCTGAAGGTATACCTAGACACATAGCGAATGCTCGAATTACTGGCTGTTTTTATTATTGTAGTTCACCTTGAAGGATCTGGACATGTGACAATGTCAGCGAAATCTAGAAAGAAGAAAGAGTGAGTCAAGGGATGGTTTGGGGACATATTGGGAAGGTACATTTGGCTGGAGTGAGGTATAGGAGAGGAAGTAAGTAGGGGCCAGTCTTCAGAAGTCTTGAGGACAACCTACTCTTAGTAGGGCCTTGAATGCCAACCTTGGTCTCAGTCCTGGAAGTTCCAGAGCAGGGGGCAGATGTCACTGAGGTCAGCGTGGGGAATGAGGGTGGGGTCAGTTTGTACTCTCACATGTGAAGGGGTAGGAGGCCCTCAGTAACTGCAGCTTTGCTTACCGTGGTTTATGATATTGTAGCTAAACAGCTATACTTTAAATTTTCAAAATTTGATGGCAAGAAGAGATTTGTTTAATGCAGAAGTCTCTTTTTTTTTATTATTACAGTTCTAGGGTACATGTGCATAACGTGCAGGTTTGTTACATATGTATACTTGTGCCATGTTGGTGTGCTGCACCCATCAACTCATCAGCACCCATCAATTCATCATTTATATCAGGTATAACTCCC
>NW_016807962.1:2306033-2365587 GCF_001698545.2 Rhinopithecus bieti
TTGTCTGTTACTGGTGTATAAGAATGCTTGTGATTTTTGCACATTAATTTTGTATCCTGAGACTTTGCTGAAGTTGCTTATCAGCTTAAGGAGATTTTGGGCTGAGACAATGGGGTTTTCTAAATATACAATCATGTCATCAATGCAGAAGTTTCTTACACCAGAGCCAGAAAAATGTGGCCTTAACATAATAACTGATGGAAAACCCATTCCATAACCATTGTGCCAAGCCTTTTGCAAAAATAATATAGGGAAGAATGTAAGAATGAAAAGACATCGCATTGTAAACCAGGGTGGCTGGCATAAAAACTTAACAAGGGATATAGTTGGCATAAGATAAAACGTGTTTTTGAATTCCGAAGAAGATAATTCAGGAGTGAAGTTACCTGCCATAGCAGGCATTTAAAAAAATCAGTTTTTCATAAAGCTAAATTTACTCACTTATATAACTACCATTTCTCATGACATTAGGACTTTCCAAATATATGTATATATATACATACAACCATACAAAACATATATGTAATATATCTCTAACGATATATTTTATGTACTATATATAACCATTTACATATGTATGTTCTATTTTAATAATTAAACATTGTTTATTAAAAATAATGTGTACATGCTTTAAAATTAAGTAACATGATTTTTTTAAAAAAGCAAAGAAAAAGCTGCCTCCTACAATTATTCTCACCAGAGACAACCACTTTTCATCTTTACAGAGATGGTTTTTAATATTGGTAAATCTGGTTAGTGCATGCATCTCTTGGAACTTATATTTACAGCATTTAAACAGTATGTCAGACTTTTATTGCCTTCTCCAAAATGTCCTATTTTGGTCCAGTCAAATGTGGGGTTTTTCACGTAGGTAACATAGGGTCTGCCAAGGATTATAGTGAGGAGAAAAAAGGCTTCAGGCCTAACCTCTTCCTTGGAATACTCAGTGCCAACTTAACACGACTTTCTAAATTAAGAAAGGATGTCTCCAGACCAGTAGAATCATTGTCTGAAACAAGCCCTGAAATCAGGGTTCCTGGGTTCTTGTCACAACATTCCCTGGCTTTTCTCCTTCTCTCTGTTACTAGAGGTGGAGTAGAAAGAGCACAGGCTTGGAATCTGAAGGTCTGGGACACACCGGCTCTCAGGCAATTGTGGCTAAGCCCCTTGCTTTCTCTGGATCTTGGTTTTGACATGTGGAAGTAAAGGAGTTGGGAGAGATGTTTGTATCTGTATTGGTTGGAGTTCAGGTGCAAAATCACCCAGGGTCTTACAGACTATTACAGCGGTTACAGAATCATTGGGAGCATTGAAAAAACAGATTTTAGGTTGAAATTTTAGGAGCATCTCCCAAAGCCACACACACAACTGGGACACCAAGGGAGTTGCTGCTGCTGCTAAGATGCTGGGTCAGGAAGGTGCCTGCCAGGTTGAGAGGCCCCACTGCTGCTGTAGGCTAGGGCCAT
The DNA here is from genome assembly GCF_001698545.2 of Rhinopithecus bieti. Taxonomy (NCBI): domain Eukaryota; kingdom Metazoa; phylum Chordata; class Mammalia; order Primates; family Cercopithecidae; genus Rhinopithecus; species Rhinopithecus bieti. The sequence goes on from NW_016807962.1 coordinate 2,307,500, forward strand.
GCCACCTCTCCATGATTCAGACAGGCTGAATGGATGAAAAGCCCTGCCTTTCTTCAAAGTGAGGGATCAAGCTCTGGGACTTCTGCTATAGCTGCATCAGAGATACTTGTGACTGGGCTTGTCTGCAGAAGGGGCGGCTGAAGCATTTTCTCTCCCTGTGATGCTCCTCTTCTGCCTTCCAAAGCTTGCACGGCAGCATTTGGTTGGCAGAACCTAATCACAGTTAAACCCCAGGTGCAAAGGAGTCCAGGAAGTATAGCTTGTAGATCCCCACACTGCAGTCCAGACACACATCAGAAGAAGAAACCTCCTAGTGGAAGTTGAAGGAGCTGGGATTCCAATTTTTAGGCTTAACAACTCAAAATCTTAGATTTGAATCCTGGCTCCTTCTCTCGCTCTTTTTTTTTTTTTTTTTTTTTTTTTAGATGGAGTTTTGCTCTTGTTGCCCAGGCTGGAGTGTAGTGGCGCAATCCCAGCTCACTGCAACCTCCGCCTCCTGGGGGCAAGCGATTCTCCTGCCTCAGCCTCCTTTGTAGCTGGGATTACAGGCGCATGCCACCATGCCTGGCTAATTTATGTATTTTTAGTAGAGATAGGTTTCATCATGTTGGCCAGGCTGGTCTTGAACTCCTGACCTCAGGTGCTCCACCCATCTTGGCCTCCCAAATTGCTGGGATTACAGGTGTGAGCCACTGCACCCGGCTACTTATCCTTCTCTTACTGACTGTGTGACCTTGGATGAGTTGTGCTGCCTCCTTGAGTCTCAGTTTCCTAGATTGTAAAATGTGAATAATAAAATCAGCTATGTCCCCAAATTGTATAAAGGCATAAGAAAGTGCCTGGCATGAGGTAAGTGTTCTATAAATACAAGCTTGCCTGGCCACATTCCATCTATTTAACATGTGAAACTGAGGTTTAATAAGGGGACATCAGGGCTGGAACTCAGGTATCCTGATGCCAAGGCTCTTGCTAGTTGGGAAGAAATATTTTTAGGATTAGTGTCTCCCTAGAGAGACTGTGGGTGGGGGCCACTGCTGGGTGCATAGGAGATAGTAGGGAAGTCATGACAAGGATGGGACCCATGATATGGGTCATTTAACCATATACAATTGTGGTATAACAAGCAAGCTCAAAACTCAGTGGCTTAAAACAGTAATGATTCATTCTCATGGATTTGTGGCTTTGCTGGGATGAGGTGATCCAGGCCAGGCTTGGCTGAGAGTGGGCTTGCTCCATATGTTTCTTCCCTTCGTCCTGGGGGACAGTGGGCTAGCTTGGGCATGTCTTTCTCATGGCAAAGAAGAGAGAGGTAGCTTTTTACGACTTAGGTCAGTCACATCCTGCCTGCTAACATCTCATTGGTTAAAGGAAGTCATAGAGCCAAGCCTAGAGTCATGGGATGGGGAATTTGCACTTACCTCTCCCCTCCTTGGAATGTGAGGATCCCACGAAGTTATATGTCCAAGGGTCATAATATAGGGAGAGAGGAAGAATTGGGGCCATTAGTACAACCTACTTCAGTAGAGTTACTGGTTGCTCAAGCCTACTATTTACAGACCTAGCAGTAAGTAGATTTTGAATTACCCTATTCTATATTCTTCCTCCTGTATCTTGGGGCCAGGAGATAACTCTGCCCCTACTTCCACTCACAAGTTTCCCCAAGTTGGCTGTTCCATGACAGGCAGTGAGAGGTTGCCCAAGTCTCCTGGTCTTCCTCTTTTTTGTGCATTGAAAGCCATGTTGGATTGAAGGTTAAGAAAAGTTAAGCAGAGACTGAGGATTTGAGAGTGTGGGAAGAGGAGATAATAATAATAGCAGTGATAATAATAGTAATACTACTACTACTAATAGTCCAAAAACAAATAAAACCACCAACAATGAAGGAAGAGCATTATTCTAGAAAAAAAAGATCAATTTGCTTTAAGAAAGAACATCTGACCACCTTCCTCCTATGACCACGTTGTCCCAGGCCCATACAGCTCTGCTGCTGGACATTCAGGTGCTACTGCATTATGTTGTGTTGGGAGGGAAGATGGAGTGTTTGAAGGGCTAGGGGCAGTGCTTGAAGGCTCAGAGAGAAAGGACCATGAACTAGGAAGTTCCAAAGGAAAGAGAAGCCTGGCCTGAAAGAGGGGAATTGTGAGTGGATTTACTCCTAATATACTATGCACACTGAATATCGCACCTGGTACTCAATATCTGTCCTCATCCTTTTCTGTGTACTTTCCAGGAAAACTAATAATGGCATTTCCTTGGCTCCCTTGCAGCTAGGTCTGAATGTAAGTTGTATGTTCCACTGATGAGGTGCATTCATGTGAAACTTTGGGAGGCAAAAGCGAGGAGAAGGGGACCATTTTCATCCTGCTATTGCTGCCCATAGGCAAAGTTATAGAGACACACGTGTTTGTAGCCGTTAGAGTTAGTATTCTAGGTTCTAGTCACCAGCTCAGAGGGGTAAAAGCAGATGTGTCAGCAGCAATGACAGTGACTTTCTGCTTTTTGGATGTCAGCTCCTTGTGGTGTCCAGTGAATCCCCTGTATTAAATTCCTTCATGCATGTGAAACACCTAGGATATTTTCTACTTCCTGTCCTGGACTTGTGAGACCTTTCCCAAGTCTCCATACCTCTGGAGCTCATGTAATGAGTGGTGTGGGTGAGACGTTAACAATGCACTTTCCCATTTTGCATGAGATTTGACCTTTCATTAACTTGGTAGCTCTGTTCCCCTGGTAACTGGATAAAAAGGATATGTCAACCTTGTTACTAGGCAGTATTGCTTATGGCAGAAATGATCCCCTATTGGTAAGCTACTTGTGACTGGGGAGAGCTACCTGATAGGAGGCCATATTTTTGAGCTTCTCTGAGTGCCATGACCCTGGCCCCAGAAGTTGCTACAAGAGGTATTGGCTCCTGTGGGGCAGGTAGGTTCTCAAGCTGGCCTGATGTGGATCTTGTCTCCCTGCACTTGAGCTATATTGCTTTGTGGGCTTCTCCAAGGGTTCCTGTAGTTTAGAAACCCTTGATGCCATCCTGCTGATGAGCAGTGTCCCTATACCCTTCTGAGTAGACTGGGCTGATGATGATGTATGATAGCCTTGTAAGTCACTAACGTTGGACCTGAGAAGACTCCATGGTGGGCCTTGCAAGGGAAATTCAATGAGATGGAGTCTGTTATTGCCATTCTAGAATTTCATCTTTCTAGGGATGAAAAACTCACCAGCCACATTGTAACCCATCAGCTCAAGTTCCCAAGGAAACAGAACCATAGGCAGCAATTTATATATAGTCATTTCTTTATGTCAGTGGGGAATTGATTCCAGGACCCTGACAAATACAAAAATCTGTGGATGCTCAAGTCCCTGGTATAAAATGGCATTATATTTGCATATAACCTATGTACATCCTCCCACTTACTTTAAATCATCTCTTGATTATTTATAATATCTAATACTATGTAAATGTTATACAAATAGTTGTTACCCTCTACTTTTTGTTTTTTTTATTGTATTGTAATTTTTTATTGTCTGTTTTTTCCAAATGTTTTTGATCCACAGTTGTTTGAATCTGGGATACAGAACTAGTGGATTTGGAAGGCTGGCTCTATTATCATTACAGGGGAAAGCTATCCCAAGGAAGTAAGAATGGGGTAAGCCAGGCGCAGTGGCTCATGCCTGTAGTCTCAGCACTTTGGGAGGCTGAGGTGGGTGGGTTGCTTGAGCTCACAAATTTAAGACTAGCCTGTGCAACATGGTGAAACCCTGTCTCTATGAAAAATACAAAAATTAGCTGAGTGTAGTGGCTCATGCCTGTAGTCCCAGCTACTTGGGAGGCTGAGATGGGAGGATGGTTTGAGCCCGGGACATGGAGATTAAATGAGCCGAGATGTCACCACTGCTCTCCAACCCGGATGACAGAGCTAGACCTTGTCAGACCTTGTCTTAAAAAAAAAAAAAAAAAAAAAAAAAGAATGGGGTAAAGGGCAGTGAGGCAAGAGAGAAGTTCTACTAATCCAAGGGAGTGCGTTACTGAGTTGACTAGTTTTGTGCAGTTCATAAAAGCTTTGCAAGACATCTTCAGAGCGTCTATTATAGCTTCAGTTTGCCCAAGGGAAGAAGGCAGAAGCATTTCTCTGCTGGCTTCCTTCTCCTACAGGCCAAACTTTGCTCCTATGATGTAGTAACTTTACCCCTCAGCAGCCACTGGGGTGTCTAAATTCTAAGATGGCAGTGAGTGGACATGAGTCAGAGGCACATACACCCATCTGCCTGCCTCTTGCCTCCTGCCTCCTGGGGTCCTGGTTGGGGAAGCCAGTGCTCATGTGTGGTCACTGAGCTTTTCCCATGGCCTCTAGTACATCCATGGCCAAAGGGAAGGGGCAGTAGGTAGGAGATGCTATCAGGTCAAACCCACAAGCATCTTCCAGAGTAGCTCAGTCCAGCCATGTAGGTGGAACTCCACAAGCTCAGGATCCCATTGTGAAGATGAAAATGTAGCCCAACAAAACTCCTTCCTATAAAGATCTTGAATTATTCTCTGTGACTTAAAGAAGGGCAGTCATGGCCAAGCAGTCTTCCCAGAGGTTACCAGTAACACTGAGCAGAAAACTATGGCTAGAAGCACAAGAGATTTGCATTAACTCAGTCTGATAGGATTTATTAGCTTTTGCATAATGTTGAAATCTAGGCTGTCACCTTCCATTCTCTCAGTGTCAAGCAACTTGCATATGACCACACTGATGGGACAGTGGGGGGACAGTTTGGGGGCAAAGAGGGAGGGGCTGGAAGGACTGGGTTAGAGGGGATGTGTGACTCCAGAATGCTTGTAACTACAGGAATGTGGGCAAATGTAGCTGAGGCTGTTTGAAGTGATATGCTGAAATGCTAGGTAGAACTTTCTGGACCTCAGGGATCAGATGCAATAATGGATACCCAGAGAAAACATTGCATGTGAATAGTAAAGACTTAGAATCCAAGGGAGAGAAGGGGCCCCAAGAGTCACCTTAGTCTACCTCTTCTTCAAGATTTGGATTCTCTCTATAGCAGGATATCCTTCACTCACTGTGACAGGGAGCTCTACTCTCACCCCCCACCCTCTGCCCCTCACATTTCCTCTCCTGGCCCTGGGAAGCCTTTTGGGATTTGTGATTTCCTCTTCTCAACCTCAGCACCCTAGTTCTATTCTTGTCCTTCATGAAACATAGATTCTAACCTTTGCTAGTGAAAACTCCACTGGCCAGTGTCCCTCTGAAGGGCCAGCACCTGGGAAGAAAATCCTCACTGCAGACCAGTCACATGCCACTGAAGACGCATCACGTTCAAACCTTTACCAGGTTTTGAGAGGGCAGAGGGCAGAGCCAGCGGCCTTTGGCAGCCCAACCCAACCCAGTGAGCCCCTGATTACAGGCTGCCAGGCTGCAGGCAGGCCTTTTCATTAGTGTCAGAAATCAGATGCCAATCTGAGTGATGCCTGGTGCAAGGAGATGGAGGATAATAAGCCCCTTCCATCTCTCTGCTCCCTCCGGCTCCTCTATCTGGAGCAGAGAGCATGAACTCTACTCCTCCCCTTCCCCTCTCAAACCAAGCTTCCAGTGCTCATAAAATCAATGATTGTTGGGGCTGGAAGGAGCTAGGGAGCCCTATCCCTCTGGATATATTTCCTGTCCACTCACCCATGCCCTTGGCTCCACCTGCCACCTTCAAGCTGGCTTCCCAGACTGACATTTCTGGCCTAGGTGCCTCACTGGTGCTCCTGATCCACAGATCCTATGGCCTCATGGACATCTCCATTGGGATGACTATGGGCATCTTCCACTCAACATGTCCCAAGCCAGGTCATCTATCTCCTCCAGCAAGTCTGTCTTCCTCCTGGGTGAACCCTCACCCCAGTGCACACATCCTGGTCTCCCAATTACCCACTACCCTGCCATTGCAACAGCCATCCAATGGCAGTCCCCAGCCCAGCCCTCCCTGGCCACTTCCCCTCCCCAGTGGAACCAGGTCTCCAATCCCATCACTCTCCTGCTTACAGTCCCTTAATGGCTCCCCATTGCCTCATTGTCTTGTTATTAAGTTCTAACTTCATCTCCTGCCCATCTCCAGCTTCACCTCATCCCCTTTTCTCTTACATTTAACTCCTTTGTCAGACCACACCCTGTGTGTTTCCCTCAAACACCCATTCTATTCTGTGGCTTCAAGCTCTTCTCTTTCTGAAGAACAAAGAGTGTCAGCACCTGCTCTCTGATCTGAGCCCTCCAGTAAGTACTTTTTGTATCTCAAAACCCTACTTAGGCATTGCCGTCTTCCTGAAACCTCCTTCAATGTGTTAGAGATACTTATCACTCCTCTTAAATTACTTATATATCCTATACACACCATTCATTCATTCAACACATTTAGTTGAGTGTCTACTAGACATGTGACCCCCCACCATCATGAAGCCTGCAGTCTGGTGTGGGAGACAGACATTACATACACAGACACATGCACACACACAAAGCAATACATGCAATAAAGCGAAAGAATAGTGAAGGAATAGAACACACTGGTGGACAGGGGATGGGAAATATTATTTAGCTTGGGAAAGTCATGGAATCCTTCACTGAGTAAGTGACATTTGTGCTGAGACCTGAGTAGGAGTTCTTCAGGGGAAGAATAGAGAAAGGGCCTTGCAGACAGAGCAAACATCTTGTGCAAAGGTCCTGAGGCAGGAAGGAGTGTGGCACATTTAAGGTAGTGGAGAATATATGAGAGTGGCTAGATCTCAGGGTGCAAGAGAGTGGATGGGCTGTGATGAGGCTGGAGACAGAGGTTGGGACCAGACTACACAGGAAGAGAGGAGGCCTAGGACAGGGTCTTGGATGAAGATGTGTGTGCAGGAAGGGACTGGGAATTCTGCCCGTTGCCAGCAAAGTCTGCTTCCCTATCTCCTTCCCTGCCTCCTGGGGCAGGGATGCTGGTCGGGGAGGGAGAGGAGGTTAGGGTGTGTCCAGTGTGGGTGAGGCTGCATGGAAAAGGGACCATGTGTGCAGCTGGTGAGCAGAGTCATTGCAGCAGATAAACACACCAGGAGCTGGAGTAGACCAGGAGAAATCTAAATCCTACACTCAGAAGGCCCAGGGGAGGCAGAAGGTGACTTTGGGTTTCTGACCTGCCCAGTGAGTTGGGAGTCAGAGCTAATGTCATTTGATTCTCAAAGCTGCAAGGCGATCCTGGCAGCCACCCGGGTGACCTTGATGTCAAGGTAGATTCTCAATAAATGTTGTGGATATGGATGTGAATGGAACTTGATTGGTCCCTTAGACCGGGAATCCCTCTGAGACATTTTAGTCCCAAGCAAAAAGAGGCTTTGGCTTTCTTCCACAATCCCCATTCTCCTCTCTACTCCAATTCCTGTTTGTTCCATTAACCAGACCCCCTTCCCTTCCCTGGCCATCCCTCTCTCCATTTGTGGCTTGCAAAGATTGTCTGATGTTATGCCTCTTAAAAGTGCATTTAAACATGACTCCCCCAACCCTGAATCCTTTCCAGAAGCTCTTGCTTTTTAAACATGAGGGGCTCTGAGCTCCATGGGGGGAGGGCTGCAGTCCACTCTTGGGCTGGTCCTCCCTGTTACCGGGCCCCTTCCCTTGCTCTTGAGCACTTAGAGCAGGCCTTGCAGAGTCAGCGATAAGCGATCGTATAGCAGGAAACACACACTTCAGCATTTAGCTGGTGACCACTAATGTGCCTGGATGTAATTGCTTAGAGAGCCCAGGACAGGAGTTGGGGGTGGGGACGGCACTGGGGCTGCAAGCCCAGGATTCAGAGTGATCTGCTTCCTTTTAGTTAATTCAGCAGTAATTGTGTCTTGCCCAAGACTCCTACCCAGAGCCTGGTTCGAGACCTGCACACAGTAGGTGTCCAGAAGGACCCACAGAAGGCAGGTGTGAGGGAACAAATATCCCTGTCAGTTCTTGGTTTTCAGAAGGGCACTAGGGGTGGCCATGAGTCACTGAAGGGGCTGGCCTGGGAGGAGACAGAGAAGCAGCTTTAATGTGCTGCCTCACAGAAGGGAACTTCCCCCAAGGCATGCCCTTCGTACTTCCCCATTTGTTCAATGCGGACAGTTATGCCTGCCTTGCAGGGTGAAGGCTAGAGAGAAAATGCATTACAGACCTGGTACAGTAGGTTCTCAAGAAATGGGAGTGCTTCAAAATCATGATAACCAACATCCCTGCTGCCATAGTCCCCCACCCAAATCCATTGTCCCCAAAGCCTCCTAAACTGCTCACTTAGGCACGAATCTGAACCCGTCTACCCCTCTGATAGCTTCCCATTGCCTGAAAGATAAAGCCATACCTCCGTAGCTTGGTGTTCAATGTCTTTCCAGTTCTAACCCAGCTTCTCTCTGACCTCATTTCCTATCACACTCCTACCCACACTGCAGACATTCTGAGCCTCCTGCACTTGACTGTCTCTGGGTAATGTCAAGTACATGGGATGCTCATTCACTTTCCTAGAGGGCGGTGCCATGCCCCAGCAAGGATGGGTACCCACCTCTAGCCTAGCTAATGCCTGCTCACCCATCAGTCTCAGCCTCCTGTCCCTCACAGCTAGACTGGGTGTGAGGTGGTACCATGAATCAGGAATCCTGTGGCCTCCAATCAGACTGCATGGGTGTGAATCCATGCCCTTCTGCTCAGGGGCTGACTCACCTTAGGAAATTTTATGTAACCTCTCTGAGCCTCAGTTTCCTTATCTATAAAATGGCGATACTAAATGCAGCACCTTGCAGGGTTTTTGTGAGAGTAAAAGGAGTTACTACTCCACAATTGTACCTACCAGCCCTCCATTGCTGTGGTGCACATTTGCCTTTAAGACCAGAAATGCTTCCTGGAGGATGTGTGAGTAAATATTCCCTCCTTAAATATTTGATTTAAAGAGCTTGACTTGGAGGACAAAATAAAATAAAGCGGCAGCTTTTTGCCATGTATTATTAATGTCTGCAAATGGGTGAAGGTGCGGGCTGTCTATCCGATGATGCTGTTTCTCAGAGCAGCGGCCTTCCAATGAGTTTCCCTCATTGAAAATTGGGCTGTAAGAGAGGGAAAAGGAAATCTCTCCATGAAGATGAGGCAGCAGGTATCCTGCATGTGGGCCAAATGGAGGCTGACTGTGGGACCTGGAGATGGCAGGGAGAAACATGGGTCATTATTTCACCCATCCATTCATCCACTCGTTCCTATCTCAGAGTGCATTGGTCTTCATACTTCCCTTTTTTCTTCCCCTCTAGTCTCTATCTCCTTTCTTCCCTCCCTATACACACTTCCTTTCCTTTCCTCACTCCCTGCCTGCCTGCCAGCTTTTTTTCCATACTCAATACCACCGATGATGGTAAGGAATATTGTCTCCATTGTATCGATGAGAAATCTGAGCCTTGGGAGAGAGAACTTCACACAGTGAAGAAGTGGTGACTAGGGGCTTTGAACTCTGCTTAGGACCATACATAACTCGCTTGGAGGCAGGAGTTGTGTGTGTCATCTTTGTCTCCCCAGCTCCTGGCCTGGCAAATTTCTCAGTGAAAGTGCCAATTCCTTGTCAGATGACCAGGACAGGAGTTATCCAAGAAGGCTTCAGGGAAGAGAAGGACTTGAAACAGTCTTTCAAGGGATGGAAGGACTTAGAACTCAAAACAGAAACATGATTGTGATTATCAGTGAAGTCAGTTACCATTTACCAAATACCTGCTATGTTTCTGCTGCTGGGCCAAGTACTTGTACATATCTACACTTAATTATCACAACAGCCCAGTGAAGCAGGACTGTCTTGCTGGTGAGTAAACTGAAGCTGGGAGAGATAAAATGACTGGCCTGAGGTTGCACAGTGAGTAAGGAGTGGAACTGGTGTTTGACCAAAAATCTGTCTGACTCCAAAGCCTGTGTACGCTCTTAACCTCGATGCTCAGTTGGTCTCAACCCTGATTACATGAGCATCCAGTCACAGGCTTTCCTCGTGAAAAAAACGGAGGGGTTTAGGAGGGAGTGGTCTCTCTGGGGGCCCCTTGCCTCTGACCGCAATGTGCTGATGCTGAAATTGTCCAAACAGTGTCTTGTGGGGCTACTCTTCCTCCCTCTATCTGGTCCCTTCTCAGGGTTAACTTTTGGGTTTCTACAATTGGGTGAAGGAGAGCAGAGCCTCAAGTTCTGTCTCTGGATGCCGTATGGGAGACAGGGAGCACATGAGGCTCCAAGGAATTCCCTCCTGCGAGTTGGCCTTAGGGAGCAGAGGAAAGGTCTGCAGCCTTTCTCAAAGTCAAAGGACCATCTAGTATGGAGTTTCTCCATCTACAGATAAAGACATCTGTAGAGCTAGCTTGGAAAGCACTCATTTGGTTCAATCCTTTTTCTTTTCTGGAGACTGGATAGAATCAACTCTTCATCCTTGCAAAGTCCACTCTGTCAACATACAGGGAAAAAAAATCTCAGGAATATTAGCTCTGAGGAGTGTCCTAGCCAGGACTCACTCCACTCAAACAAGAGTCTAACTTCTTGCTAGAGTCCACTCATCATGGTTGTCATGTCATGGTGTGGGGGCGCCAAGGATGCCTGCTGGGCTTCTGGCTTGAGCAGTTGGGGCAGTGACAATGTCATTGATTATTGTCAATGTGAAAGATGTGGGAAGAAGAGATGCAGGGTGCTGAGCTCCACTTTGGATAGGCTGAGTTTGATATGCAGATGGAGAGATCCTCGAGAAAGCTGGACATATGGGTTTGGAGCTCAGGAGAAGGATCTCAGCTGCAGATAGAGATTTGGAATCTGTTACTTCAGTGGTTAGATGGGAAGCCCCAGAAAGGAAACTTTTCAGGAGGGAAACTTGCCTGATGACAGTAAATAAAATGAGGAGAAATGAGCCCTGCATGTTGAAGATGTACTCAGAGGTCAAGGACCTTATCACAGAGACCAAGAAAAATAAACCCTGTGTTCTTGCAGCTGTTATTCAGGTGTTTCCTCTATTGCTGGTGGAGGTTAGATTTCAGGCTTGACCTTTTTGTTCATTTCAAAAGAACAAACCATGGTAACTCCTGTACTAAAGATGGGAGCACAGAGGCATCAGACATGGATCTGCCCTCAAGGTGTTTACACCCTAGTGGGCAAACCAGACAGTATCTTGTGTGAAGTGTAGAAATTGAATGCTGCACACTAGTTCATCCAGGCACACAACAGATTGGAGAAAACGATGCCTGCAAATGCTTCAGTAAAGGAAGGACCCGTTCAATGCACTGACAATACTGCCTGAGTACACGGAGATGTTTTTCCCCCAAGATCAAATTGATAACAACAGGTCCCTTCACTGTGCCTGATTTATCTGCCAAGCAGATATCTCCCCCGTGTGACCACGTTGCTATACCTGTCACCCTCGATACAGGGACTAGATAAATGCCCTCTCTAGATTTCAGGTACCAGTAGGAGAATGAAATCATAACTCACTTTAGAAGCCAGTGATACATATTTATACTCTGACTGGCGCAGGGCTGAAAGAGCTCTTCACTTTGATTGTGCATTTCTTGGCCTCGGATGGGCATCAATCTTCTCTCCAGTTTGTTAACACGGCTGCCACTCAACCCAGATTTACCGTCACATGACTGACTGTGCAGAGACAGTTCATCATGGGAATAGTCGCTTAATTTGCCCCATCCGAATTGTTCCCTGCAATGCTGATGCTTGATACTGCTCTGTAAATGACATTTCTTTTCTGTTTAAAAAAATTCTTTCTGCACCCAGCCCCCCATTCTGCCCCACTTGTGTTTTCCACAACTTCTTGTTTAATAGAAGCAGCAAATGCTGCTATAACTCTGCTGAAGGGATGCCGACATCCAAGGCCAAACAAAACCCATGTAAACTGTCCTTGGCCCATGTTGAATTGGCCTGATTTAATGAACTCGGCTGATTATTTTTTGGAGACTTAACTTAGTTATGTTGAAAGTTGAAAGTTTACATTGAAAATTTAGCCATATTGAAAAGAACAATCCATTTAATACTTTATATTCTCTCTGGGGATTATGTGCTCCCTCTTAGCTCTTTTTCCCATAGAGCTTTCAAAGTTCTTTCTACTGTCTTTTCAAGCTGATTGAAATTTCAGCTATAAGTACCTACTCTTTGCCAGACATTGAGATAGGCACTTTTCATTTATTATCTACTTCAACCATGGGAGGTAAGCATAATTAGAGATATCAAAACTTGTGAGGTAGATTGAATTCACTTGAATTTTTCTGATTCCAAACCCATGAGCATTCCTTACATGTTCAAGATTAAATTCCAGATTTCCCAAGGTCAACAGAGTCTTTAAATTGTCTCTGTGAAGTGAGGGAATGTGCTGTAAAGACTGAAGCCCAAACTTTTAGGGATAGAACAAAGAAGCTACCCAGGGCTTATTAATTACCTAGGGCTTATTGTATGCTGAGTAATATGGTTATTTTATTTAATCCTAATAATAATCCTAAATGGAATGTTCTACTTTTATTCCCATTTTACAGATGAATTTGAGGTCTGGAGAGGGGAGGCACTACAATTTGAATGTTTGTGTCACTTCCAAATTCATGTTGAAATAATCTCCAATGCAGCAATATTAAGGGGTGCAACCTTTTAGGAGGGAATTACGGGATGAGCAACCTTGTAAAGGAGTCTGTAGCAAATTAGATAGGTCTTTATTTTTGCCCTTCCTACCTTCTGCCATGTGAGGACACGGCGTTTGCCCCTCTGGAAGACACAGAAGTCAAGGTGCCATCTTGGAAGCTGTGACTGAGCCCTCACCAGATACTGAACCTGCTTGTGCCTTGATCTTGGACTTCTCAGCCTCCCAAACGGTGAGGAATAAATTTCTGTTGTTTACAAATTACCCTGGTCCTTGGGTATTTTGTGATGGCAGCACAGATTAAGACAGGAGGTAATTTGCTTGAAGTTGCACAGCTGATAAATGACAGCAGTGGGATAAAACTCAGATCTTTCCAACACCCAGGTCTGTATCCATAATCACCCTGCTGGGCTCCCTATCACTTGGCTCCATGAATTCAGATTCTATGGCTGCAACCATTGGCGTGCTCAGTCAAGAGCTATCCAGGCTGGAGTCATGAATTCATGGCTGAAGGGGTGGGGAAAGGGGTTGGGGAGGAGATCAAGGTTTAAAATGAAAATAAGAGACTGGATTCGTCTTTGAGGGAGAAGATTTTTCAGTGTTTGTAAGGGTATTGTCAGTTACCTTCAGCGTTTCTGGCTGGAGAAAGGTTTTGTTATTTTACTTTAATGGGGATTTGTGGGAAACCCATGAAAGAGAGCTGGGTCAGTACTTGGGGGTAGGTGTTCGAGAAATGGATGCAAGTGTGATGGAGGCCTTGGTATTGAGCTTGCTATAGACCAGGGGCCCCTAACTCCCAGGCCAAGGACCCTGTTAGGAACTGGGCTGCACAGCAGGAGGTGAGTGGTGGGCGAGTGAGCTAAGCATTATCTGTATTTACAGCTGCTCCCCATCACTCACATTACTTCCTGAGCTCTGCTTCCAGTCAGATTAGCGGCAGCATTACATTCTCATACAAGCACAAGCCTTATTGTAAACTGCACATGTGAGGGATCTAGGTTGTATGCTTCTTATGAGAATCTAATGCCAGATGATCTGTCACTGTCTCCCATCACCCCCAGATAGGACTGTCTAGCTGCAGGAAAACAAGCTTAGGGCTCCCACTGATTCTACATTATGGTGAATTGTATAATTATTTTGTTATATATTACAATGTAATAATAATAGAAATAAAGTGCACAATAAATGTAATGCACTTGAATCATCCCTAAACTATTCACCCTCCACCCCAGTCCATGGACAAATTGTCTTCCACGAAGCCAGTCTCTGGTGCCCAAAAGGTTGAGGACCACTTCTATAGACAATAGTTGAAGAGAACAAATGGAAGAGAGGGATGCTGGAGCCTGACTTGGGCAACAAGGACAAAGCCTTCAACTCTTTACAGGGAAATTGGAAACAGTTGTGATTACAATGCTTGCTCCCTCAAGTACTATAAAATAAGGAAGTATTTCCAGGATGTATTCTGCTAGTGTGAGCTCCTTAGGGAGTCTCTGGGTGCTGGTGGTCTTCAGGACTCTGTCTGTCTTTTCCCTCTTGTCACTTCATATCCTTTCCGTGAGGAGCTTCATTCACTCCCATGGAGTCAACTCTCCTGCTTATGTCTCCAGCTCAGTTCTCCCCTCAGTTTTCCTTCTGGAATGCTCCACCATGTCCCACAGGTCTTTCAGCATGAGCATGTCTGGAACTGACCTTATCATCTTGTCTTCAAGCCTGCTTCTCCTCTGGGTTTCATGTCTTACTGAATGGTATCTTCCTCCATTGAGTCACCCACTGAGAGAGATTTTAGGGCCTTTCTTTCCCTTACCCAACTGATCACTAAATACACATTTCCTACATTAAACTGGTCATGTTCCATATACATTTTCTACATTATCTCATTTAGTCCTCACAGATGACCTACAAAGGATGATCACCCCCATATTACAGATGAAGAAACTGAGTTACAGAGAACATAAATGATTTAGACAAGTCATTTAGTGCTGGCAAATGGTAGATTTTGGACTTGAACCCAGCTCAGTCAACTCTACCTACTTTCTAAATGGTTTTTGTGGATCAGGAAGAGATGTAGAAAAGTTATCACCATTGTATTAATTTGCTGGGGCTGCTATAACAAAGTACCCTAGCCTGGGTACTTTGAACAACAAACATTTATTGTCTCATGGTTTGGGAGGCTAGAAGAAGTTCTAGACCTTGGTGTTGGCAGGGTTGGTTTCTTCTGAGGACCATGAGGGAAGTATTTGTTCCAAGCCTCTCTCCTTGGCTTGCAGTTGGCCATCTTCTCTTCAACGTCCTCACCCTAATTATTTCTGTAATGATCTCATCTCCAAATATAGTCATAATCTGAGGTACTGTGGGTTAGGACTTCAATATATAATTTTGGTGGGGGGCGGTGGGGAGGAACATAATTCAGTCCATAATAACTACAAACAAACAAAAAACTTTTAAATGGAAAGGCACCCTTTCTTTGGAATAATAAGTGTTAATATTGTAAAATTGGTAATTTTCTTTACATTTACTTATAAATTCAATATGATATCAATAAAATAGTAAGTAATGACAACATAATTCTAAGGTTCATATGGAAATGAGACCATATGAGAAAAGACAGGAATAATCTGAACATTGGCGGTGAGGACTAACCCTATGAGATATCAGAACATATTTTACAGTGATAGTGATGAAAATACTATGATATAGGGCATAGATAGAAAGTCCAGAAACATAAAAAAACATGAAGGAATCTGGCGTTTAATAAGTTAGCATTTGAAAGAGTATGGAAACGATGGATAAATGGTATTTGGTCTACTGGGTGGTCATTGGTGGTAGAGGATGGGCAAGCTGTATTTCTACTTCACTTGTTTGAATTGCAAAATAAATTGCAATTTAATAAAGATTTAAATGTAAATTATGAAACCATGGAGTGCTAGATGTAGACATTGGTGAAATTAAAAGAATACTGGCGTAACAATTGTTTTTCTAGTCATTGTATATAACCATGAAGCCAAAAAAAAAAAAAAAAAAAGAGAAGATAGACAAATGCATTAAATATAATTAAGAACACTTCTGCATGGCAAAATGCCATATATAAGTCTAAGGCAAACACTGAACGGTGAAAATATTTGCAAAATCTGAGAGAACCATTTTTTATTAAGAGAAGTTTTGAAAGTTATAAAGGAAGAACAAAAGAGAAAATGGGCAGAGGGTATAAACAGGATCTTTCCAGAAAAGGAATACAAATGCACAATAAATGTTTGAAAAGATGCACAACCTTACTCATAACTAAACAAATGAAATTTAAAATAAAATAAAATTGCTTTTATCTATTATAGATTAATATATATCAAAAGCATATAGAAAACTGAAAAACGTAAGTGTCGTTGGTAGTATAATGGCACATTAATTTGCGTAGGAAATTTGGCAATATCTAATACATTCGAGCAATTCTATTTCTAGGTATATATTAGAAATTATCTTAGTTTTGCATGCAAGGGGCCATGAACAAACACAGCAGAATTGCTGGGGTGCAGGGTGGGAACATTTTTGAATTTACAAGATAGTGCCACATTATTCTCCAAAGAGTTGTACCAATTTAATATTCCATAAGAAATGTATGAGAGTTGTTTCTCTACTCCTCACCAACACCCAGTATTATCTAATGTTTTCATTTTTGCTAGTCTGATGTGTGAAAGGGGATCTTATTGCAATGTGCATTTTCTGATTAACAATGAGGTTGATTATTTTATGTTTATGTTAGCCATTAGGCTTCCTCTTTACAGAACTGTTTGAAAATCTTTTGCCAATATTTTAATTGGGCTGTTTGACTTGTAGGAGTTCTTAAAATATTCTGCATGCTAATCTTTTGTCAGTTACATACATTACAATATTTATTCCCAGTCTGGGGCACATCTTTTATCTTTATTTAAGACATTCTTTGTCATACATTAGTTTAAAAATTAATGTAGTCAAATTTATCAATTTTTTTCTTTGCAAATTGTGCCTTTAATGTCTTATTTAAGAAATTGTTTGCTACCCAGGGTCAAAAATATTTTATATATTCTCTTCTAAATCTTAAACCCCATCATTACAATAATTTTCAAAGACATTCAGAAGTATAGAGAATTAAGCAAGGTATTCCCACATCCCTTTCCCGTAGTTTTAACAACCATCAACTTAATGCCACTTTGCTTCATCTGTTTTTCTCCTGCCTCTGTACCAACTTCAGAGCTCTGCAGGGCAGTGGTTTTGTGGAAACGTCATGGCACTGGCGCCTTTTCCACAAATGTGAAAGTTGAGGCATCAGGAAGCTTCATTATTGGACTGCACAGGACTTGCTAAAAGCAAAGGAGAAAACCCCATTTCCTAGGCATGTGTCTTGTGAGCCATTTTCTTTAGTGGACAAGTTCCAAAATGCAGCCTGAAGCTGCTGATGATTTAGGCATTTTACACTTGAGATCATTAGGCTCATCTCAAGTTGGGCCTGACTCGTCAGTGTCTCAGAGACACAGATGGGACCTGATCCCTCTGGAACAGATAGCGTTCTAGCTTTGTGGGACCACTTTTAAGATGTGGAGCACTTGGAGTCATTTGAAATCCGCTATTTTCAGTAGGGACTTTCCCTTCTAGAGAGCATGTGCATTTTGATTTCACCTGTCCTCAAACTGACCTTTTGCTCATTCTAATAGTAAAAAACACACCTCTGGGTGGGGATTTAAGATGCTAATGAGACATGCAACATACGAACATCATGTACAGCTACTGCACTTGTGCACCCAGAAGGGCACCCAGAACATGTTTACTAGTAACACCTCTTTCCACTTCCTTATAATTAATCATGTAAAACTCCCAGAAAGGGCATTTCCCCAGCAGCAATCAATTCTGCCTCACCCTTACAAGCAGGCAGCCCTGGAATCTCTCAGGGTGTACTGTCTAGGATGCACTTAGTTTTCAAAATATTCTTCTTCTTTTGCAATAAATTACTCCATGCTGTAAAAAAGTAACAATGTTAGTTGTAGGTAACAGATAAAGACTATTTAAAAAAAGAAGTTTAAAATATTGCTTTTCACATATAATAATCCATTTCCCTTTTACTGATTGGAAATGTCAACTAAATCATATATATATAATATGCTATATATAGTGCTTACTGCTGTATATATGATTGGTGTTTATATATAATATAATACACACATAATGTTTATATATTAATATATATAATATATATATATATTATATATATATATGTATTATATATGTATATATATATGGCTCCTGGCCTCATCCAGTCCCTGATTTTATTCATTTATCCATGGAGAAATAGTAATGCTGGTTTAAATACTTTAGCTTTTATTGGAAATGTTAATATCTGAGCAGTCTCTGTCTCAAATCATTCCTCTTTCAAAATTTCTACACCATTCTTGACTCTTTATTGATTCATGTGAATATTATAGTCAGATCGTCAAGTTCTAAAAAATAAGATTGTGAAGTTCTGTGAAAAATTTCAACGTTCATTTTCACTGGAATTTCCTTAAATTTGTAGATTTATTTGGGGTCATTCCTGGTGTCAAGTCTCTACCTGTAGAGAATGCTGCATTTCTTCATTAATTTATGTATTTTTTGTCATCAATAGTGTTTTGTCATTTTTTCTTAAAACTCTAGGAACCTTATAGTTTCTATCACTATTATGAATGGGAATTTTAAAAAATTACAATTCTAATTTGTTGTTGCTAGTGTATATGAAGTTGTTGACATTTGTATGTTGATCTTGTGTTTAGTGTCCTTATTTAACTTTCTTATTAATTTCGTATTTGTAGATTTTGAATTTTCTGTGTAGGCAAACATATCAATTGTGAATAATGACAATGTTGTTTCTTTTTCAATCTTTATGCATTTTACTATATAACACATTTTTCTTGCCTTATTGCATTGGCTAGGAATTCCAGTACAATGTTAAACAGAAGGAGTGATAGTGGATGTCCTTGTTTTGTCCCAACTTTAAAGAGGCTGCTCCTAATATTTAATTGTTATGAGAGATACTTGCTGTTGGTTTTTCAGAGACACACACTTAAGCCGGTTACTGAAGTTTTCTTTTATTTCTTGCCTGCTGAATTTTCTTCATCTTGATGTACATCAATCTTATTAAATACTTTTCTCTGCATTTATGGAGTTACCATATAGCTATACTTCAACCTACTGATGAGATGGATTACCTTTGTAGACTTTTAAAGGTTAAACCATCCTTAAATAAGGGGAATAAATACTACCTGACTAAATTGTATTAGAAAAAAATTGCTAGCTTTAGTTAATAAAGCTTCTAGTTTTAAAGATGGTAGTTGTTTAATTTTAAAAGAACTTTTAGTTGTTTATCTTTTAGTTAAGCTAGGTAACTTTTAAGTTATTTAGTTATCTAAGCTTTTAGCATTTATGTAAATGATACTGGCTTAAGCTTTCTTTTCTGATGTGGTCATGTTTTCCACTTTTGTGGAGTGAATTTTTGTAGTATGTTCATTTTTTTCTGGAACACTATCCAGTTTGTTTTCACATTTATTAGTATAAAATGTTCAATATTATCTAAGGTTTTTATTAAATTTCTAGTCCATGTAGTTCTCCTCCCTTTCTATTCCTAGTTTGTTTAAATCTTAATACTTTATAGCTTTTTGTCTAGTTGAATGATCAGTTTCTGAGAAAAGTATATTAACATTTGTGACCAAGACTGATGATTTATTAATTTCTTCTTGTAATTCTGTAAATGTATGCATCATAGATTGAGGCTATTTGTTATGTATGTACATGTTCAGGATTGCTCAGTCTTCAAGGTTAATTGTTGTTTTTTCTTAATTTGTAATAATACTTTCTGTTTTAATTCCTGTTTTGTCAGAAACTAAAATTGCTATAGAAGTTTTGTTTTACTGGTGCTTCCTGCTATGTCTTTTCTGACCTCTTTACTTTCCATCATTTTGTATTTTCATATTTTAGGTAGGCTGGTAAAGTATGTCTAAGTAAGCTAAAATAAATCTAATTTGAGAATATCTGTGTTTTTTTTTTCTTTTAAACAGTGGAGCATAGTCTATTTCTATTATGTGGTTACTAATATTTAAACTTACTGTTACCCATGTTTCCTATTTGCCAGTATTTTTCTTTGCTTATCTTGTTCTCTCTCCTTATTATCTTCCAACTGAATGATAAAGTTTTTCTTATACCCTTATTTGTCTCTGCTGGTTTGGAAGTTATTTACTGTATTTCCATTATTTTAGTGGGTTCCCATAAACTTCTAACATGTACCCACCAGCCGTCTGTCCACAGGATGGAGAAACAGCCCCAGCACCACTAGCTCACAGTGGCTGGTCTCTGAACTAAGGTTGTCTGTAGCAACCTTTTTTTCTAAGCTGTGTTGCTTATTGCCAATTCTGGGAAAACAGGAAAGATTCTTTCCTGTACCACCTGCTCTGTAAATAATTATTATGAATAAATTGGTTTTCTGATCAGACCAGGTGAGGCCATACACAAAGCAAATGGGTTGAGAGTTTAATATTATTATATTAGTTTTTTCTTGCTGTGTAACAAATTACTACAAACTTAGTAGCTTAAGATAACATCCATTTATTACCTCACAGCTCTACAAGTCAAAAATCTGGTTAGGCTTGACTGGGTTCTCTGCTTAGGGTCTCCCAGGACTGAAATCAAGATGTCTGAAGGATGGGCTTTTATCTGGAGGCTCTGGGGAAGAACTCACTTCCCAGCTTATCCAGGTTGTTGGCAGTATTTAATTCCTGTGGTTCTAGGATCAAAGTCCCTGTTTTCTTGCTGCTGTCAGCTGGGGGTCGCTCTCAGCTCCTGCACATGGTCCCCTCTATCTGCAAGCCAATAGCATGCATACAATCTCCTGCATGCTTTGGGTCTCTGACTTGCCCTTCTGCTACCAGCCAAAGAAAACTCTTTACTTTTAAGTGGCTCATGTGGTTTTATTAGACCCATCTAGATAATCTCTACTTTAAGATCAACTGATTAGGAACCTTAAGTACATCTGCAAAAACCCTTTACAGCAGTATCTGGATTAGTGTTTGACTGAAGAACCAGGTGCTGGGAATCTTGGGTGGCCAGATCTTAGAATCCTTCTTAACACAATGATGAAAAGAGTTGACATGCGAACCGATCTGGAGAAGGGTGTTGGAGGCATTTTGGGTGTTTCTGAGAAGAAAAGAGTGCTTCCCTGGGAGTCCAAATTTCTATATTATTCTAACAGTCATTTCATAATTTAATGTCTTAATTCTTCTAATAATCCATTGAGCACTGGGACAGGGAGGGGGAGTGCTAGGCAGAGTGCTAGGCACTGGGAACATGGCTCTTACTGCTAATGGCAAAATGACTTGCTTTGGTGCCATACCCAGCTTGCTCACACCCCAAATCTGCCCCTAATTTGGTGGTGACTATGGTCTTGCCACTTGGCCCTATTAGATGTTTTCTTCATCTGCAAAATGGGGAGGCTACAGCCCGATCAGCTATCACATGACAACTTCATTCCTAAGAAACTGACATTCTCAAAAATTGTCTTTCAGAAACATTTCTAAAATGAGGGAAAAGGGTAAAAGGGGTAAAAGAAGGCTAAAGCCTTCTTTTAAACTCGCAATCTGTAGTTTAAATCAGGAGGGAGTTTTAAACGTTAGCACCAGAGACTATTTTGTCATTGCACTTCAAAATAATAATTTGGTTGATTAAAACTGATACAACAAAATCTGAACAACATAGTGTATCCCATCAAAATTAATGTGTTAACTACTAAAATAAATGGCAGCCACTGACTTAAGCAAAAGAGCAGGTGAAACTATTTCAGCAACCCCTCCCTGCTCCTGACAATAGATGTCCTTCTAACTTGGCTAGTTTGTCCTGGGGATATAATCAGCAAAGTGGGTCAGGGGATTAATTGTGTCCCTTAACTAAACTTGGGCTCTCAATTTCATCTCTGTTGGGAGCATTTGTGCAAGAGAAGAAATGTCTGCAATATAGAGCCTCAGTGTTTCCATCTGTAGCAAAAGGGTGGCTTTAGAAAGTACTGCCAAAGGCAAAGCACTTGGCTCAGTGCCTAGGATGTTGGAATTATTTAACAATGTTAGTTATTATTTTTCTTATTATTCTTTGTCTCCATCCCAGTTCCTCCTACTGCTCTTTATGGGCTGCCACTATTCCCGGCCTCCTTTGGACATTCTCCAGTTTAAAAAATGCCTATTTCTCTGCTACCTTCAAGGAATCTGTGGTCTGGGGATTGAGGGGGAGGTGAGCATGTGTATGGTTTATCATCGTGCTGTGTGGTAGGTACCGTAAAGGATGTGGGTGGTGAGAGATGAGAAAAGGGGGTGAATTTTGCTGGACTTGGGGTTTGTCACATTTAGTTGTCATGGAAAGGTGATGTTCAGGGCGGAGATACAGTGGAATGACATCCCAGTTAGAGGGAGCAGAGGGCTCGGAAGCCTGGAGTTTCTATTCTGACTTTAGGGGCTCCCAGGAGAAAGGCACACATGAAGACCACTCACTCCTGGTAAATCAAGTGAAAGAATGTAATTCATAGGCCTGGAGTATGGTAGTGCTCAAAGATGTCAGACCTCAGACTTTAAGGCCCACTTCTGATGCTAGCCTTCCCTGGCGCAAACACTGAATTAAGCTGACTTCCCTGAGGTAGTGGCTAATATTTTTTTATCCTGTGAATCTGGCTTGGTTTTCGGCTTCACTGGATTTTAATCAAAAGCCATGCTGAGAATTGTTTGTGACCCTGGGGGCCATATGACAGGTAAAATGACCAAAGGGAGAAAAGGGCAGAGCAGCCCCCAGAGGATACAGGAAACCGACTTAATTATAATCACACCAGCAGGCTGGCTGCTGCCCATGGATGGCTGCACCATGTGGCTGGGGGACTTTGTGGGTTGGCATGGGGTCCTAGGGAGTGGGGAAGAGCTGCCATCTAGGGGATTTCATATGAGGATGCCACCCTCCTGCCTTGACTTTCTGATAGGGAAGCTGAGCTCGGGAGAGGCTTATAGGGGCAGACTTGGCCTTGGCCTGAGGGTCATCCTGGGGCCGGAGCCCTGGTCTGGAGAGACTTTGAGTCTGAGTTCTCAGTGGGTTCCCCTTGGAATTCAGATTCTTCTTGGAGACTCCCCCAGAGAGGCCATCCGTGGGGCTGCCAGGTCAATGAGAAGATGTGGGTTCCAGGAAGGACTCCGTCCAGACAAGGTCTGGTCTCATAGCCCTTGCCATTTACTGAGTACCTACCCTATGCCAGGCACTTTACCATGGAGTGTTGTCATGCCCATTTTATAGATGAGGAAACTGAGACTCAAAGAGTGGAAGTGGCTTGCCAGAGGTCACGCAGCATGCAAATAATAAAGCTGTACATTAAAAAAAATTGACCGGGCTCAGTGGCTTATGCCTGTAATCCCAGCACTTTGGGAGGCTGAGGTGGGCGGATCACAAGGTCGGGAGATTGAGACCATCCTGGCTAACACAGTGAAATCCCGCCTCTACTAAAAATACAAAAAATTAGCCGGGTGTGGTGGCGGGGGCCTGTAGTCCCAGCTACTCTGGAGGCTAAGGCAGGAGAATGGCGCGAACCCGGGGGGCGGAACTTGCAGTGAGCCAAGGTTGTGCCACTGCACTCCAGCCTGGGCGACAGAGTGAGACTCTGTCTCAAAAAAAAAAAAAAAAGAAAAGAAAAAAAATATATATATCATTTCATCTGTAAATATTTCAAATGGAATTTCTAAAAGATAAGGACTTCAAATAGCGTTACCACACCTAAATGAAACTAACAATAATTCCCTAATATGTCAAACACCCTCTCAAGGTCCACATTTCCTTACCTCTTTCTGGTTTGATATCTGAGTTGGGATCAAACATTGTGATAGATTGATAACTTAGATTCATTTCAATCTGTAATTTCCCTCTCCATCTCTGTTTTCTCTCGTTGCCTTATTTTGTGAATGAATCCAGGTAATTCATCCTGTCAAATTTCCCACAGTCTGGATTTTGCTGATATGAAGCAGAAATTTGAACCCAAATGTTTTTCCAGAACTTATATGCTTTTCAGAACATTAGTGTGACCCTTTCCAGTCTCTTTCTACCCAGCAGTCAGTCATTCTCTTACAATGTAACCAGATCATAACATTCATCTGCTCAAAATCCTCCATCTCACTCTGTAAAATCCAAAGTCTTCACAGAGCCAAAGCTCCCTGTAACCTGGCACCTGGCATCGGGCTACTTCTCTGATCTTGCAAATTCCTCCTATTATTATTATTATTTTTTCTGGCCACACAAGCTTCCTCTCTGTGCTTAGAATACAGTGAGCATATCTTGCCCCCAGCACACTTGGAGTCCCCCCAGGAAGTCAGGCACCCACTCTGCTCACCCAGGCTGCAGTTCCTACCTGCACTCACAGGCAGCACTGTGACCACCTGGCTGGGAGTTGCTTGTCCACCGCTGTGGCCCCAGCTGCTTGCATACGTGATTGCATCAACATCAGCAGGCCTAGAGGGAACCAGGGTCCAGGAAGCTTCCCTACCCTCACAGCTCCTCCTTCCTCCCTCAAGAGGCACAGTCCTGCCCATCCAGCCAGTCCAGGCTGTGGGCATCATATCCATGCTCCGGTGGGTGGGGTCTGGATTGTTCTTTGCTTTGAGCTCACCCTTCAGGGTGTCTGCTTCCTGGGTGCTCACCAGGCTGCAACTCTGCCCTAAACATCACTTACTCAGCTCAATCCATAGGGCTTGGATTTGGTTTCTGTGCTTGGCATGAAAGGATTTCCTTCTCAGCTAGCCTCTAGGTGGCCTTTGATCTGAAGGAACCCTCTCCACCTTTCTTTTCTTTCATTGTAATATTTTGTTGATAAAACCATAGACTGAGTCTTGTTAAATTTCCCACAGTCTCAATTTTGTGATTTGAAGCTGGAATTGAACCCAGAAGAAGCCCTTCTTGCCTGGGGAGATCCAGCTCCAGCTGTCATACACAGCTCTCAGCAGTCCCCACCCTTCATGAATTGGCTCCTGCCCACCCCCAACAAACAACAACAACAAAAACTCCAAACCATTTTGCACTCTTCTCCACAGAATACCCTGATCCAGGCTGGGGTGAGCCTGACTGAACAGGGCTCCTCTCAGCCTGCTGGGAGCTTTCAGAGCTGCCCCCGGTTCAACCTGAGTTCTCCACACTTTTGGGGACACTGAGTATTTGAGTTTCTGGTTGCTTCTTTTTGAATACATTATCTTAGCCCTGGTTGTTATTAGACTCTACACCTTCCTTCCTTCCTTCCTTCCTTCCTTCCTTCCTTCCTTCCTTCCTTCCTGTAATGGTCACATATTGAGCCTTTTTTAGTCCTGGGCAGCAAACTGGGCTCTGGAACACAGTGGTTGGCAGACAGATAAAGCCCTGCCCTCAAGGTGCTCAGGACTGACTGGGAAGAGAAACAAGCACACGAGCAAAACCCAGGCAGTGGGATGGGTGCTACCCACCAGGAAGGACAGGATGCTTTTGGACTGCAGAGCTCAGGCATTACCATGCTCTGGGGGTGAGGGGAGTCAGTGAAGATTTCCTGGAGGAAGGACTCTAAGCTGAGCTCAGATGGGTGATCAGGAGCTGAGCTCAGATGGGTGATCAGGAGTAGATGGGATGTATTAGTTTGCTAATTAGGCTGCTGTAACAAAGTACCACAAATTGCTTGGCTTAAACTACAGAGATGTATAGTCTTATAGTTTTGGAGGCTAGTGTCCAAAATCAAGGTGTCAGCAGGGCTGGTTCCTTCTGAGGACTGTGAGGAAGACTCTGTTCCAAACATCTTTTCTCTTTTAGTGGTTTGTCTGCAATTTTTGACACTCTTTGGCTTGTAGACTCATCACGCTGGTCTCTGCCCTGATGGTTCACATGGCATTCTCCCTGTTTGTGTACCTTCCTCCAAATTTTCCCTTTCATGAGGACACCAGTTATGTTGGATTAAGGATCCCACTAATGATCCCATTTTAATGTATCTTTTTAAAATTTCTATCTCCAAACAATGTCATCTTCATAAATACTGGGGCTAGAACTTTATGCATTTTGAGGGAACACAAACCTATCACACTGGGTGAAGAGAAATGTTATGGGGTAAGAATTAAGAGGGAATGAAAGGAATTCCAGGTATGGGGAAAAAGATACATAAAGTCTAGAGGTGAGAGAGGATACATTGGGTTCCAATTACTCAAGAATGTCCAGTCTGGCCGGATGGGAATCGGGGTGGGCTGGGGAATAGCAGGAGTGAGGTTGCAGACTTTAGCAGGTGCCAGATCTGGGAGCATCTTGAAGTCCATGCACAAGAGTCTGTGGTTTGTCCTTGGACAATGGGAGCCAGTGAAGCTTCCACACAGGGTGTGTCACAATCCAAAGGTTTTGGATAGAACCCTTTGGCTGGGAAGATGGGGGCCTGAACCAGCAGGGAGGCAGTGATGCAGAAGCTGATGGGTTTCAGAGATATTTAAGAGGGAGGCTCAGCAGGTGAGGGACAGTTTCTGTTTTGTCTGGTTGCTGGTGTGACCATCAGTGCCTGGGGCCTCAGAAGAGTCTGACACTGAGTTGTGAGCAAGCCCGTGGCCCACACCACCTCCCAGACTTGGTCCCCTTTTGTGAGTGACAGATGGCTGAGAATGAGTTTCCCTTTGGGAAACAGAGGAGGCAGTAGTCTGTGGAGGCTGGGAGTGATGGTGGGTTAATGATATGCTGGGACAGTGGGGCACATGGAGTACTTCCCGGCACTTTGGTCCTTAACAGTGTCTGTCCAAAGAGAAGGGAAGGCATGACCTCAAACATTACCTTAGTAGCAGAGCCTAAGTGACCTCATTGTCCATGTTTAATGTCATCATTTACCCAGACGTGCCCAAAACTTCCAACATGGCATTCAGGCCCCTACAGGGTCGTTGCAGACTTCCAGCTTCATCTCCACTGCGCTTCTTCATTGAGACCCTCCACCATACAGACCACACCTGCTCCACCCTGGTTCATGCCCTGGGCCTTCCTGCTTCCACAGTTTTGCTGCAGTGATTTGTCCACACTGTCTGCCTGAGTGCTATCCCCATCCTATATCTGAATGGCAAAATTCATGTTCCCCTCCCCTCAAAACCTTAGGACCAGTTCAAATGCCAGGCACTCTGAGGATTCGTTCTGGGCATCTCAGCTCTTCTCTTCTCTACACCCTCATAGTATTCAGGTACATTTGTGTGAAACTGCACTGTCTTTCATCCAGGCATTTAAATTTCTCGTGTATATTCTTGTCTGCTTTATTATATTACAAGCTTCTTGTCAGGCAAAAACATCTGATTCACCTTTGTAGACCCAGAGTCTGCACATAGGGAGGAAAGAAATGAACATTTATTAAACTGATAAAATGCCAGTCACTGCATTACAAACTTTATGAGTAAGTTCACAGTTGATCCTTACTACCTTTCAGGCTTAGTCTTTCAAGTTAGCCCCATTTACAGGTGTAAATACTGAGGCTCAGAGGAAGGGAAGTGACTCACTTATATGACTTAATCATAAATAGCACAGTTCTAAAGCTTGTGCCCTTTCCACTTCAACCAGCTGGGTAAGTGCTTGTTGAATGAGTGAATGAATGAATAGAAAGTTGGAGAATAGGGGAGGCTCAGAAGAGCACTTATGACCTCATACGACCTCATTCATTTCAGGATTGGAAAGGAGGTGAGGAATTCAGGTAGAAAACCTGTTCAATAAATAAAGTCAGTGATGAACTGAGCTCTGCCCATATTCTACCCAACAGAGCCCAGTTGAGAGTGGCAGGGGGAGAGAAGGCCTTTTGTTGCTTGGTAACCTCGAGCCCCCATCACTCCCATGGGGAAAGAGAAGACTGGAGTCTCCATCTTTGAAGCTCCCCTTCCACTGGCTTTCTCTCCATTATGCTGTTTCTGTGAACTCCCACGGTGATGGTAACTGATCTCATGTCAGTCTCCCTGAGAGCTCAGAACAGAGGTGTGGGATGTGGATCAGCCTCTGTCCCTCTGCTTCTTTCCAGAAGATCCCTGATCATCTCAGCAGTTGATCCAACTCAAAGGAGATGAGACCATTTTACTCCAATCTGGGATGAGCACACTGTGGTACAGTCATCTCAAGTGAATCTCTGCTCTTGAATCTGCTGTGCTAAGAGGCACTTTTACTTGTTCAGTGGAGAGAATAGAGGTGGGAGGGAGTGTAGGGTATCAGATTCAGTCATAAACCAAATGCTCTTAAAGTCCGTTATCTGATATGAAAATGCTGAGTCCCAAAGTCTCTTTCCTTCTCTGTTCCCCTGCTCCCCACCCTTTTAAGACACAATGATGTTAAGGCTCCCAGAAAGCCTGTGCGATAAGCTTCACTCTGCCCTTCCCAGGCATGCTGGGCTCTGCTCTAAGGTGGAATTTGAACAATTGTAGAAGTTTTTGCCTGCAATGTCTTCCCTCTGTTTTCTTTTCCCCGTAAAATAGCAATGTGTTTTTCTGTTCATACATTCTACTTCTTTCCTTCTTCATTTACTCAAAAATATTAGTGATGGCATCTTTGACCCTCTAGGATCCTCAGCTTCCTAGTAGAAAAAGTGGAGCTTGGCTGGGTGCTGTGGCTCATGCCTGTAATCCCAGCACTTTGGGAGGCCGAGGCGGGTGGATCATGAGGTCAGGAGTTTGAGAGCAGCCTGGCCAATATGGTAAAACCCTGTCTCTATTAAAAATGCAAAAATTAGCTGGGTGTGGTGGCGTGCACCTGTAGTCCCAGCTACTTGGGAGGCTGAGGCAGGAGAATGGCTTGAACCCAGGAGTTGAATGTTGCAGTGAGCCGAGATTGTGCCCCTGTGCTCCAGCCTGGGTGATAGAGTGAGACTCTGTCTCAAAACAAAACAAAAAACCAAAAAACCGAGAGGACTTCATTTTACCCCAACTCTAAGTTTAGGATTCCATGAGCATCTTTACTTACTAAACTGTCTTGAATTGGATAAATGGATCAACTCTTTACATTGTTTGCTAATATTTTGTTGAGAACTTTTGCATCTGGATTCATGAGAGAAATTGGTCTGTAATTTTCTTTTCTTATAATTTGTTTGTCAGGTTTTGGCATCAAGAGTATGTTGGTCTTATAAAATGAGTTGGGAAGAGTTTACATTTTCTAGAAGAGTTGGTATGAGATTGGCATTATTTCCTTAAGTATTCGGCGGCATTCACTAGGGAAGCCACTTGTGCGGCTCTGAGGTTTTTCTTTGTGGGAAGGTTTCCGTGATGGGTTCAAGTTCGGTAGCAGATACGTTATTTGTGCCCTCTTGTGTCAATTTTGTTAGACTGTGTTTTCTTAGGGATTTGTTAATTTCAATTACAGTTTCAAATCTATTGGCACAAAGTTGTCTATAACATTCTCTTATTATATTTTAAATTTTGATAGGATCCTGCAATAATGTCCTTTGTCATTACTGATGTTGGATATTGGTTATTAATGCTTTTTCTCTCTTTTTCCCTTGATGAGTTTTGCCAGAGATTATCAATATTATTAGTCTTCAGAGAATAAGCTTTTGTCTTTGCTTATCAACTCTATTATTCTTTGTTTCCTTTTTCATTAATTTCTGTTTATTATTTCCTGTCTCCTACTTCTTTCGGTTTTATTTTACTGTCTTTTTTCAAAGTTTTTGAGATGGAAGCTTAGGTCATTGAGGTTCAGACTTTTTCCTTTCTTTGTAAAAAATTTGTTTTCAAGAACCAAGAGATGAAAGCAAGAGTATTTTCCCCCTAATATATGCAATTAAGGCTGTAATTTTCCCACTGTGCACAGTTTTAGCTGCTTTCCATAAGTTTTGATACTTGCTATTTTCATTATCATTCAGTTAAAGTATTTTCTACTTTTCATTTTTTTAAAACTTTATTATTATCTTTTAGAAGCAGGGTCTCACTTTGTTGCCCAGGCTGGAGTACAGTGGTACAATCATAGCTCATTGCAGCCTCAATTGAACTCTTGAGCTCAAGCAATCCTTCCATCTCAGTTTTCTGAAGTGCTGGAATAACAGGTGTGCACCACCACACCCAGCTGATTTTTTAAAATTATTAATTTTTTTTAAAGTGGAGATGAGGTCTAGCTATGTTGCCCAGACTGGTCTTGAACTCCTGGCCCCAAGCACTCCTCCTGCTTCAGCTTCCCAAAGTGCTGGGATTATAGGCATAAGCCACCAAGCCTGGCTAATTTTAGATGTTATTTATTCTTTGACCAAAGGGTTGTTTTAAAATATATTTCTTTACTATGAAATGTAGAGACTTTTCTAGTAATTGTTTTTTGAATTTCTATTGGAATAACCCTGGGTTTGAGAAGGGTTCTGAGTTCAGTGTAAGGTGTGCCATAATTGATTGGATGAGGTAGGGGAGTGGAGGCACAAGTGGTGTGTGTATGTATGTCCCTGTTCTAAGCCCAGGGCCCCCTCTTCCAGGAGATATCCTTAGCTGCTCACCACACAGTGAGCTCTCCTTTCTTTGAGGCCTTTTAAGTGTTGACATCATCACTGAACTTGGAGGAAGGTGAATCCACAGATCAATACTCCGAGTGAGAAGGAAATGGCAGGTGCTACATCTCAGCCAGGACATCTAATAGTTTGAGTTTATGGGGTGTATCTCCAAGGGATTCCTGTACAAGGGGAGATTTTGAGCAGAACTAGAGCTCTTGTCTTATAGCCATCTGTGCCTGGTCTAGGGATATTATTACCCCTCTCCTGAGCTGAGGAATCATGCTCTTCATTGTCTGAATATATATCAGTTCTTTCTCTACAAAAACTTGAAGACAAAGACCATCCCTTATTTTGCTCTGTGACCTCTCTAGGTCTTAGCATCAACCTAGATACTTAATAAATGCTATTGAATTGACCTGACACTTATTTTGATGGACAAAATATGAGAAGACGTTGTCCCAGAGTATGCAGGTGAGTCCATCACACAGAAACATCTGAAGCTAGTGTAAAACCGGTATCTCCATGTCAAGACTCAGGTGACAATAGCCATGCTTTAGACTTGCTTTCATGGGAGAAGAGAAGGTGACATTTAATTAATAATTATTGTGGTGGCAGGAATTTAGCAAAATCTTTTAATACACTATATATCATCTCATCTAATTTAACTCTCAAAACACTTTTGAGGTGTTATGACCACCATTTTATAAGAAAGTTACCCGAGACTGAAAAAAAGTTGAATTGTTTGCTTGAGGTTACACAGCTGACAAGCGGCAGTGCTGGGATTTGGCTCCAGGTCAACCTATGGTCTAAACTCCATGGCTTTTTCATTATACCATTCTGCCTCAGGTTGTCCATCCATCCATCTGTCAATTTACCCACCCATCCACTGACTCATCCACCCATCCACCCACCCATCCATCCATTTATCATCTATCCACTCATCTACCCATCCATCCATCCATCCATCCATCCATCCATCCATCCATCCATCTATCCAAGTAAGTTGATGCCAGCCAGGCCCAGAAGAAGGCAGCACTGAGTAGTGCAGTAACAGGAGACCTGGGTTTTAGTTCCAGCTCTGCACTGACTCATTGACTGACCTTGTGCAAAGCCCCTCACCTATCTGAACTTCTGTTTCTCATGAGTAAAACAGAACTTTGGACTAGAAATATGATTCTGAATGTCTCCTGTAGCCCCCAAATTCTATAATTCTACATCCTGGAGGAGTTCTGCTTTCCCATTCATTTCTTCATAAATAACATGGTATGAAATTGCCACAAAAACAGGTACCCAAGGAGCCACAGAAGTAATTCCTGGTGTCTGAAATTCAAAGACTTTGTTATTTTGAGTCTAAGGACAATTTACCTGGATTCTGACCTATTTTCATTTGCCTCAGTGGTTTTAAGTTTCTCAGTCCCAAATGAGTCTCATATGGTGAGCCCAGAACTACATCCTGGGAGTGAGGGGGGGTTTATTTATCAAATCAAGCCCTGCAGTGGAAGCAGAGTCTGTGTTTGCACCATTCATGCACTCAGCAAATATTGTTCCTATCATAGACAGGGATAAAAGTAAACTTCACCCCAAGAGGTCTGTATTACCACAGGTTTTCAATCCCAGGGACTCTTAAAAATCTCCCAATACCTTCTAACTTGAACATAAGATTTACCACTGTTGACCATCCATTTTCTGGCTAAAAGAAAAAGAAAACACTTCAAATTGCAGAAATAATGCATCCCCAATGTTGAAAATACAGCAAAGAATAAATAAGAAAAACAACCACCCATAATCCCACCTCCTGCAGATAAACACTATTAACATTTTATCGTATTTCCTTCCGGTCTTTTTATGCTTTCAAAGTAGTTGAAATCATACTTTATAACCTTTTTCTATCTTGCTCTTTTACTTAATGTTATATCATTAAGCATTTTTCCATGTCGTTAAGAACACTTCATAAGCATCATTTATAATGACGGCACAATATTCCATCTTGTGGAGGCAGTTCAATTTACTTAGCCATTCCCTGATATCCAACACTTAAGTATTTTTTAACCATCATATTTTACAATTATGAATGACACTGTGGTGAACACATTTTCTGCATAAATCTTTGTCCACATGTCAGATTATTTTTCGAGGAGAGATACTCAGATCTAAAATTTACCAGTCAATTTTCCTTCCAGAAATACTGTACCCACTTTTACTCCCTTTGGCTGTCTCTGAGGGTACTCAGTGCTCCATTTCCTTTCACCAGCACAGACAATTATCATTAAAAAATTTTACATTGCTAATTTTACAGGTGAAAGAACATTCATTCTTGTTTCAAATTGCGTTTCTTTCATTGTAGTTTGGTCAAATAAATACTATAATATTTATTAGTTATTTTCATGACCTCTTTTTATTTTCTTATTGTTTATTGTTTTCTTTTTCTTGAGATGGAGTCTCACTCTGTCACCCAGGATGGAGTGCAGTGGTGTGATCTCAGCTCACTTCAGCCTCTGCCTTCTGAGTTCAAGCGATTCTCCTGCCTCAGCCTCCCGAGTAACTGGGACTAAAAGCACACCCCACCATGCCCGTGCCCAGCTAATTTTTTTGGACTTTTTTTTTTTTTTTTTTTAGTAGAGATGGGGTTTCACCATGCTCGCCAGGCTGGTCTTGAACTCCTAACCTCAGGTGATCTACCCACCTCAGCTTCCCAAAGTGCTGAGATTGCAGGTGTGAGCCACCATGCCTGGCTATTCATTACCTCTTTTTAAAACGGCCTGTTTGTGTTTGATCTTCCCTTTCTTTCTAGGTGCTGTCTTCTCTCTGGATTTTTATTTACAGGTATGAATTCCCCAAATGAACAACAAACAAGAAGAACTCAAGAGCAAACACGCCTTTAGATTCATTCGCAATGTGCTGTGATGCTCCCTATAGAAAAGTTGTTTTGGTCATCTGTTGCTGTTTAGTACGTTGCTCCGCAACTTAGTGGCTTAAAGCAACCATTTTATTTTGGTCATGATTTTTGGGTCAGGAATTTGGGAAAAGGCTCACCTGGGCAGTTAATTGCTGGCCAATGAGGCTTCTGCTGGGACAGCAGGGCCTGGAGAATCCACCCGCATCGTGTCTCCTTCACTCACATGTCTGGTGCCCTGGTTGGGAGAGTGACTGGAAAGCTAGGCTTGTGGAGATATTGATAAGAGCACTTGCATGTGTCCTCTCCAACACGGTGGCCTCAGGGAAATTGAACTTCTTTTAAGGACATTCACAATTCCCAGAGAGAGTGGTCCCAAATACAAGAAGTAGAAGCTTCTGGTTTCTTTCTTTCTTTTTTTTTTTCTGTTCTGGACATATTTTTAATCTGTCCACATATTCCTCTTCTGAATTCCATGAAAAATGACAGATTTTCTTTTTTTTAAAAAATTATTATTATACTTTAAGTTCCAGGGTACATGTGCACAATATGCAGGTTTGTTACATATGTATACATGTGCCATGTTGGTGTGCTGCACCCATTAACTCGTCATTTGCATTAAGTATATCTCCTAATGCTATCCCTCCCTCTACCCACCCCACAACAGGCCCCAGTGTGTGATGTTCCCCATTCTGTGTCTAAGTGTTCTCATTGTTCAATTCCCATCTATGAGTGAGAACATGTGGTGTTTGGTTTTCTGTCCTTGTGATAGTTTGCTCAGAATGATGGGTTTCAGGTTCATCCATGTCCCTATGAAGGACACGAGCTCATCCTTTTTTATGGCTGCATAGTATTCCATGGTGTATATGTGCCACATTTTCTTAATCCAGTCTGTCATTGATGGACATTTGGGTTGGTTCCAAGTCTTTGCTAAATACCATTTGACCCAGAAATCCCATTACTGGGTATATACCCAAAGGATTATAAATCATGCTGCTATAAAGACACATGCACACATATGTTATAGCACTAAGCTTTTAGTTTCTTAAATCCTCAGCCTGGAAACTAGCACAGCATTATTGCTGCTGTGTTCTGTTGGTCCAAGCAGCCACAGAGCATGCCCAGATTCAAAGAGAGAGCACATACAGCCCACCTCTTGACTGGAAGGTGGTCAAAGATTTAGAAGCCATCTTTAATCTACCACAAAAGAGTACCTCTACATTTCAGTATTAAATTAGCATGGATTTAGAGAGTGGAAGAAGGCAGGGAGTAAATGAATGAATGAACGAATGAACACTGAGAATTTATACAATTTGCAGAAAGTCACAGAAGATCACTAGGAGAGTCAGACTCAAACTTAAGGATATCTTTGCTTATGTTTAGGTCCAGAAATGTTCCTTCCTGCAGGGAAGGGGCCTATCTTGGCAATGTGTGTGGAAACTAGCTCTATATGGAAAGAAATAGAAGTTCCAGAATGAAACCATAGAGCAATTATCCCTCCTCACTTACACGTCCTGAAATAACTGTGTTCTCAGAGGGCAAGCAGGAGGGAAGTGAATTGAAACATCTAGGTCTCAGAGTCGACGACACTGGGTGGTAGATTATATCTGTTAATATGCAAAATTTTCAAATCCTTGTCTCTCTTTCCTAAACAAGTGACCTGGAGTTATTAGCAGAGCTTATAGTGTTAAGTATTAGAGGCTGAGATTATGTGGCACAGCAGACTGCTCATCTCCTGAGAATTTAGGCATTTTTCCGACAGTGAGGTTGGCCCAGTAAATTCCTGGATGAGGACTGTCTTGGATTTGGTAATATGACAGAAAGGATTGGTTTGCTCCATTTCAGTGACTTATTCTACACTACCAAAGGCCATTATACAACCTAACACCTCCCATTAATTCCCAGCATAATCAGAACAGAAAACTTCTCATTCACTCATTAATTCACTCATTTATTCATACTCATCCTCAGTCAACAAATATCCATGGAGCCCCTCCTATATCTCCAATACTGTGTGGAGGTATAAGGATGAGCAAGAGAGACATGACCCTAGTGCTTACTAAATTCCTTGCCACACTGAGCTGATGGGGAAAGTAGATTTATTGAGTGCCTAGTGTGCACCATGGATGGGCTAAGTACTTTATGCACATGATCTGCTTTCATCCTCACACCTGGGACTCATGAATATTAATATTCACCTTTTAGAGGGGAGGAAGCTGAGGCTCAGAGAGAGATGTGATTGTGGAAGGGCACGCAGTTAGCCGGTGTCAGAGCTGGGGTGGAACCCTGATCTGTCGGACTCCAGAGCTAATACTGCAGGAGTGACAGGAAGAGGATAGAAGTGACTTTCTGACTTTACAAGTGTCTGTGTTCCATCATTTCCTCAAATCTAGAGCTAAAAAGTGACCCACTTTGGAAAACTTGCATTCATGGATGTCCTCTGAGTTCAATGTAGAGTGGGACAGAACATCCTGTTTTGAGAATCAGGAGGTCTAGGTTCTCATTCTGGTGCTGTGTGATCATGAGAATCTCTTCCTTTCTAAATCCAATACTGGGACTGAGCAGGCAGACAAAGGGGACAAAGAGATGGCATGAAGGAGAGGGGATTCCTGTGCTGGACCTTTGGTTTCTGTTAGACCCCAACCTGTGATTGGCATGGGGCAGTAGGGGAGGCTGGATCCAGTCCTTTGGGTTGGGGGAGGTGGCTGGCCACTGTTAGGCAGGATGTCAGCATCCCAGCCAAGCGGGCCATGTCCCCATGGTGGGACACTGGGGCACAAAGAATGGTCACTGGGCAGTGACATACTCAGATTGGAATATGAATTAATCCATCCAACAAATAGCTATTTAGTGGTAACTCTGCATTTTCCATATATGCCTGGGAGCAAAGAGATGGAGTCACTGCCCTCATGATGCTTGCAGTAGAGGAGGAAACATGAATCTAACAATGACACTAAGAAATCAGCCTGACAGGGCCGGGCGCGGTGGCTCATGCCTGTAATCCCAGCACTTTGGGAGGCCAAGGTGGGCGGATCATGAGGTCAGGAGATCAAGACCATTCTGGCTATCACGGTGAAACCCCGTCTCTACTAATAATACAAAAAATTAGCTAGGTGTGATGGCGGGCACCTGTAGCCCCAGCTACTCAGGAGGCTGAGGCAGGAGAATGGTGTGAATATGGGAGGTGGAGCTTGCAGTGAGCCGAGATTGCACCACTGCACTCCAGCCTGGGTGACAGAGCAAGACTCCATCTCAAAAAAAAAAAAAAAGAAAAAGAAATCAG
This sequence comes from Rhinopithecus bieti, assembly GCF_001698545.2. Classification (NCBI taxonomy): domain Eukaryota; kingdom Metazoa; phylum Chordata; class Mammalia; order Primates; family Cercopithecidae; genus Rhinopithecus; species Rhinopithecus bieti. Next base: position 2,343,755 of record NW_016807962.1, read on the forward strand.
CCTGACAAACTGCAACTGCAACTTGAAGGAAAACCACAAGGGAAATGAGAAAATTGAATGGAATCAAGGTGATAATCTCTAGTCTGGGAATTGGGGCCTCAGATCAGGTTCAGGTATAGGACCTAAAGTTTTACCTCCTCTCCCTCCAACTCGCGTTGGCTTCATCCTGTTATCTCCTGTGTCTTGAACATGTCTCATGTTTCCCCATGAGATCTCTGGGTGTAGCTTTTCCTTGGCTTCTCTTCACTTTCTCAATCCTTTCAATTTTTGTAAGACATTTATCTCCTTTATTATCTCAAATATTTTTTCATCTCCATTTTGATTTTTTTCTGAATCTCCTATCTGGATGTTAGCACTTTTACTTCTGCATCCATCTCATGTAGCTTTTCTTTTACTTAACTAATTCATTCGTTCACTGATTCCTCCTTTGGAGGGATTTCCTTGATCTGTTTTTCCCATTGATTAATTCATTCTTCAGCCATTCATTCCAATTGTTCTGTTCATTGTGTAATGATTCCATTTCCCATGTACAGTATTTCTCCTGGGTCTTTTTCTTTTTCCTGCTTCATATTGCTATGATCTTCCTTTATCTTCTTTCATGTGTTGATTAGGTTAATTTAAAATTCTTGTTGCCTCTGGTCTAACATTTCTGCTTTGGATGGAATTTCTGTTCCAGAATGCTGCTGCCGTTGATGTTTTGTTGTTGTTTTCTTCTGCCATAGCTGTGCTGCTTAAATGTCTAATCATGTTTTCCTATAAACTTATCTTTCCCCCAGGGATGTGGGCTACTATCAAGCAATGGGTATGCAGGGAGGCCAGCTTGAGGAAGTGGGCAAGCTGTGGCATCATAAACCATAGCCAGTTACTCCTCGCCTCACTAAACAGGTCCTCAGGTTGGGGTTGGGGTACCTATTGCCCCAGTGAAAAGCAGCATTTCAGCAAGCCCCTTCTTAGACTGCTTGAGAGTGTGGAGGGGAAGAAATGGGGAAGGGGCTACCTGAAGTTAGTTGGCCCCACCTGTTTTTTTAGCCTTTCTCAAGTAGAGAGCTCCTATACCTCTATGATTTTATTCCTGAGGTTTCCTAGGCTACAGATGTGAACTCCTGCAGGTATAGGAGAGGCACGGTTTGTTCCAAGACCGTGGTAGCTGAGAAGGAACTATAAGACTTCCTCTCCTCCTTTGCCTGCCCACAATCTAGCTAGGCTGACTCCTTACTCAGGTCAAAGACACTCGTCCAAGCCTGTTCAAATAAGACCCCTCCCCAAGAGGTTTCTCACCATTCTCCTGTTTCTTAGTGTCTTCCCTGTCTAGCTCCTTCAGTGCTGACCTTGGGAGAGGGAGCCAGAATGGTGCTGGCTCAGCATTTTAGTCTGTCATCCTTTCCATTCAGCCCCATCTCCATCTATCCCAAACCTCTTCTAGTTTTCTAAACACTTGTCCTTTCCCACCCTTCTGCTCTTGGCCACGCTCTTTCTACTGTCTCTCCCAATGTCCTTCCTGGCAACACCTACTTAAACTTTGCAGCCCTCCCCATCGAGTCTCCTCTGACTTTCTTGATAATAACTGTAATAATGGACATTTCATGAGCTCTTGCTCTTGATGAGGCCCTATACTAAACACTTTCCATTTATTTCTCATTTAAATTTCATCAGAACCCTGGCAGAGAGAGGTTGAGTGACTTGCACAAGTCTACCCAGCAAGTCAGTGGTGGCAGAAATATTCAAACAGGCATTGGACGCCAGAGTCCATGTGCCTAAGCACTTGATCTGCTGCCTCCTTTTCAGAAGTCTTTTCCATCTCTGTCCTAGCATTTACTTCTCTGGGTCATTGTTATTTGTTTCCCTCACTGTCTCTCCTGTTCATCTGGGACTGAGTTTTTTTTCTCTCTCTTTCTCTGTCCAGAGCCTAGCATAGATTCTGGCTTGAAGAAGGTGAAGGAATGGATGGAGTAGTCTGCATGTCCCACTCACATCAGATGCCTTTTGAGGATCAGCACTGAGTAAAGTGCTTTATACATAGTAGGAACCAACCAACCAGTCAACCTACCAAGTCACTCATCCACCCACCCACCAACTAACCCACCAACTAACCAACTCACCAACCAACCAACCAACCAACCTACCAACCAACCAACCAACCAACCAACCAACCAATCACCCAAGCAAGCAACCAACCAACCCACCAACCAAACCATCAACCAGCTATGTAATCCATTCCAGGAGAGAGCTGAGCAAGATGTCATATTCTTGCCATAGTTTACTTATTTCACTTGAGAATTAGTTAATTCAACAAACATTTATTGAGCATCTGCTATGAGCAGTGTCTTTTTGACTCAGTCTTACAGATTTCTGCCAGAGAGTTTTACCTCTATTCTATGATACTACTTCCCCAGGGGCAAACAGGAGTCAGATGCCCCCAGAGGCAAACAGGAAACAGGTATCAGGTGCTCGACAGGTGATGATTTAAGAGTTTGGCAATGTAACTGTAAGAATGTGGATCTTTGATTCAGAAACAAGGGAAACAAGAACTCCAGATTCTCCAAGTTTATGAACAAAAGATAAACTATTCATGAGCAAATAGCAAAACTAAGTAAGCATAATACAAAATTAATAAGACATACCTTTTAGAACAAAGTAAAGGAATTAATAATAAACTACTATTTACTGCTGAGAATTCAACCCTCCTAAACCCTGTTTGGTGATCACATAATGTTAGTTTATATTATTGCTTAAGAGGTGGCTGTGATTGCTAAAATCAGATTCTCTTCAGTTTATGCTACCTTCATTCCTACTGATGTTTTTTTGAGAGTCTCTTGGCTTAAAATAGAGGTATAGTTCTTAAATAAAAAATGATCTGTCTCTTCTGGGGATAAACTTTTTCTTTGCTTCAAGTCCTCTTTACTTTCATAGTCATGTTAATACTACTTTAAACTGACTTACTGCTCTTTTTTTTTTTTTCAAACAGGGTGTGACTCTGTCACTCATGCTGGAGTGCAGTAGTACCATCATGGTTCACTGCAACCTTTGCCTCCTGGGCTCAAGTGATCTTCCCACCTCAGCCTTCTGAGTAGCTGGGGCACAGTCATATGCCAACACACCTGCTAATGTTTGAATTTTTTTGTAGAGGCGAGGTTTTGCCATGTTGCCCAGGCTAATCTTGAACTCATGAGATCAAGTTATCTGCCCATCTTGGGCTCCCAAAGTGCTAGTGCTAGAATTACAGGTGTGAGCCATTGCACCTGGCTCTGACCTACTACTCTTGATTGATAAGCCCTTGTAGAAAGCAGTGGTGGATAGTGTTGGTCGCTCATCCAATTCTTTTCTTTTTGATTGATTTTGATTGGGGCCAGTGTGCCCAGAACCAGGGAATAAATCAGGATTTATTTACCAAGACGGTCACGGTGATACTATTCTTCTTAGCAAAGGTCATGTGAATGAGATGTAAGGGAAAGTTGGCTGGGGGAGTCCCAGAAAGTCTGTCCATTCTTAAGAGAGATAAAGAAGGAGAAAGCCCTTTCCCTAATCCTTCCCTCCTTTCCAGTGCTGACCACTGTCCTGTGAGGAATGTGAGCTACTTTAGCCCGAGACCCTGATAAAAAGGCCAGGAGAACCTGGGAGGGGCTGACCCAGTGCTCTGACAACATTGATTTGCTGAATAAATCAATTCTGGCCCTAAATCCAGGATTCTTCTCATGTGAGATGATTGTATATCTTTATTGCTCAAGGAATTGTTTTTGTTTTATTCTGTTACTTGCAGCTGCGTGCATGCCAACAGGTACAACTGTTACAGGGGTTGTGCCTGTAACAGTTCGTTACATGTGTGCATGATTTCTCCTGCACACACATGTGCCCTGCAATACACTACTCACACACACAACATTCTTCTTTTTAACTCTCTGCAGTGTCTTGTTAATACTGAAGGTGCTATTGTCTCCTTTTAACAGAATGAGAAACAGACTCAGTGAGTGATTTCTTTTATGACAATTGATTGTGGTGCCGTGCCTCCTGGCTTTCAGTTGCTGTAATTCTCCCAGTAATGTTGGAAATAGAAATAATTCAAATTTGTGCTTCCACGCAAGATGTGACACTGTCCTCTTTGAAGATCTTAGCATTGGCTAGAAGTCTTAGGCATTGTGTTGGTTAATTATATGTGTCAGCTTGACTAGACCATGGGATGCCCAGATATTTGGTCAAACATTATCTTGAATGTTTCCATGATGGTGTTTTTGGATGAGCTTAACATTTAAATCAATAGACTGAGTAAAGCAGATTGCACTCCTCAATGTGGGTGGGCCCCATCCAATCAGTTGAAGGCCTAGACAGGACAAAAGGCTGACCTCTCCTACTGCTCCCCAAATTAAAAGAAATTACTCCTGCCTGACTGCCTTTGAGCTGAGACATCAGTGTTTTTTTTCTTGCCTTCAGACTCAAACTGAAACATCAGCAATTCCTGAGTCTCACACGTGCCGGCCTTCAGGCTGGAACTACACAATCATCTCTTCTAGGTCTCCAGCCAACTACAGATCTTGGGACTTGTCAGCCTCTATAATTGCATGAGCCAATTTGTTATAATAAATCTGTTTCTATATATATTCGAATCCCATTGGTTCTATTTTTCTGGAGAACCCTGACTAATATAGGAATCATCTAACTTTGAAGCCAGCAGGATTTCCTTCTAGATGCAGGAAGGGAACAGGAACTGACAGGTTCTCTGTGGCCACTCTGTGCCAGGCACAGACACAGTATCTCATTTAATCTTCTAACAGCCCCGAGAGGCTGGTCCTGCTGCTGCCTCTTATCAGTGGAGGGACTGACACTCAGAAGCAGAGTAGCTTGCCCAAGGCTACACAGATGGCAAAGGCAGACCTGGGATTTGTGGGTTTTCTGTTATATCGAACTGTCTGGGTGATGCTGGAGAAATCCGTGGGAGAGCAAATTTTTTGTTTGTTTTTCCATCAGTCCTTAAAAGAACTGTGTGCTTTCTTGTTTGGTCCTGAGACCTAAATCACCCTTCCATCTCAGGGTCCCCCTGCCCACTTCCAAGGTTCTTGTCATTCACTCGAAAAGCTGAGTAATTTACAAAGACAATTCCTTGGCAGAGTCAGATGACATTTGCAGCATTTCCAGCCAAATGCAGACGATTCATTTTTAGCTTCATGTGAGAATTTTCGCCTGCCCTTACAACCTTTATTTTTCTTTCTCTTCTCTTCTTTTTTTGGTTTTAGTCTTAGCCTCCCCCACCTTATTCCTTCTACCCATGAAAGCAATTTTAACTTCATGAAACTAATTAAAGTTTTATATGCCTATGTTCCTTCATTGGACTGATTGTAGATTTCTTAGATTGAAATGGAACCAGGCCAAGAGGGAAATGTCTCTAGGACTTTCTTACAAATGTGGGGTTGTGTGTGCGTTGGTGTGGTGACTCAGGATGTCAGCCAACTCTTGGTTTGGGAATCATAGGACTTATTAATGGAACCCAAACTCCTCAGGACTAAGACAGTGTGATGGAAAGTCAAGCAGATGCCTGACTGAGAAAATGCAGAGAAAATGTTTGTTGAATAAATGAATGAATAAATGGACACAAGAGTGAAGGGGAAATTATCACTAGTCATAATTTAAAAAGTACTATTAGCACTTTGGGAGGCCGAGGTGGGCGGATCATGAAGTCAGGAGATCAAGACTATCCTGGCTATCATGGTGAAACCCCGTTTCTACTAAAAATACAAAAAATTAGCTGGGTGTGGTGACATGTGCCTGTAGTCCCAGCTACTCGGGAAGCTGAAGTGGGAGAATCGCCTGAACCCAGGAGGCAGAGGTTACAGTGTCGAGATTGTGCCACTGCACTCCATCTTGGGCGACAGAGAGAGACTCCATCTCAAAAAAAAAAAAAAAAAATACTGTATCGTATATGAGTAATTCTCATGTGCCAGGGGCTGTGCCACACACTTTACAGACATTACCTTACTTAATACCTCCTACTCACCTTAAAAATAAGTACGATTACTCTGTTATTCCAGATAATGAAATTGAGGCACAGAAGGTTTAAGAGTTTACCTGTACGTACTCAACAAATAGTTGGAGTAACTGGGATCCAAAACAGAGTATCAATGCACTCTCTGAATGCTGAATATGTTGTGTTATTCACAATTGCTCACTCCCTTCCCTTGCTATGTTTTCCTGTAGGTGGCGTGGCCTTCCCCACCCCTTCTACTTTGCACATTGAGCAGGAGCTTTAAAGGCTCATGTGGTTTGGCTCTGTTTCTCGTGAGTTCCTTTTCTTTGTCATGAGAATAACACATCCCTGGCAAGTGCTGCTCCTTCACCCTGGGTCCCAGGATGAGAAAACACATGCAGCAAAATTAAGCAGAGCTGAGCAGATAATCACATAGAACTGACCCACAGTCAGCAAGCAGCTCCCCAGTAATGTGAACAAAAGACAAACGTTTATACTGTAAGGCATTGAGGTTTTTTTTTCTTTTTTCCCCTGAGACCAAGTTTCACTGTCACCTAGGCTGGAGTGCAGTGGTGCGATTTTGGCTCACTGCAACCTCCCCTGCTGGGTTTGAGTGATTCTACTGCCTCAGCCTCCAGAGTAGCTGGGATTACAGGCACTCACAACCACACCTGGCTAATTTTTGTGTTTTTAGTGGAGACAGTGTTTCATTATGTTGGTCGGGCTGGTGTCGAACTCCTGACCTCAAGTGATCTGCTCACCTTGGCCTCCCAAAGTGCTGGGATTACAGGCATGAGCCACCGCACCCAGCTGGCATTGAGATTTTGAAAATGCTTGTTATTGCCTCAGAAGCTAACTAATACAGTCTGTGTGTCATGGAGACTATTTTGCATTGCTTCCTAGAGGAAACTGAATGTAAATTCAGATGGGAAATTGTTTTATTAGGCTGAGAAATGGGAAAAGTACATTCTAGGAGGCAGAAGCTGAGAGAACAAAGGCATAGAGATAGAAAGATACATTGTAATTTACGGGAATCAATGAGAAAACAGCTTGATTGAAGCCCATAGTAGGGAACAAGGGAAGATAGTTAGAAAATTGAGAGGTCATTGAACAACTTTCTAGAGGTAAGAGACATTCTCTTGAAGGTTTTGGACAGGGAACCATGACAGTTTGTGAACAAGGAACATGGTGCTTTCAGGAACCTTCTCATGGTTTCTTTCCACGTGTGGAAAAACATCGCTTGTCACGTATTTCCTCTTATAATTCCTGACTTACCCTGTAAACCTGTTACTCTAGCTATAGCATTCGCCAGCAGCCAGAAAGTTGATTTCTTTTTTCCTTTATCTGGTGTCTATCAGGATGAGTGACTCAGTTCTTTTCAGGGAGGAAAAATGAAGCTGCCTTAGGAATAATAATAGTGATTTGCTTTTAAAAAAATCCAAATTCTATTTATATGTGCTGAGCAGGGCAAGGTCTAAGGTAGAGGAGAGAGAAAGGCCCAACATACCTCAGCAGCTACTATGTGCCAGCAGGCTGGATTCATGTGGGTGTGACCTGTAGAGGTACACAGGGCCCTGCACTGAGAGGCCCTGGGCTTGGATGCAATGCTCTGCTATTACATCTTAATATTTTGAATACGTTTTTTCCCTCCCCTCCCTCCCCTCCCCTCCCCTCCCCTCCCCTCCTCCTCCTCCTCCCCTCCTCCTCCCTCCCTCCCCTCCCTCCCCTCCCTCTCCCCCCTCTCCTCCTCTCCTCTTCTCTCCTCTCCTCTCCTCTCCTCTCCTGTCTTTTAGATGGAGTCTCACTCTTGTTGCCCAGGCTGGAGTGCAATTGTGCAATCTCAGCTCACTGCAACCTCCACCTCCCCAGTTCATGCGATTCTCCTGTCTCAGCCTCATAAGTAGCTGGGCTTACAGGCACCTGCCACCATGCCTGGCAAATTGTTTTTGTATTTTTAGTAGACACAGGTTTCACTATGTTGGCCACGCTGGTCTTGAACGCCTGACTTCAGGTGATCTGCCCGCCTCAGCCTCCCAAAGTGTTGGGATTATAGGCGTGAGCCACTGCACTTGGCCTATATTCCTAATAAACTTTAAACAAGAGACCCTGTATTTTCATGTTGCACTGGGTCTTACAAATTAGACAGCCAGCCCTGTGGTGCTAGGCATTATAGTACAAGTCACTTTACAGACCTTATTTCACTTAATTTTCCTGAAAACCCAGTGAGGAAGGAATGATCATTTTAGCCTATTGCTGTGGAAAGTGAAGCTGAGAGAGGTTAAGTGATTTATCCAAAGCCACACAGCTGGCACGTGGTGGAGCTGGGATTTGAAGCCTGATTACATTGTCTTCAAAGCCAGTGTTCACCTGACATGTTCACAGAACAGTTTAGTTTTAAAGCACCTTTCTTTCCATCATTTCAGCTTCAGCTTCCCAACAGTCCTGTGAGGTCAAAGTCATTATTCTCTTTGACATTGTCACCTGAATCCCATAGAAAAGTGACTGTCCCATAGCAAGTCAGCACTAAAGTGAGACTGGAATGAAGGTGTTTCAGGCCAGGGCTCCATGAAACCTGGGTCAGCAGGGCCTGTGTCTTGAAGAGTGGGCCTGTGGAGGTAGGTGAGACCCAGGGTTAACAAGAGCCCCCCGGTCTCTTCACCTACTTTCTCATCTCTCAGAGTCTCTTAGCATTCAGGGACCATACCCAGAGTTAACTGATGACCTGGATAATGGAAGTTCCGTAACAACACTCAGTCCAAACCCTTTTCTATATGTATGGTGGAACTAGAGACTGAGAAATGGGTAACTTGTCCAGAATCACACGCAGAGCTGTGGTAGATCTTCTGGGGACCAGGCACTATGCTGGGTGCTGGGAATGCAGAAGTGAACAGGGCGGTCACAGACCTGCCCTCAAGGAGCTCACGTCTCATGGGAGAGATGGACAAGGCATGCAGGTCCCCTGACTTCAGGGGCCCTCTGCCAGGCAGGCCCTCACTTGGCAGGTACAAGCTGGCTAAGTGCCCTTCAGTAGGAAAGTCTTGGACACTTCTGGCTGGGAGAGATCTGAACTATTCTCTTAGGGCTGATGGTGGCTTTGAAATCAATTTGCATAAGATAGGTCCTATCCTGTTAGAACAGCAAATTAATAGCTCATTTTATAGATTGAGCAATCAACACCTACAGCCCATTAAATTTAACAACAAACTCAGCTGATGATTAGGCTTTCAGCTTGGTCCCACCGTCAACTCATGTGCTTCCTTTTCCTTCCTCCTGACCTTTTTATTTCCTTTCATCTCCCTTCTCATGAACCCTCCTCCTAGATCCTCATTTTCTCATTAGCAAACATGATGTTAATTTAACTCCCCAGTATCTTTTCTATGTTGGGGCTAGAAGGCCTTCCTAGTCCCCCAAGTGGGTTCCGTCATCAGCAAGTGCCCCAAACTCCAGGCATCAGCACACAAGCTCATCTGGGGGCCCTTGGCTCGGCCATGGGAATGAGCAATCAATATTTTATAAAGGCGTTAAGGTGGTGATAAAAGATGCATGAAGTGGTGTGCAGGGAGGAGCTCGCTGACAAAGGAGTGGGTGACATTATAGCTAACCTTGGTGGCTATGACTTACGTGGATGGAATTCACTAAGGAAGTCTCCACTCGAATCTTCCCAAGAAGATGGGAGGAAGATTTTTCATAAGGATATTGTTAGATTTCTTAGACCCTTCAACTAAACCTTCCTTAAAAGACTTCTCATTGCTTTAGACTCATGGGTTATATGAATAAGGGGGTGAGGGCCCCAGATGATATGGTTAACTAGAATTCCATTAGCTGTGGCTTTCCATGCATTTTGCATGCTCCTGTAGGTGGGAACGTTTTGCATTATAACTGTGCCTTACTGGCAGGGTCTGAGGGAGCCTGCAGATTCTGGATAAGTAAGATTCTGCACGATAGCTGGATTATTGGTCCCTATAACTCCACTGGAATAAGATAGCACAGTCTCACCTTTTGCCACTGCTTTGCTCTTTGTAGAGTAAGTGTTGGGTTTGTCCATGTGTGTTGCTTTGGCCAATGGAATGACAGTGCGTAAGACTTGATCAGAGGCCTTCAATACACTTATGCAATTTGGTTTGGGCTCTTGTCATTCTGCCACTTGCCATGAGAAAAATGTGCCTCTGGTCCAAGGGGGTTGAGAGTCATGTGGAGTGGCCCTGAGGCAAACCTGCAGCCTGAAGCCTAGCCCAGCCAAGCTCAGCCAAGCTCAGCCAATATGCAGGCTGAAGCAGAGCTGCCCTGCCAAGTCCAGCCGAGTCCAGCCTTGATCCACCAAACCACAGTGACCTGCAGACCCATGGGCATGAGAACAAATGCCTGATGTTGTATGCCACTGAGTTTTGGAGAGATTTGTTATACAGCATTAACCTCCTCACACGTGGTACAAAGGGCATATTGTCTGAAGTTTATCTCCTGCTTGATTCTTCAAGGCCTTTTTCTGCTACATTAAAGTAGATTTCTGAGAATCATTCACCAGCTGAACCCTGAACTTCCTGTGCTGCCCTGATCTATGCTTGGCTTCCCTTGCATCCCATTCTCAGGTTGCTCATCTTGTGACCTATTTCCCAATTTACAGTTTTACTTTTCTTCTCAGAAATGAATTTCTGGCTGTGATCTCCAGTTTCCTCTTCACCTCTGAGCAAGGCAACACAGTCTTCCTGGCACTCTCATTCATTAGTCAGCTCTCATTTGTTTATACAAGTGTGCAGCAATGAACACCTACCTCGTGCGAGATCCTGTGCTGGGAATTCACAGAACAGTCATAGACCCATTGTCAAGGAGTTCACGCTCTAAAGGAAGACATAATTGTTCCTCCCTCCCTGTCTCCTTTCATATTCAAGTGGCCACCAAGCTCTGCAGTGTGCATCCATGCCTTCTCAGTCCCATTAGAGCACCATCATTTTCAGCCTGAATCATTGCAACAGCTTCCTGACCTCCTCTCCCCTCAATTCTACCCCTTTTCCATCAGCCTTTCAATTTCTCCTCCAAACTAGTGACCTTCTCCAAACTGGCCTGATCTTTCTAAACAAAATCTGGCTGTCTTGCTGTCCTGCTAAAATCTGTTAATGGCTTCCTTTCACCTGCTGGATGGAGTCCATCTGCTTACTGGCATCAAGACCCTCCATGACTGGGTTCGTGCCAACCTCACCTGACTCACTTCCTCAGCCCCTCCTTCCGCACCATTTGTCCTCCACACTCTCCTCAAGCTGCTCCCCACATCGACTAGGACCCCTCTGGTCTCTGCACTTTAGTATATGCTCTTCCTTCTGCTGGTCATGACCTTCCTCTATTCTCTACTTGTCAAAAACTTCCCCATGCTTCACAATCAGCACACATGTCATCTCCATGGGGAAGCCTTCCTAAATCCCCCTTGGGCAGAATTCACAGACCCCCTCCCTGTCCCTTACATACACCCTGTACATCTTTCTCTAGTGCAGTATTTACTGCACAGTGTTGTAATGTTTTTTGAATTTAGTAAAATACTATTTTTCTATTTACCAAGTTTGCTTCTAAAGAGAGTGGATTAACAGGCAAGCCTTTGTTCTGCCAAGCACCTTGGTGTATTTGTGTGTTAACAACTTTGGGGTGAGAGCCAGAGTGGAGTCACTGTGCATAATGGAGGTAGAGGAGTTTAAAGATCTAGGAGTAGAGTTGGGGGGTGGGAAAGGAACTTGGGGTGGCTCTTCTCTTTCAGGGATAGAGGACCCAATCAAAAGTCATCTTCCTCCCCTCCATCAGAGGGGCAGCTGAGAAGGCACTTAGGGAGTACAGGGAATGCCTGAGACAGGGATTCTGGGCTGATCACTGTAGGAGGTGCACTATGCCTCTCCTATCTGTTATTCAGGAAAGTCTACATCACTCACAAATGCTTTTGAGTATATTGAGAAGTTGACAAAGTTCGGGTTCTGCTTTTGAGTGGATTTAGAGTAAAAACAAAGAAAGCAGCTTCAGACCCAGGTGCGGGGCAAATGGGCCCAGGAAGCTGCACATCTCTGGGAATAAGACGCCATGGGAAGAGCTTTGGGCTCTTGGAATGAGGATATCTGAGCCAGGCACCTGCATCTCCCAGGGTCAGGAGGGCCCAGGTGGCATCTTGGTTATATTCCTTTCTATGTTTGTCTCTCACATTGGATTAGCTCAAGGGTGGAACTTGTGCAGAATTTATCAGGATTCCTTCCCCTGCAAGGCATAGAAACCCATCTTGAGTTGACTTAAGTGAAAAAAGAAACTATTGTGTCACATAATTGAAAGGTTCCAGGGATACTTAGTGTCAGATAGGGCTGGAGCTAGGTGCTCAAATCATGTCACCAGGATTTAGTCCTTAATTTTCTTTTTTCCTTCACATTAGTTTCATTCCCAGGGAGTTCTCTGTATTGGGTGGGCCTGGCAGTGCTATGGCTCTCTCGTAGCTGGATAGTCGAAAGAGAGATTCTCCTCTGAAATCTGGGATTGGGACTCACTGGACAAATTTGGATTGCATGTGCATTTCTGAATGGGTCACTGTGACCTGAAGGATTGGCCAGACTTGAGTCATGTCCCATCTTTGATTAAGGGTGTGGAGGAGATTGGAATCAGTTTTACCTGGGTCACCTGGACTGAGTCAGGGAGGGATATTTTCCTAAAGGAACATGAAGGAGCTGATCTAAGAAATAGAGGAAACATGTGCTGGGGCAGCAAAACCCACAGGCAATCCCATCCCATGCCCTAGTCATCTCTATATCGTGGTGCTTGAAATGGGAGAGAGGTTGACACATTTTACGACATTTGGTTTGGAAGAAAAATATCAGAATTTTGTCATACTCTCAAAATCATTCCATCTGTAAGTATCACTAATATCACCTGTTATTGAATGTACTGGCCTCTTAGGGTACAAACAAGAAACAGCTTTACTTTTCTCCCTCCACTGCCTTCAAACATGTTCTGTTGGCTCTCACTTCTTCACCCCTCCGAGGCATCTCAGACAGATCTCAGAGATTTTCAGTCACTTTTAAAAATGTTTTAAACTTCACTTTATTTCTTAGAACACTTTTACAGAAAAATTGAGAAGATAGTACAGAGAGTTTCCATAGTCCCAGGTTTCTGAGATTATCAACATCCTACCTTAGTATGCTACATTAATTATAATTAATGAAGCAATGTTGATACATTATTATTCAATTACTTTTAGGTATTAAACATAGTCCTACTTTGAGGAATTAAGAAGTCCAGGTCTAAATCAAAACTTCAAGCTCCCATCTGATTCAAGGCTTCTCTTTGCCCTCAGCTCAGAGCTCATCTGTGGTTTAAGGACCTGTGGTTGGGAAGGGGGCTTGGTTTTGGTCTTCTCATCACTTGAACATCATCACTTTGTTTTTCCACCCCACTCTCCTTCCCATTGATGGTTTCTCCAGGGTCAGGGCCCAGGAGTGCAAAGATTAGGGGAGAAGCAGTGATGTCTTATGGGCTTATAGGACCAGTACTGTTGTAATTTGATGGCTGGTGACCTCCTGTGGGACGCATTTGTGGTTGAATAGAAACCCACTCTGGGACCTTGATGACTACACTCTCTGAAAATGCACTCACAATTTCCATCCTTGGCAGTTCACCTTCAACCATTCTCTCGTAGGGCCTCCTTCTCCCAGCAGGCAAACTTCTAGGGCAGAGTAGTTTCAGGAACCCTCTAGGGGATCCATTTGGTCCATAGAAACTCATGCACCCCATTGACTTTCATAGTCCCAGCTGCTCCCTTGCTGCCTTCCCTTGGCCACCATCACAGGCAGCCTCAGCTACCTCTCTGCTCACATTTGCCCCAAACTCCTGGGACTCCTCAGAACTCCTCTTCAATGCTCCACGTAGTCCCTGGCACTGGGATCAAGAATTAACAGCTCAATGGGCACCCATGCTGGGTGGAGGATGCCAGGCTCTGCTTCTTCCCAGCACCCCATAATCTCAAGGAGCAGTTCACTCTTAGTGTTTTCTCTCCCACAGAGAGGGCAGGGGAAGCCCCACAGCTCTCTCCCCCTACAAATCCCCCAAAGAATTCCCCTTATTGTTCCTTACAGACTTCTGGGGCAGATTGTGTTTTCCAAAGACAACTGCAACAGTATCTTCTGTCCCACATATTTTTCTAGACTCTAGAATCTTGTCATTCCTCCCTCAAGAGGTAGAGTCTAATTCTCCTATTCCCCTCCCCTTGACTCTGTGAGGGTTTGTGATGGGATTATTATTATTATTATTACGGCGACAGAGTCTTGCTCTGTTGCCCAGGCTGGAGTGCAGTGGCGTGATCTTGACTCACTGCAACCTCCACCTCCTGGGTTCAAGTAATTCTCCCTACCTCAGCCTCCTGAGTAACTGGGATTACAGGCACCTACCACCATGCCCAGCTGATTTTTGTATTTTTAGTAGAGATGGAGTTTCACCATGTTGGCCAGGTTGGTCTTGAACTCCTGACCTCAGGTGATTCACCCGCCTTGGTCTCCCAAAGTCCTGGGATTACAGGCGTGAGCCACCACACCCCACCTGTGATGGGCTTATAATCCATCGAATGTGCCAGAGTGATGCAGTGTGGCTTCTGTGGTGAGGCAGGAAAGGCAGTAACATCCTCTTAGCCTGTTAAACACTCAAATTGGGGCCCTGAGCCTCTACCGCAGCCTGCTGGCCCTGGCCCACCTAAACTAGCCCATGTGAAGAGACTACAGATAGAAACCCCAAGACTAGAGGAAGAGAGATAAATGTCCAACTGCTCCAGTTTCAGTCATCAACCAATTACTGAGCATGAGACTCCAAGCCAGAGCTGCCCAGTTGAGTCCTTTCTGGATTCTTGATCCAGAGAAACCAGGAGAGATAATAACATGATGTTTTAGGCCACTAACTTTTGGGATGATGTGTTACAAAGCAGTAATAACTGGAGCACCTCTAGGTTACAGGTGGTAAAGTGGGAGAGTGGTGAGAGGGTGAGTCTTGGAACCTTCTGGCTCTCTTTATTAAGTCCTATGTGGGATGGTAGCATCTCTTACAGAATGAGGGGCCAGGTCACCCTTCGTTCTTGGCTTTGCAGCCCTAGCTGGAATTCCTAGACAATGTTCTTCCTGTCGGATGGTGCTCCTTAAGGGCTAATGGACTAGTGCCAGTCTACAACTGCTCATTACTTATCTGTGATAAGAACAGAAATTGGCATAAGTGTTTATTCCCCAAATAAATTGGAATAAAATAACTTTTCTAGCAATTTGATAGATCTGTTGACTCTAATGATAAACATTTGGGGTTAGCAATTTTTTTTTTTAAATTTTGTTTCATTTTTTCTAGCAATTCATTTTTACTGTGTTTTACAAAAGCACTGGTCTGCAATGAGATGGGAGTGAGAAAAAAATAAAACACTGATCCTTCATAAAAAATAATTTAAGAAGCACTGGTCTAGGAAACCTCCATTTCACAGCAGTCACTGGGAATGGAATAAACAAGGACCTATTAGCTCTATCCCAGGAGTTGTACTAGGGTCTTTTACCATCATGATGTCATTTAACTCTTATCATGACTTTGCAAGGGAAAAATTTTTTTTTCTAATATGTAGGTGAGAAAACTGAGACTCTGAGAGGTTAAATAATTTATTTATAGTCACATAGAAAGTGGCTACAATCAATTTTATTATTCTTGCAACTATTCATCACTATCTCTTTCCCCACCAGATGATAGATTTACGTCCTTTATCATGTAACTTGCCTGCCTCTGGTGGGTGGAGTATATGTCCCCACATCGTTGATTTTGGGCTTAGCTGTATAATCTGCATTGACCAGTGAAATCTGAGTGGAAGGGCAATGTATCAGTGCTGAACAGATGCTTTAAGAAGCACTATATATTTCCATCACTTCTCTGAACATCCTGCCCTTTGTCATGGGATGTCATGCACCTGATGGAAGCTATTCTTCCAGCCTCACAGAATGGGTCACGGAATGAGAAGAGAGAAGGAGTGGACTCAAGTCCATATGCAGCTGGGAACAGATTTAAAGAGCTACAGCTGAACTGCAGATGACATGTAACAAGAGTGACTAATTTTTGTTACTCCAGGCCTCTGAGATAGTGGTGTTATTTGTTATGCAGCATTGCTTCCAGAGAAGCTGACTGATACAATGGTGGAGCTGGGATTTTATGCCCACCAAGTGGCTCTGAGATAAGTGTCCTTTCTTCCTGTCATATCTGATTTTCATCAATATTATTATTTACTGTTTTCATTGTACTTCTTTTAACTCATGTACAAGAAATATCACCTTGAGTCAAATTCATGGACCAGCCAGCCAGGATAGGCTTGTCTTGTTCTTTAAGCAAATGTCCTGAAATCTCCCTTAACTTGACACAATGTCTGAAACAACATCATTCCGGTGCCTTATAGTCTTTTCTGTTAAGAAGTCCCTATTAAAGGGGAAAGACACTTGGCAGAGAAACAGTGTAAGACCTGTTGAAACCTTTTTCTTTTTTTTTTTCTTTAGATAGAGTCTCACTCTGTCATGCAGGCTAGAGTGCAGTGGGGCAATCATGGCTCACTGCAGCCTTGACTTCCCAGGCTTAGGTGATCCTCCCACCTCAGCCTCCCTGGTAGCTGGGATTACAGGCACACGCCACCATGCCCAGCTAATTTTTTGTAGAGCCAGGATTTCACCATGTTGCCCAGGCTGGTCTCAAACTCGTAAATTCAAGCAATCCTCCTGCCTCAGCCTCCCAAAGTGTTGGGATTATGGGCATTAGCCATTGCACTCTGCCTGAAACTTGTTATAGTTAAGGGAACAGTGAGGATAACTTGATGGCATATGGGTTAGGTTCTGGGATTAGAAGGGACTCACAGGAGAGGGCGTCTGAAAGGGAAGCAGAAATCTGGCAATAACAAGCTTTCTAATGTCACAATTTTACTTAAAACCAGTAATAGTTAGCCCTTGATTCTGTCTCTGCTTTGAGGTTCCATAAATGGATTCATTCATTCATTCATTCATTCAGTAAATATTTCCTGAGATCTTGAGTCATGAAATCTTAGGGACAGACCTATATCTGACAATGTCACTTCCTTGCTTAAAATCCTTCTAGCTTCCCATTGCCCAGAGTGCTGACAAAATCTCCTGGGATCTGTCCTGGGTTTACTCTCCAGCCTTATCTCCCACCACTCCCCCAGGCCCAATTCAAATGCTGGATTGGTTAGAAGTTCAGGCTCTCTATGCGGGTTCAAATTCTGGTTCTTCCACACACTGCCCTTGAGACCATGGACAATTTACTTAACCTCTCTGTACCTCAATTTGTTCACCTGTAAAATGGAACATCAGATACTAGAGATAGAAGTGTTTAGCATTTTCTCCTCAGATTCCAGCCATACTGAACTACTCAGAATTTCCAGCAGACATTGCACTGAATCATCCTCTTGCATTTTCATATTGGCTTCCCTCTTTAGCTGGGACTCCTACTCATCTTCTAATACCTGTTTAATAGACACCTTCTCCAGGAAGCCTTCTTTGGGGGACCCTCTTGCTGCTTCCACAGACAGCTGGGTTTACCTTCATTGTAGTCCTCATTGTCTGTTATTGTCTGTCTTTTAAGTTATCTGCCCCTTCAGGGATTGTCATCTTTGCATATCCAGAAACTATTACACAGTAGCTGCTTCATGGATGCCATTTTTTTAAGCTCAGAAGATAAAATGTTACTTGACAAAGGCAGATTCAATGACAATGTACAAAATTGGATTATTTGGTAACATATGGTTTGGCTAATAGAAAGCTGTTTTAGATTCTGACTATAATTTGGTTCTCTTGTTCAAAGTAGTTTTTAAAAAACTTAACAATGTATATATACCTAGTAAAAAAATTTCAACTAAGACATCAGACCATAAAATGAAAACTAAAATTTCTCTTCTTTATCTTATTCCTCAATTCCTTGTGTTCCATGAGTTATGTATGTACAAACATTTTTTCATTACCTCTTTAACACACACATGTTGTGCATACGTAAACACACAGAGGCTCATACTGTACACAATATCATGGACCTTGCTTTTTTCCCAGATAATTTAATCTTACAGACTTCCATATCAACATGCTTGGGGTTCTGCCATTCTTTTAAATGACTGCGTACTATTTCATTTTACGGGTGTTTTATAATTTGCATAATCAGTGAATTCATCCGTTTTCATGCTGCTGATAAAGACATACCTGAGACTGGGCAATTTACAAAAGAAAGAGGCTTATTGGACTTAGAATTCCATGTGGCTGGGGAGGCCTCACAATCACGGTGGAAGGTGAAAGGCACATCTCACATAGTAGCAGACAAGAGAAGAGAGCTTGTGCAGGGAAACTCCCCTTTATAAAACCATCAGATCTCATGAGACTTATTCACTATCATGAGAGCAGCATTGTAAAGACCTGCCCCCATGATTCAATTACCTCCCACCAGGTCCCTCCCATGACACATGGGAATTCAAGATGAGATTTGGGTGGGGACACAGCTAAATCATATCAAGCGGTAACCAATGAATGAATTTTTAGGTTGCTTCCGGGCTTTTGCTATTACAATACTACAATAAAAATATTTGTTCGTGAATATATGCAAAAAATCTGTCAGCTAACATTTTAAAAGTAGAGTTGCTAGGTCACGAATTATAATCTCTCATACTCATTATTTTCTTTTAATTCTGAAGCATTTCAAAATATTAAGAATTAGGGCAGCAGACAGCTTCTGCAGACTTAACCGTTCCTGTCTGACAGCTCTGAAGAGAGTAGTAGTTCTCTCAGCATGGCATTTGAGCTCCAGAATGGACAGACTGCCTCCTCAAGTGGGTCCCTGACCCCCATGTAGCCTGACTGGGAAACACCTCCCAGTAGGGGCCGATAGACACCTCAAACAGGCAGGTGCCCCTTTGGGACGAAGCTTCCAGAGGAAGGATCAGGCATCAATATTTGCTGTTCTACAGCCTGCACTGGTGACACTCAGGCAAACAGGGTCTGGAGTGGACCTCCAGCAAACCCCAACAGACCTGCAGCTGAGAGACCTGACTGCTAGAAGGAAAACTAACAAACAGAAAGGAATACCATCAACATCAACAAAAAGGACATCCACACCAAAACCCTATCTGTAGGTCACCACCAACAAAGACCAAAGGTAGATAAAACCACAAAGATGGGGAGAAACCAGAGCAGAAAAGCTGAAAATTCCAAAAAACAGAGCACCTCTTCTCCAAAGGATCACAACTCCTTGCCAGCAAGGGAACAAAACTGGGTGGAGAATGAGTTTGACAAGTTGACAGAAGTAGGCTTCAGAAGGTCAGTAATAACAAACTTCTCCAAGCTAAAGGAGCATGTTCTAACACATTGCAAGGAAGCTAAAAACCTTGAAAAAAGGTCAGACGAATGGTTAACTAGAATAAACAGTGTAGAGAAGACCTTAAAAGACCTGATGGAGCTGAAAACCATGGCATGAGAACTTTGTGACACATGCACAAGCTTCAATAGCTGATTCAATCAAGTGGAAGAAAGGATATCATGATTGGAGATCGAATTAATGAAATAAAATGAGAAGACAAGATTAGAGAAAAAAGAGTGAAAAGAAATGAACAAAGTCTCCAAGAAATATGGGACTGTGTGAAAAGACCACAGTTTGCTTGGTGTACCAGAAAGTGATGGGGAGAATGGAATCAAGTTAGAAAACACTNTGGGGAGAAACCAGAGCAGAAAAGCTGAAAATTCCAAAAAACAGAGCACCTCTTCTCCAAAGGATCACAACTCCTTGCCAGCAAGGGAACAAAACTGGGTGGAGAATGAGTTTGACAAGTTGACAGAAGTAGGCTTCAGAAGGTCAGTAATAACAAACTTCTCCAAGCTAAAGGAGCATGTTCTAACACATTGCAAGGAAGCTAAAAACCTTGAAAAAAGGTCAGACGAATGGTTAACTAGAATAAACAGTGTAGAGAAGACCTTAAAAGACCTGATGGAGCTGAAAACCATGGCATGAGAACTTTGTGACACATGCACAAGCTTCAATAGCTGATTCAATCAAGTGGAAGAAAGGATATCATGATTGGAGATCGAATTAATGAAATAAAATGAGAAGACAAGATTAGAGAAAAAAGAGTGAAAAGAAATGAACAAAGTCTCCAAGAAATATGGGACTGTGTGAAAAGACCACAGTTTGCTTGGTGTACCAGAAAGTGATGGGGAGAATGGAATCAAGTTAGAAAACACTCTTCAGGATATTATCCGGGAGATATTACCCAGGAGAACTTCCCTAACCTAGCAAGGCAGGCCAACATTCAAATTCAGGAAATATAGAGAACACCACAAAGACACTCCTCAAGAAGAGAAACCCCAAGACATAATTGTCAGGTTCACCAAGGTTGAAATGAAGGAAAAAAATGTTAAGAGCAGCCAGAGAGAAAGGTCTGGTTACCCATAAAGGGAAGCCCATCAGACTAACAGTGGATTTCTCAGCAGAAATCCTACATGCCAGAAGAGAGTGGGGGCCAATATTCAACATTCTTAAAGAAAAGAATTTTCAACCCAGAATCTCATATCTGGCCAAACTAAGCTTCATAAGTGAAGGAGAAATAAAATCCTTTATAGACAAGCAAATGCTGAGAGATTTTGTCACCACCAGGCCTGCCTTACAAGAGGTCCTGAAGGAAGGGCTAAACATGGAAAGGAACAACTGGTACCAGCCACTGCAAAAACATGCAAAATGGTAAAGACCATCAATGCTATGAAGAAACTATATCAATTAATGGACAAAATAACCAGCTAGCATCATGACAGAATCAAATTCAAACATAACAATATTAACCTTAAATGTAAGTGGGCTAAATGCCTCAAGTAAAAGACACAGACTGGCAAATTGGATAAAGAGTCAAGACCCATTGCTGTGCTGTATTCAGGAGACCCATCTCACATGCAAAGACACACATAGGCTCAAAGTAAGGGGTCAGAGGAAGATCTACCAAGCAAATGGGAAGCAGAAAAAAAAAAAAAAAAAAAGCAGGGATTGCAATCCTAGTCTCTGATAAAACAGACTTTAAACCAACAAAGATCAAAAGAGACAAAGAAGGCCACTACATAATACTAAAGGGATCAATTCAACAGGAAGAGCTAACTATCCTGAATATATATGCACCCAATATGGGAGCACCCAGATTCATAAAGCAAGTCCTTAGAGACCTACAAAGAGACCTAGACTCCCACACAATAATCACGAGAGACATTAACACCCCACTGTCAATATTAGACAGATCGAGACAGAAGGTTAACAAAGATATCCAGATATCCAGGACTTGAACTCAGCTCTGGACCAAGCAGACCCAATAGACATCTACAGAACTCTCCACCCCAAATCAACAGAATATACATTCTTCTCAGCACCACATCACACTTATTCTAAAATTGACCACATAATTGGTAGTAAAACACTCCTCAGCAAATGTAAAAGAACAGAAATCACAACAAACTGTCTCTCAGACCACAGCACAATCAAATTAGAACTCAGGATTGAGAAGCTCACTCAAAACCGCACAACTACATGGAAACTGAACAACCTGCTCCTGAATCACTACTGGGTAAATAGCGAAATGAAGGCAGAAATAAAGATGTTCTTTGAAACATTTTTGAGATGAGAACAAGGACACAATGTACCAGAATCTCTGGGACATATTTAAAGCAGTGTGTAGAGGGAAATTTATAGCACTAAATGCCCACAAGAGAAAGCAGGAAAGATCTAAAATCAATACCCTAACATCACAATTAAAAGAACTAGAGAAGCAAGAGCAAACAAATTCAAAAGCTGGCAGAAGGCAAGAAATAACTAAGATCAGAGCAGAACTGAAGGAGATCGAGACACA
>NW_016807962.1:2368071-2375521 GCF_001698545.2 Rhinopithecus bieti
ACCATGGAATACTATGCAGCCATAAAAAAGGATGATGAGTTCACGTCCTTTGCAGGGACATAGATGAAGCTGGAAACCATCATTCTAGGCAAGCTATCACAAGGACAGAAAACCAAACACCACATGTTCTCACTCATAGGTGGGAGTTGAACAATGAGAACACACGGACACAGAGTGGGCAACATCACACATTGGGGCCTGTCTAGGGGCGGGGGGCAGGGGGAGGGATAGCATTAGCAGAAATACCTAATGTAAATGATGAGTTGATGGGTGCAGCAAACCAGCATGGCACATGTATACCTATGTAACAAACCTGCACATTGTGCACATGTACCCTAGAACTTAAAGTATAATAAAAAAATAAAGAAGTAACTGCTATCACATATATATTCACCAAATTATACATATATAATTTAAAAATATTATATATACATATATAATTTTAAAATATCAAAAAATTAAAAATGAACTGCTATCACATATACTCAAAATTATATACATGTATACACACACACACGTATAATACATTTTGCCATATTTCTTTCAAATCTCTCTTTTAAAGAAGTACAATATCACAGCAATATATCAGGTTCATCTTGGTCCTTTTTCTCAGTCTATTGCCAGAAGCATCCATTCCCCTAATGCATATCATTTCCATACACATTTTCATATACATATTCAAACTTTTGTTACATATATATGTTTCCATTAACAACATATAGTGTATGTGTTAGGTCTAATTTTTTGAAATAAATATAATTAAAATATATTATTTTGCAACTGTTTTCCATTTAACATTTTGTTGTTGAGTTTATCTCTGTTGACGTATAAAGATCAGCTACTTTAACGTCTACATTGCATTTCATTGTACTAACAAATCATTATTTATTTAATTTGCTATTGAAGTTGGGTTATTCTGCTATTTAAACAGTGCTGCAATAAACCTCTTTGTATACATCTCTCTCTGTGTATGTGCGTGTGCATACATACAATACATTATATATGTTGTATTAATATGTTTGTAAGGTAGAAAACTAGAAGCAGAGTTGCTGTCTCTGTGTATGTGTATATATTATATATATAGTTTTCTACTATAGAAATACATTAATGTAGCATATGTAGAACCATATACCATATATGCTTCTGAGATAGAAAACTAGAAGCAGGGTTGATGAGAGAAGAATTTGCACATCTGCAGCTTACTAGATAGTGCCAAATTTCTCTCCCTAGTGCTTGTAAAAATTTATATTCTCAACAGCAGTGAACAAACACCTTTTTCTCTAGGTCCTTGCTAATACTTCATGTTACCAGATTTGTAACAACAAATTGGCAAACTTGGTGTGAGATAATACCTCACTGTTTCAATTTGATTGTCTCTATGTGTGTTTATTGGCAGTTTCTGTTTTCTCGTCCAAGAATTGCCTGTTCCTATACTTTGCTCACCTTTCTATTGGAATTTTCTTTTCTCATTGACTTTTTTTAGTTGAATTTTATAGTTGAAAATTCCTGGCATAACTGTTGATTCATATGAAGTTATAAGAAATAACACAGAAAGATCGTTGTGCAGTTTCCCCCAATGGCAGCATTTTGTTAAATAATGGTGTAAGATCGCACCCAGGCTATATCAACATTGATAAAATCCATCTTATTCTGATTTAAATATATATGTAATATAAATATAATAAATATGATAAATATTAGATTTCTGCAGTATAATTGGTACTTGTGTGTGTGTGCGTGTGTGTGCACGTGCATGCTTTTTGTAGGTAGACCTTCAATTATGGATTCAGTTTTTGCAGTTTCTGTAATGGTTATAGATCTCTTCAGGTTCTAAATTTCTTTTTAAGTCCACTTTGATAAGTTATGTTTCGAGAAAATTGACAATTTTGGTTATTGTCATTATCATTTGAGCCCTCCCCTTGTAGTTCCTCTCAGCCTGAGGTTCTGTGATTCCTGAATTACAGAGTCCCTGGG
Organism: Rhinopithecus bieti; assembly: GCF_001698545.2. Taxonomy (NCBI): domain Eukaryota; kingdom Metazoa; phylum Chordata; class Mammalia; order Primates; family Cercopithecidae; genus Rhinopithecus; species Rhinopithecus bieti. Next base: position 2,370,046 of record NW_016807962.1, read on the forward strand.
ATCCACACATCCCAGCACAGCTCCCCTCATCCATGCTAATGTGAGTCATCCTTTAGTGCAGAGTGATCTGAATGCATCAGAATCAGACCTTATTCCAAATTGCTTCCTCCATTCGGGTCTTTAATTCGTTTCAAGTGGATTTCTTTTGCATATGGATATGCAGTTTCCCCAACACTGTTTATTGAAGATACTATCCTTTCCTCAGTGAATATTCTTGGCACCTTTGTCAAATATTAATTGATCACATAGATGTGGTTTTATTTCTGCACTCTCAATTCTGTTCCATTTGTCTATGTGTCTGTTTTTATGCCAGTATGATACATGTTGATCGCAATAGTTTTGAAATAAAGGTTGAAATCAGAAAACAAACAAAAAACTGAAAAAAACAAAAACAAAACAAAAAAACCACACCAAATTTCTTCCTCACTATGCAACCTTTTTTAAAAACATTTTATTTTCCATAAGTTATTGGGGTACAAGTGGTATTGGTTAAATGAGAAAATTATTTAGTGGAGATTTGTGAGAACCTGGTGCACCCATCACCTGAATAGTATATACTGCACCATATTTGTTGTCTTTTATCCCTCACCCTCCTCCCACTCTTCCACTCAAGTGCCCAAAGTCCATTGTATCATTCTTATGCCTTTGTGTCCTCATAGCTTAGCTTCCACATATCAGCACACGCACGTTTATAGCAGCACAATTCACAACAGCAAAATTGTAGAACCAACCCAGCCCATCAGTCAACGAGTGCATAAAGAAACTCTGGTATGTAGATACAATGGAATACTACTCAGCCATAAGAAGGAATGAATTAACAGCATTTCCAGTGGCCCAGATGAGATTAGAGACTTATTATTCTAAGTGAAGTAACTCAGGAATGGAAAAACCTCACAATGCGACCTTGAGAAGGCAATTTAATCTCTCTGGGCAGCAGTTCCCATATCTATAAAATGGGGGTAATAACACTGCTTCACAGAGTGAGATGGAAATCAGGAAGACCTTGGTCCAGTACATGGCAAATACCCAATTAAAGCAGCTCCCTTTCTACTTTGTAGCTTAATACTTATATGCAGGTCTTTCTACCATAGGCAGTAGCAGTCTGAAGGTGGAGACTGTGTCTGATCCATTTACGCATCCTTCTGATGCTGGCATGCCACAATCATTCTGAGAATATTTACTGAATGGAAGAGCTGAACCTAGAGGAACAAGATTCAGCATTTTGGTGGTGCAGAGAGGGAAGGCACCTGAGGTGAAATCACATATCCAGGGCATTGGAGCTAGGCAATGCCTGATAGTTAGAAATGCAGGGTTTGACTAAACAAAGACGGGTTTAGATCCCAACTTTGCTACTTGGTTAGAATGCAATTTATCTGAGCCTCAGTTTCTTCATTTGTTAAATGGAGTTAATAATAATGATAATAGCTAACAACTAATGAATACTTACTATGTGCATAGACTGTGTTTTAAGCATTTAAATGTCTTATATTGATTCATTTTATCCTCATAACTCCATGAAACAGGCAATAGCATCATGCTCACTTTACAGATAAGAAACAGAGAGGCCAGGAGTGGTGGCTCATGCCTGTAATCCCAGCACTTTGGGAGGCTGAGGTGGGTGGATCACCTGAGGTCAGGAGTTTGAGACCAGCCTGGCTAACATGGCGAAACCCCATCTCTATTAAAAATACAAAAATTAGCTGGGCGTGGTGGTAGGCACTTGTAATCTCAGTTACTTGGGAGGCTGAGGCAGGAGAATTACTTGAACCAGGAAGGTGGATGTTACCGTGAGCTGAGATTGTGCCACTGTACTCCAGACTGGGCAACAAGAGTGAAACTCCGTCTAAAAAAAAAAAAAAAAAAAAGAAACAGAGACAGGGAGAGATTACATATCTTGTCCAACACTTTATAGCCTGTAGGTTGTGTAGGTAAGATTTTAACTGAGGCAGCATGGCTTCAGTGTGGCTCCTGTAGCCTAGATTTGGTAAGGATTAAAGGAGATACTCTGCATAAAGTTCTCAGCAAGGCGCCTCCCACGTAGTGAATGCTCAGCAGGAACGTAACTATTGTTACTGCTGTTATCCTGGGTTCCACATAGCTCTCCTTGAACCTTCACCAGGTCCAGCCAGAGTTATTGGAGTGGACTCACAACCCTTCTCTCGGCTTGGCATCCCATGTCTGATGATGAAACGTGCTTAATAATAGAGCTATCCTTGATCTTCTCCCTGGGGGTTGATGCTGTTTCCCCAGGCAGCTGAGGGAGAGTGTGTAAGCCTACACAGCTGCTATTCTTGGCATCAGTGCTGCCTCTTAGGGAAATGACTTTTTTGACACACCTTTTTCTGTTCTTTCCAGAAGCTTGTGTTTCCTTTGAGCAGAAACCCCTGTTCAAATGGCGAAACAGCTCCTTTTTTTAAAAGGACAAAGTCTTGCAGGAACACAGTCATGACATTTTTCAATTTTGTGAGCTTTTAGCATGTCTGGTGGATATAGTGGGAGATAAATCTGAAGAGGTCAGCAGAGCCAAGATTCATCTAGCATCCATCCTTCATCTAATCTTCTATTCATTCAGTGAGACATCTAATTGCCCATCTACCCATCTATCCATCTATACATGCATCCATGCATCCATCCATCCATCCATCCGTGTATCCATCTGTTCATTCATCCTTTCCTCCATTTTCCATCCATCCATTCATCCATCCATCATCTGTTCATTCATCCTTTCCTCCATTTTCCTTCCTTCCATCCATCCATCCAACCATCCATCCATCCAAGACATTTTTTGAGCATACACTGTATGCCAGACATTGTCACATATGCTCAGTGTTCATTACATTTGCCTGATGAAGGTGATAATTCTGGGATACCAGAAGAAAGAGATCACTGAAGGCTTCCTGAAAGAAGCAGCATTTGATCTGGGCTAGGAAGATTGTTCATACAGTGGGGCTATTGGAGCTTATGGCTTAGTAAGTGAGGCAGAATGCATGTAAATGCTGATACATATGAGTGTATAATTACCAATGAGATGCGTGCTCTTAAGGAAAGGAGCCTGGCTCTGTGAGACTCTGAACTAGAGGGTGGGTGGCAGAGGAGTGGTGGCTAGGAGAGGCCTAGAGATCTGTATTTTCAAAAAAGTCCCAGACAATTGTGATCACACATGTTTAGGATCCATGGCTGTAGATCTATGCTTACCAGTTAGTAAGTTGTGAATGACTTCTCAAGGTGCTGAGATTCTGTACCCCTCCAGCCTGGGGTTGGCCAGTGGGGCCTCCAGGGCTGGCTACTCCTAGCAATGAGCAGCTCAACTGTTTTCTCCAGTGTGCTGGACAAATGCTGCCATTTTCAATGTGAGCTGTGAAGTGATACAGCTGGAAGCACTACTGGAACAGCATGAAGTCATCAGAGGTTGTTAAGCAGGGCCATGTCTTGGTCATTTGTGCCTTCTATTAATAGAAAGCTCTGAGGCCATAGTGTGCAACAGGTGCTGGTGGAAGAGGGACCAGTAGGAAAGGAGAGCTGTGAGGAGGCCAGGGTGTCATCCCTGGGATACATGGGGAGGCCTGAGCTCCAGCCATTGTGGCTATGGTAGGGGCTGGAGAGCAGAGGATGAGTCAAGGCACATGTGATATTCTTACTTCTAAGTGAGACCTAAGCTATGGGCATGCAAAGGCATACAGAATGGTATAATAGACATTAGACACTCAGAAGAGGGGAAGATAGGAGGTGGGCAAGGGATAAAAAAAATCACCTCTTGGGTACCATGTACACTCTTGGGGTGATAGGTATACTAAAAGCCCAGATTTCACCATTGTACAATTTATCCATGGAACCAAGAGCACTTGTACCCCTAAAGCTAAGGAAAAAAAAAGAGCACACGTGGGAGGAAGAATACACACGGTGAGTGGGGAAAGCCAGGGCTGCTGCCCAGCTTTCTGGCCGGGCTGATGGGGGCTTCATTTACTGAGACAGGGACACAGGAGAAGCTGGGCTGGGGGTGGGGATAGGAAAAGATTTCAGTTTTGGATGAAATAAGGACTTTCAAATAGTCCAGATTGCATGTCTGTGATGGTCCTTTGATTACAGTCAGGGGCCCTTGAGCGTGGGCCATTCAAATGGACATTATTCCTGAATCAAAACTTTTGCCATCTGCTCGTCCCCAAAATGTGAAAGCGGAGGGAACTTATTTCCCGATGAGACTGGTGAGGAGGAAGAGAAATGCTCTCTAAATGCACGCAGGACATATGTTCTTCATTCAATATCACATTTGTCTGGAGTGCTCTGCTTATTCCTGGGGACATGGGGAGCAGGGAAGAGGAAGGAAGAAATTAGAGGGGGAGGCTGTGTTCCTGAAGAGGGGAGCCGACTTCAGAGCCTAGGAGAGGTCCTCCTGGGTGCCTGTGCCTCTCCAGATTTAGTTTGTCTTCATAGCCCAAATCGAGTGTTGCTTCTTCTGGGAAGACTTTATGGTTTTCTTCTTAATCTGGGCACTGAGCACAAATAGCCAAATAGTGATTTAGCTTTTCACCAGTAGCTCCAATTGTGGTCTGCCTGTTAAGAAATTGGGTCTGGAGTAGTGGTTCTCAAACTTGGTTGCATGTTGGAATTGCCTAGGGAGCTTTAAAAAATAGTGATACCTCATCCACCCCGAAGATTCTGATGTAATTTGTTCAGGGTGCTGCCCGGGTATCAGGAATTTTCACAGCTCCCCAGGTGACACTAATGTTTAGCCAGGTAAAACGTAATAGCTGATTAATTCCCTTCCACCTAGATATGTGGATGTGCTTTTTTAAAAAGCATTTTTAGAAGGGAAAAGCAGCAATTCCACCCAACTATTACTCAAATAAAAGGGAGCTTACTGCTCTTAGCCAAGAAGATGCCTGTTGTGGCAAGAGTATTAAATGACCAGCAGGGATGGATTCCAGGATGAGGAGCTTTTGGCCGCTGTTTGTGTCTCATCTTGCATAAGCCTGTACCTTGCTTTTGCTGTGCCATTTTTGAAGGGCAGCTTCCTTCTCTCAGAGCACAGCCGGCAGGGCATTCCAGGGCTGGTGTTCAGATGGAGTCAAGACTTATACACATGGGTTCTGAGAAGCAGCACAACATGGTGGTGTATTCAAACTGCCTGGGAAGCATCCTGCTTCTGCTACTCAGCAGCTGTGTGACTTCAGGCAAACGATTTAACCTCTCTGTGCCTTAGTCTCACTATCAATAAAATGGGAAGATAATAGCAGCTATCCTCCAGTAGTGACTGTTATGAGGAAGAAATGACTTATATGAAAGTTGCTTAGAACAGCGCTGGGCATAGACGAACTCTTTACTCTCATCAGTGTGGCTGGAGATGTGAGTATTTACTTCCACCAGTTTCTCAGTTTCTTCTTCTTCTTCTTTCTTCTTCCTTCTTCTTTCTGCTTCTCTTCCTTTTTTTTTTTTTTTTTTTTTTTTTTTTTTTTTTTTTTTTTTTTTTTTTTTTTTT
>NW_016807962.1:2375919-2416207 GCF_001698545.2 Rhinopithecus bieti
GATAGTTTGCTGAGAATGATGGTTTCCAGCTGCATCCATGTCCCTACAAAGGACGCAAACTCATCCTTTTTTATGGCTGCATAGTATTCCATGGTGTATATGTGCCACATTTTCTTAATCCAGTCTGTTGAGACAGAGTCTTACTCTGTCACCCAGGCTGGAGTGCAGTGGCATGATCTTGGCTCACTGCTGCAAGCTCCACCTGCCGGGTTCATGCCACTCTCCTGCCTCAGCCCCACAAGTAGCTGGGACTATAGGTGCCCACCACTATGCCCAGCTAATTTTTTGTATTTTTTTAAGTAGAGACTGGGTTTCACCATGTTAGCTAGGATGGTCTTAATCTCCTGCCTGACCTCATGATCCGCCTGCCTCAGCCTCCCAAAGTGCTGGGATTACAGGTGTGAGCCACCGTGCCCGGCCGATTTTTGTATTTTTAGTAAAGATGAGGTTTCACCGGGCTGATCTTGAACTCCTAACATCAAGTGATCCGCCCACCTCAGCCTCTCAAAGCATTGGGATTACAGGTGTGAGCCACCGTGCCCGGCCGATTTTTGTATTTTTAGTAAAGATGAGGTTTCACCGGGCTGATCTTGAACTCCTAACATCAAGTGATCCGCCCACCTCAGCCTCTCAAAGCATTGGGATTACAGGTGTGAGCCACCATGTCCAGCACTTCTATCAATTTCTTTATCTCTGGTTTATAGCTTTCTGCAGGACTGAGGCCTTAACTCAACATGGCCTCTGGTCAGTCCAAGGATGGCTTAAATGGAGAGCAAGGATGGGTTCCAGTATAGTCAGACTGGCGGGACCACAGGTAGGTATATTCTGAGACTGGCAACTTCCCAGAATGGATGATGTCAGAGGCAGGAGTGGGAGTGAAGGTTACCCAATTGTAGTGGACTTAGGACAGGATTTGCAACCTTGGATGCTCATCAGAATCACCTGGGGTGCTTTTAAACATCAGACCCAGGCCACACCCCAGACCGGTGAGAGCAGACTTGCCGTGAGTGGACCCAGCCATCGCTATTTTTTAAGGCATCTGGAGATGATTGCAATGTGGATCCATACCTGACAACACTTAATTTTGCTAAAATATTTCCTCAATATCTTTTGGGGCATAGAGCTTTGTGAATGAATGCATTTCTGTTTCTGTTTTTATGTTTATTTTCCCTCCTCGAGAAAATTTCTCTCCCTCTCTCTCTCTCTCTCTCTCTCTCCTTTCGAGCCACCGCGCCGGCCAAGAAAACTTCTTAATGGCAGGGTCTTCATCTTAGACTCCTAGTAAAAAGGAATATTAGAGATCATCGGGCAGCTTTCATTTTATAAATGAGGACTTAGAGGTGAGAAGGACTTTGCCCAAGGTCAAACAGCAAGCTGGGAGCACACAGCATCCGTAGTCTCCATTTAGGTCCTTTCTACCCCCATCCACCTCTAGAGGGCGAGCATAGTGCTCTGTAAATACTCACCTAGGAGACAAGATGAGGAAGCAGTCCCGCTGACAGACAAGGCTTCCCCTGACTCTGCTACTGTTTTGTTATTGGTTCCACTGCCCTCTGCCTTCTCCCTCTCCAGGGGTGCCCTGGGAGTCGGAGGGGCAGAGTAGAGAAGCCATAGGGCCTAGGTCTCTTAGACAAGGAAACTGTCGCCCAGAGAGGGGGATAGACCTGGTCATGCGCACAGAGCGGCTCTGTGGGACAGCCTTGAACAACCACACCCTAGATACCCACACGAGGGCTCCTCTGTCCCATGCTGCCGCCCAGTCCCTGGCCCCTCTGCTGTCTCTCATTTTCATTCCTGCCACCTCTCTTTGTCCTTGGACTAGGATTTATTTCAGCTTCTTTGTCCTTGGACTAGGATCTATTTCTGCTTCTTCCAAGCTCAGATCTCGAGGCCCAGGGTTCCTGGTACTGAAGGTGGAGCATGGAATAGGCTGTGAGTCCTTTCTGAGACCACTCCTAGGGTCAAGCTAGTACAAACCTGGTCTCAGGCTGGCTGGTGTCTAACTTGCAAGGCAAGTTATGAATTCAACTCCATACACATCCTCTTGTTAGGCCCTGGGATTGGACACTGGGACTAGACATTATTGATTATTGATTAATTGATCTATGACTTACCTTAATCTAGAAAGAAGGTAAAGTATCTTACAGTGATATGTAACATATGACAAACATTAGTATCAATAAGAAAGAGGATGAGCAAAGGAAAAAAATTGTGTGTGTTTTGTGGGGGGTGTTGCGGGGGGACAGAAGGCAGAGCCACCATCACGGGTGGGCCGTGATTTAGCCTCCTTGTTCATTCATTCCTTTATTCATTTAGTTATTATTACCTGATCACTGAGTAATTAAAGAAGTACATCTTCTTCATTCATTCAACCTTGCCTTTTATTCTGGGGCACTTTTGTTTTATCTCAGTGGGATCCAAGTCAATGAGATATTTTCCCCATAGCAATTCAGAAGACGTGTGTCTCTGCCTTTCTGATCAAACTAGGGCCTGGGGAGAGAAGGAGGTGGAGGGAGATAGGGCAGGGAATTGCAGGGTCTGACTGCCCAGATAAGTTAAAAATAAATCTACAAAAGAGGAAATGGCTGTGGCATCATCCACGAGAAGACTCTAAGCCCACCCCCTTCCCATCCGCCATCTACAGGGGGTATTTAAGTATGCGAGCTTCGTTTGTTGGAAAAGGACAAAGAAACTCTGCAATCGAAGATCCTGATTAATCCACCCTTGTTGCTGAGGTGTTCTGGAAACCCAGTACCCTGCTGGGAACCTGAACTCCATTCTCGGTTCCACAGCTAGTCAGAGTTGTAGATGGGATGTACACAGTGTCTGCTCCAGGATTCCTTCTCTCCCATCTCACAGATGTTAGGACTGAGATCCAGGGAGGCCCTGGCAAGTGTCTCACAACTGTAAAGAGTGGGAATGCCGAGGCTTGGACCCTGGCCTTTGCATGCCTAACCTCCATGGACCGCAAGTTGGGATGGCCATTCTACCTCCCCTCTCTGTAACCAATCACTGCAGCCTTGCAGTTCGTGAGAGCTCTCTGTTGGCATACCTACCTCAGCTTGTGTGGTCATCTCCCCCATCAGACTCTGATGCTTAGCATGAAGTGACCTAGTCTGACTCATGTCTGTATTCCCTCACAGGCAGCACAAGAGCTGTCCTTTAGCAGGCATCTGGTAAACATTTGATGAATTGAACTGAACACCAAATTCCTAGCACCACCGTGCTTCTAGTACACAGACAAGAAGACTAACGTTAATATCAAAATAGTACCAGTTGACATTTACTAGGGGCTTGCTATGTGGCAAGCATAATTTTAGTTACCCTTTACAACCACTCCATGAAATAGATTCTCCAGTGCTTCTTATTGTACAGATGAGGTCAAAGAGGTGGAGTCAGGACTGGATTCAGGTCTGTCTGATGCCCCTGATCTTGGATACTACACTCTCTGCCTCCAGTGGATGCTGAAGAAGCCCTAAAGCTGCACAACACTTTCAATTCTGCTAAACAGAAGTTGCACTTCTGCTAGTACTTTCCTTTGAGATGTTGGGTAAATCCTCAGCCTTCTCTGCTTCAGTTTTCACAGAAGAGGGTTCTAGGAGATGACCTGGAAGTTCTCTTCCATGTCCAGCCTTCTATGAGCCCATGAAATGTGTAAATGTGTCCTGGTAGAAGCCTTGAACTTGAGCCTTCTAATCTGTTGTGGAATGGAGTTACATTCCAGGGAAGTAAGTTGGTCTGTTTATGAAAGTTTGTGTGTTTTTGTGTATCTGTGCATGTGCACGTGGTGTGTGTGTGTGTGTGTGTGTGCATGTATGCATCATGGGTCTGCATGTGGGAGGATGAGTTCCTCACAAATCACAAAGACAAAGTCACAGGAAATAGCTCACCAAACATGCCCTTATCAAATGGATTTTCACTCTCTAGTTTACTAAAAATGGATCCTGATCTCAAATCATGTATATTGGAGCCGTGGTGAAGCCAGGAACTCAGAAGAAAATGCATTTTTCTTGCTCTTAGAGCAGAATAACTTACCATCCCCAACTCATCTATATTAAAACCTTAAACTTTCCTTCTTAGTAATAAAAAAAGCCCTGTAATCCCCAGGGACCCCAGTTATATGCATCGAGAGACTCATCTTTAATCTAGTCAATGAAATTTCTTTACCCTAATGGGGGTATTAATGGAGGACTTTTTAACATCACATTAAAATATGGAATGTGGAATTCAGAGCTGCCCCCAAACATCTTTCTGGTTTCTCCACTTCCTACTGCCTCCTGCTTTATGCCAAAGTTTATGAGTCTGTAATTTCCAGGAAGTTTATATAGCATGAAAGAAGGAGACATGATAAAATATGCAATTTAATTGCAAAAACCACGTACTAATCTTGCTAATGTGCTAGATTAAGACTGTAATGCAAGAAGCTGCAAGGTGGTTAAACTGATTTAGAGCAAATTGTACCCCTAAGTCTCTTTGTCTGTGCCCATATTTTATGCTACCCAGACCTAACAATTTGCTTATTTTGGTTATTGATTTATAGTCTAAGAATAATAATGTCACGTCAGACTGTACATTATTTAGAATAATCTCCTCTCTTGTTGCGCTGGATGAGTACCTCTAACACAAACCCTGCTCGTGGCACTGTACCTGCCAGAGGACTCAACTCTGCTCCTAGACCACAAGCCTCTCATTTTTGAGTCACAGCTCAGTCGCCAGGGCTGGCTCCTTGACGCAAGTACCTCTGGTGATGTCCAGAAAAAGAACTTCAACTGGAAGTAGCCACTCTGACTTTCATTCCACATCCTCATAGACACTGCGGAAGAGCCAGGGCTTGGAGATCACGTGGACTGGCTTTAAGCTTGCTACACACAGTTCACTCCACATCTCTGAGCCAAAGCTTTGTCATGTAAAATGAGGCTGTTCATGCCCATCTCCTGCTCATCTCATAGAGTTGGGGTGAGGACCCATTGAGTTGACATGCCAAGTTTAGCACTCGCAATTATGGGTAATTCCTTCTCCTTTATTTCAGATTATTAGAGAAGGTGAGGGGCTTCTAAGCCATCTTAATAAGATCATCATTTTTGAGCTTCAAAGCATGTAAAGCCATTTGTGGGGAAAGAAGCAAACCCAATTCACTTAGAAGTAACTGTTCATCTTTTATGTGCCAAATTCTACCTCACACATATGAACTTAATAAGGAAAAGTCCTGGAGAGGAAAGAGGACGCTAACGGTATAATAAATGTGCATAAGTCATGAGTGGTGGTGGGCAGGGCAGGGGACACTGGTGTGGAAATTTCACTGCACAGGAAGTACCAAGACTGGGACTGTGGTTGAATCCGTCATGCACCTGGTTGAATTGCCTTGAGCAGCTTCCTTCACCTCTCCAGGCCTCAGTTTTCTCTGATAAAGTCAAGGGTCAAACTGGGTAGCATCTAAGGTCTTTCTCCCCCTAGGGATTCCAGGACCCATCTTTGCGGATGGTCACTCTGTGCTGGAGGCAGGTGCAGTTTCGTCCTGAAGGTGGCCAACAATGCAGCCCAAAGGCAGATATTCTAGGCAGATGGGTGGAGACCAAGTAGGGCCAGAACTGGGAGGAGGAATTAACATCAGGCCTGGAATCCAAAGGCAGTCATGTGATTTCCTGGAAATGCGCAGAAAACCAAAGACCATGTATCTCATTGTATTTCTTTCTGACATTTTCTTTTCAGCTCCCCTCTTTATTTCCATCCCTTTGAGATGCCGCAGATCACATGATCATGTGGTCATTTCATGGTCTTCAACTCTTACGACCCCTTCATAGTATGGACTTCACCATTTCCTTTTAATTTCCTAGTGAGTTAAAAGAAGCATGAAATGGAGCCTTTTCTGATCTCCTCAAAAATATTTAATTTTTACAGATATTTGCATAGGGTCTACTATGTGCCCTCATCATATTTCATCACATCTTACATCTCTTTCTAAATCTGTCTCTCCTTCCCCCACTAAATTTTGAAACCTTAGATGGCAGAGATTCTGTCCTTTTGTACCCTAAAACCATCTGCAGTTCGGCGATTAACTGGGGCCGTTGGGCACCATGGTGGCGGACACACAAAACACCTGCACCAAAGCAACGATGAGATGAGAACTACACTGGAAAGAAGAATAATGTATTGTCACAACAAATTTGACCAATCCCACAACCCACAAACCACTGAGTATCTTCTGGATGCCAGGCACTGGGCTGGGTTCTTTGGAGAATGTGGAGATTGTAGTGGGGGCTGTGGCATGCCGTGCAGATAGCTCTCAGGACCCAGGCTCCCCCAGCTGCTGGAAGTACTGACTGCTGTTGACTCACAGCTGAGTCCCTCTAAGCAATTGCCCTTGGCTGAAGGGAGCCACCTCACCCAAGGTTGCACCCCCTCCCTGGGCAACACTTGGGACAACTTTGCAGTGTTATCTCTGTGTAATTTAGAGCTTTTTTTTTTTTTTTTTTTTTTTTGAATTGGCTGAGACCTCTGTTGCAACTGCATCACAGTTTAATTTCCGTATCTGCCCAACCTTGCTTCCTTCACTCCCTGACAGCTGTTAATTCTGACAGCACCCCCAAGTAAACAACTTCAATGTAGACATCTGTCTCAGAGTTTGCATCTCAGGAACCTGATCTATGATCAGATGAATCAGAATGCACACTTATGCTGAGAACCTAAGAACTGGGGACATGATGTGGGAAGAGGAAGAGCTGAAAAGGGAAGACCATGGGAACGAGATCACTAGGGAGGCCATGGAAGGCTCTGCTGCATCAGATAATGGGAGCAATATGAAGGAAAGCCTGCTTTGGTTACCATTGGAGAGGGACACCATTATGGGAATACTCCCTGGCATAGTCATCTATTCTGCTCATTGGTGGATTCACATTGCCTGGCACTTAGTGCTCAGTAAACATTTGGTGAATGCTCCAGTGAAGGCAGGAGAGGAAGAACTAAGGCACTCTTCAGGGCGATGGGAGCCAAGGTATTAGAATTAGAGAGGGGAAGGAGGAGTAAGAATGCATGGCAGGTCACTGTGTCTTACAGAATCTTCCCCAGCAAACACTTTATATGCATTTCACACAGGTGAATACAATGGTTCCTGGTTGATAAGGTTTTGCTCTGTGTCTCCACCCAAATCTCATCTCAAATTGTAATCCCCATGTGTTGAGAGAAGGAGGTGATTTGATCATGGGGGCAGCTTCTCTCATGTTGTTCTCATGATAGTGAGTGAATTCTCATGAAATCTGATGGTTTTAAAAATGTCTGACAGAAATGTCTCCTTCTCCTGCTGCCTTGTGAAGAAGGTGCCTGCTTCCCCTTCCACCATGATTGTGTTTCCTGAGGCTTCCCCAGCCATGTGGAACTGTGAGTCAATTAAACCTCTTTCCTTTATAAATTACCCAGTCTCAGGGAAGTTCTGTTTGGTGGTGTGAAAATGGACTAATACACCGGTGGAAACTTCTTCCTCTTTTCTTCTCCTCTCTAGACTCTCTTATCCTTTGTTCTTTCTTCCACATTTTATTTTCTAGCAGTATGGCTTGGAAGTGGCTACAGGAATAAGTGGATAACTTTTTCCCCCCTTCTCAAATCACTATTTTTTTCTTCTTCAAAAGTTTACATATAGCATCTTGACACTATGTAAATTCAAAAATCACCACTGCATTACCTGGGATAAACTGTGCTCTCATTTCATTCAACCATCTCTAGTTAAGATACTACCAGCATTTTTTTTAGAGCTTAAAACTCAGTAAGGGACAGAAAAAGGACCAGTCAAATGGAAACTTACTCCACAAAGGGTACTTCTTATCAGCAGCAGAATCCTTGTTTTGATTCCTTCTGTCTCCCCAACTTCTGCCCTGGCCTGGCATGGACTCCTCTGTAGGCTGAGGCTGGCGAGGTCAGATAGGCAAACTGAACCCCTTGGGAGAGTTGAGAAGATTCCTAGATGCATAGAATGGATTAGAAACTCTTTGTGAGTTAACCTGGGCCCCTGGGGGACAAACATGGCTCTGAGGAGCCCCAGGAATTCAGATATTGAGGGAGAGGCTGGGGTGGGAGGATTCTTTGCCCCTTCCAGCTTAAATCAAGCCCCCTGTTTTGTTTCTTTCCCTGACACATGTTGGACTTTTGCATAAGATTTGAAAGAATTCCGTGTCTAAACCATTTGGCCAGTCTTCCCACCCATTTTACAGATGAAGAGACTGAGGCCCAGATAGAAGAAACAAGTTATCTATGTTGACAGGGTATGTCAGGAGTCGACCCGTAGTTCCCATAGTCCTTGCTGAACTGCGTGTATTAAATGAAATATTACAAACTCACGGATATTGCTATTGAATGTAGGATCTGCAGTGTCTACGAAAGCTGAACATGAGCAACTCCCTCCATCCCTGGGTATCTATCTATCTTCCAAAGGCACAAGTACAGAAATATTCCCAGCAACTTTATTCATAATAGTCCCAAACTGTAAACAATCCAAATGCCCATCAGTGGTAGAATAGATAAATAGATTGTGATATATTCACATAATGAAATACTACATAGCAATACAAAAAGAACAAGTAGGCACTACACACAACAATATAGAGAATGCCACAGATGTAATATTGAAGGACAGAAGCCAGACACTAAAGAGTGCTTATGGTGTAATCCCATTTATATGAAGCTTAGGAACAGGCAAAAGTATTCTATGGAGATAGTGCTCAGAATAGTGGTTTCCTCTGAGAAGAACAGATTGGAAGGGAGCATAAATATGTTCTATGGGGTGGGAAATATTCTACATCTTAATTTGGCAGATGGTTTTGCAGGTATATGCAAATGGAAAAATTCAACAAACTGTACCCTTAAGAGCATTGCCTGTCATTGTGTGTATGTTATTGACAATGTGAATAAGGAAACTATAAATATTAACACAAAATTAGATAGTAGTAGACTCTGGAATGTTTGTGTATATTAGTAACTGAGGTTCAAATGGAAGATGTCAGCTACTCTCAGGGCTGGGGACCCATTGTAAGGCACTCTACAACATGCATGAGAATCACCTAGAGAGTATGTTAGTGCCCAGGTTCCTGGACTCCATCCCCGGGGTCCTGGAAACACCGAGTCTGAGGTGGGACTTGAGAGTCTTGCTTTACTTAAAAGTTTCCAGTTGATGCTGATGCTGCTTATCCACAGGCAACACTCTGAGTAACACTGGTCTAGTGGTCCTCAGAAGCAAGTCAAAAACAATCCATGTAGCATCCCACAGTCCAGTGCGTCTCTTCCCCATGGTCCCACTCCATGCCACCTTCTCCATGAAGCGTTCCTGTATCATCCCCTTCACTGCTGTTGGGCTTTCTCTCCAGAGAACTCTCATTTTTCTCCCTCCTCAAACTTGCTGCATTACATTAGAAGTTATAGCATTAATTTATTTGCTAACCTTGAGCAAGTCACTTCACATCTATCAGCCCAAGTTTCTGCACCTAGAGAGTGGGAGAGATAATCCAGCATCAAGTATTTCCTCCTAGGTACTGAGAACAAAGTCCATATTGCTTCCATGGTCCAGGACATCCCTCTCTGGGTTACTCAGCCACCTCTTCAGTTCCTCTCCTACCACCCTTTTGCCCTTTCTTCCTCCCTTCCAGTCACACTGGCATTCTCTTGGCCTCATTGGGAAGCTTGTTCCTACCTCAGAAACTTTGCACAATCTGTTCCTCTCCTTGGAGTGCACTCTCCCAGTTTTCACACAATTGTTTCTTTCTCATTATCTTAGTTCATGGACTGTGTCTTCACAGAGGGCTTCTCCATCTAAAGTAGGCTTTTTGTTATTCTCTCTCAGAGCACACTGTTGTGCTTCCTCATGGCACTCCTACCACAGCTTTTAATCATATATTTATTGAATTGTTTATTGTCTCTCTTCGCCTCTGCATTGCAAGCTCCATGAGCCCAGGGATGGAGTCTGTCTTTTTCACAGAGGACATCCAGCACCTTGGAGAGTGCCTGGCAAAAGAGCTCCTAGCACAGTAAGTATTTGTTGAATGAATAAATGAAGGAATGAGAGTCTGTTTATTATTCTCCTTTGGAAACAGCAAAGCACTGTGAAAATATGGGACTTCTTAATGTTGTGTTTTTCCTCTTCGATCTCAAGTCCTTGAGGGTAGTGATTGTGACCTTGCTTCTTTCTCTCTCGGCATTCGCTCCCCTTCACCCCGCAACGTAATTGTGTCCACTTCTGCATCTAGCCAGGGATTTAGCGTCTCTCAGTCAGACTCTTGCAAGAGTTGCCTAACTGGCTGTATTACACAGAGCGCTGTGGGCTCCAAGGGACAGACACCCAGTGTGGCCTGACATAGGCAGAAAATGGAATTTACTGGAAGGATACTAAGTGCCTCCTAGAACCCAAGAGCAGGAGTGTAACTGGGTCTCAGGAATGGCTAGTACCAGGACTTCAGGTGCTTCCAATCCTTTCCATAAGGATGTCTTCTTTGCTTATGTTATTTTTCTTTTTCTGCCTCCTAATCCCCATTCCTGCCATATCATCTATCTTTGCATCTCACCTCCACACATGCCTTGCCTAAAGCTTCACACCTTATAGGGCTAAGCACCAACGTGGGGCTTTCTGGCTCTCTTTAAGTGCCATGTGCTAAAGCCGACTCACTCAGGTGATTTTTTCAGTGCAAGCAGTTGTGGCCAAGACATTGGGGCATATAGGAACTTTTCAGGACATGGATAGAGTGAGGGGAATTCCCAGAAGAAAAGGAGAAAGGTAGTTACCAGGAAAGCAAAACAAGAGGTACCTACCATTCTCCTAACCCTGGTCTTTTCCCTCCAAACCAAGTCACATAGAGTCATTTCTTTCATCAAAACACTACTGGAAGAAAAATGTTGTCAGGGCAGCGACCCTTTTAATCACTACCATATCCCCAGTGCACAGCACAATGACTGGTGCACAGTATGTATTTGACAGATGTTTGTTGAGTGAATAAAGAAAGGAAATGTGACTACAGAATGAAGTCTATCTCATGAGTGTGGCAGTCAAGGCCTTTGTGGTTGGTTCTTCCCTGCTGTTATCTCCATCTCTGCCTCTGTCATATGCACCTTGCTGTAGCCCTGCTGGTCTGCTGGCTGAGCTCACTATGATCTACTCATACAGGTTCCCATTTTCTTCCAAGTAAAACTCTTCCCAGCATTTGAGGTCTGCCCCTATGCTACCTACTCTGTGACATTTTCCTTGATTCTCTTGGTCAGATTCAGCATTTATGGAATGTGGCATCTTCCTCCATTTGGTACTTCCAGACTCTGGCATCATAGCAGGCAAGCAGTAAAAAAATTTTTAGCTTGTCATTGGGTTTTATCTTAGAGTCAGCTTGGTACATGTCTGCCTCCTCTTTTAGATCAAAAGGTTCCTATTTTCCAAAATCATGTCTTTGTAGCACCCTACTGTTTAGTTTGGTACATTCTTTCCTTCTGCCTCACATTTTGGCTAGTTTGGGCTGTCTCTCATAATGAACACCAATAATTATGTTCTATTAATCACTATGTTTCCCTGCATTGGAGGAAGGCTGCAGCCTGGCTGTTTCAAGGGGGAAAATAATGGGCCTGTCTCAGACTTTGCTGATCACTAAAATATGCAGTTGCTGGATTCAAAAGAGAGTAGTGGTGATGTGTCAGAAACTAAGTTTCTACTTGGGAAACGAAATTTTCACTAAGATTCCACTTGGAATTTCTTGCAAAGCCTGGATAAGGTGAGCCAATACTCATGTTATTAGTTTTGATATCAGGATGAAGTGTAGTAACAGAATCCAAAGGATTTGAAGCAAAAAAATAATATTGGGCATCAGGCCTTCCAAATGGTTGAAAGAATTGGGATGTGGAAGTCATGGAGCTACCAATGGTCTATTGATTGAAAGGGCACACAACTGTAGCTGTGGTCCAGAGGTTAGGAAGCTGCTGCTGATGCCTCATCTTCTCCCCTCATTCATGAAGCTGGTGGCTAGACTGTGGAATACTGAGCCTAGCTGCAGCGACATCCTCGTCTCTACAGCTTTGCTTTCCAGTGGCAATGGAGGTAGGAGGATGGCCTGTGCCTCCCTTCTGCCATCTGAATCTCACATGAATGCATCTCATTGGTGGAGTCAGATTTGCTTCCAAAACCTTAGCTGCAAGTGCATCTGGGTAGTGTAGTTAGTGTCTCCACCTTGCAGTAGTAGAGGAGGGTATGTAGAAGGAGGATAGATTTCAAGTGTCATTCAATCACAATCTACAGTTCCCACCCAGCTGTCACTGCTGATGCTCCGTGTGCTCAGGGCGCTGATGTGAACACAGGTGTTCTGCCGGGTGACTTGAGCTACTGACAGCTGTTGTCTTCTGGGGATTTTTGACACAGTTTCTAGTCTAGGAAGTCAAGTTTCAGATTGGGAAAGTCTGATAAGAATTGTTAATGGAGACAATAGTTTCCTTGTTTAGCTCAGTGATCCAAAAAGAAAACCAGGATTTAGTTCATAGATGGCTAGAGCTAGAAGAAGCAACCCTGTTTGCAGCTGCCCACTCCCTGCCATTTCTCAGATGAGGAAGCTGAGCCTCCAAAAGGGACAAAGGTCACCTGAGGAGGGCTGAGACTTAAACCCCTATGCCTGCATTTCTGCATTTTGTCTGATACAGCCTGGAGTCAGAGGCCTGCCTTCTGGTCTTGGTTCCTCTGCCTTCTAGCAGCGTGACCATGAAAAAATGACCTAACCTCTCTGTGTCTCAGTTTCCTTTCCTGTGAAATGGATTTACTAATAATCTCAAGAGGTCTGGTCAAGAAGGCACAAGATCATAGATTGAAAGTGCTTAGCACGGTGCCTGAAACATCATAAGTCTTGAAAAGATGTTAGCCATTGCGATTTTTCTAAGGTTTTTTCCAAGAAAGTTTCTGAGAGCTTATTCAGGCACTATCACATTGCTCCTAGAAAGGCTGGTTTCCATAAAATAATAAAATAAAACAATATAAACTAAAACAAAGCAGCAGTTTGGGGAGGGAGGAGGTTAACTCCTAGAGGACAAGTTGATCTCACCTGTAGCTGCAATGAATGGCTACCTTGATGGGATCCTTTGGGGTGAACTACCAAATGACCTTTCTCTAGCGTTTCTCTGGCTCTGTTACAGATAGACGCTGGAGAATGCATTACCATTCTGACGATACTTCTTTGGGCCGCCAATGCATTTTTCCCGAGGTTTCAGATGGAAATACTTAAATAAGCACCATTAATGCTGGGACTCCTACTTTTCCACCAGCTCTACTCTGGGCCAGTTCTGTGCCAGAAGTTTCACACATGCTCTGTCCAATTTTCACTGCAAGTCCCCTTGGTGGAAACTACCTGGCAGCCGGCTGAGCTCCAGATCTTAAAAGAATGAGAGATGGTGGCACTGAGGCAGGCATGGGGACGGCAGGATGGAAGTCTACTAGATGCTAGGCACTGCGCCGGGCACCTTGTTTTTGCTATTTCAATGACCTCTCCCAGTGGTTCTGAGAGGTGGAACATTATTCCCATTTTGCAGATGAAGAAACTGAAGCTTAGAGAAATAACATGCCTGGATCCTAAGGCTAGTAACTGCTGGCTCCAGGATTTGAACTGCAGAATGATTCCATTTTTCATGTCTCCTTCTGTCTTATAGAAAGGAAAATGGTAAGGGTGAAGTGGATGACCCCAAAAATATATTTGTGACTTCATCATTCCTTGGAGACAATGAAAAGGAGAGGTATAACAGTCCCGGAGGAGTAATTAGTGTCCAACTTCTGCTTATCAAAACTTTGCCAGGAGGCTTGGTCCACAAGATTCCAGGATTCGTTTGTTCACTTGCACACTCAGCTCTTCACTATCCATCAGCATCAAGCGTTGGAGAGTTTGCTAGTTTCCATCTAATGTCCATCCTTTCTTTCTTTGCAACAGAATCTCAATCTTATTTGCAATGACAAAATGCCCAACTGAAAGATTATATTTCCCAGCCTCCTTTTTAGATGTGTCCAAGTGACTGAGTTCTGTCCAATGAGATCTAAACAGATTGTGTGAAATTTTCACGAAGGCATCTTCTTAAGGGAAGCTTATTCCAAATGATCACCCTGCTTTGCACCCTCCTCCTTCCTGAACCCCCCTGCTCCGGGCAGGACAGCCAGAATGCCAGCAGCCACCCTGGATAGTGAGGAGGATTTGCAAATGGAAGCCACATTAAAATGATGGGAAAACAATATAAGTTTGTATCCCCAATGTCTGCTTTTACTTAAGAGAGGAATGAATGTCCTTCTTGTTGAAACTACTGTTATACTGGGTTTTCCGTGATAAGTAGTCAAACCTTAGCTTAATGGCTATATCTACTGTGTAGAGAGAATGGTTGTAGGCACCATGGGGGATACAGGATGAATCTGTCATGGAAAGTCCATGCTCAGAAAGCTCCCTGTCTAGTAGAAGAGATGAAACAAGGATGGAAGAGAGGATAAGAGCAGAGAGAAGTTAGTGAGTGCTGAGATAGCTGGGTGTGTCTGGAGGTCGGGGGCAACATTTGACTAGGGACATCTCCTAGAGAAGGATGTTTTGGGTCTTAACAAGCAATGGGCTAGCAACCTCCATGCAGAAGGAATGACATGGGCAGACCCGTGTGCAGAGCACAGGGCATAATTGTGAAATGGTGAGTTTGTCTGTATTCATGAAGAATGAGTGATTTGACCTGAAAGAAGCTTTGGGGAGGCTTCAAGGGCTGGGGAGTCAGGGAAGGTCATGAACAGGAGGGCATCTTCATCATCTCATCACTTCATCATATCTGATCATTGACGTCTCCCTCCCACTAGCCGAGGCCAGCCTCAGGGTCCTCCCAACTCCAGATCCCAACCAAGAAGAAGAAACTTGATTCCATGTCTTTGCTCTTGTGAATAGTGCTGTGATGGGCATAGGTGTGTGTGGTTTTGTTTTTCTTTTTTTTGAGATGGAGTCTCACTCTGTCACCCAGGTTGGAGTACAGTGGTGTGATCTCAGTTCACTGCAACCTCTGCCTCCCTAGTTCAAGTGATTCTCCTGCCTCAGCCTCCTGAGTAGCTGGGATTGCAGGCATGTGCCACCATGCCCAGCTAATTTTTGTATTTTTAGTAAAGACGGGGTTTTACCATGTTGGCCAGGCTGGTCTTGAACTCCTGACCTCAGGTGGTCAACCCATCTTGGCCTCCAAAGGTGCTGGGATTACAGGTGAGATCCACCACACCCAGCTGCATGTGTTTTTATGGTAGAATGGTTTATATTCCTTTGGGTATATATCCAGTAGTGGGATTGCTGGCTTGACTGATAGTTCTGGTTTTGGTTCTTTGAGGAATCGCCACATTGCTTTCCACAATGGTTGAACTAATTTACACTCCAGCCAGCAGTGAGTAAGCATTCCCTTTTCTCTACAACCTCACCAGCATGTTATTTTTTTTACCTTTTTTTTTTTTTTAAACAAAAGTCCCCTTTAATATGGGAATCTTCAAGCATATACAATATTAGAGATAATGGCATAATGAAACCACACAGCCCCATTGTTGGACTTTAACAATGATCAGCTCCTGGCTAATCTTGATTTATCTACGCTCTTATTTCCAGAATGTTTTAAAATGTTATATATTGATTGATCCATAATAGCCATTCTCACTGGTGTGGGATGGTATCTCATTGTGGTTTTGATTTGCATTTCTGTAATGATGAGTAATACTGAGCATGTTTTTATATGTATTTTGGCCACATGTATGTCTTCTTCTGAAAAGTATCTGCTTATGCCCTTTGCCCACTTTTTAATGGGGCTGTTTGTTTTTTTGTTTGTACGTTTGTTTAAGTTCCTTGTAGATTCTGGATATTAGATCTTTGTCAGATGTATAGTTTGCAAATGTTCATCAATGGCAGACTGCATAAAGAAAATGTGCCACATATACACCATGGAATACTATACAGTCATTAAAAAGAACAACATCATGTCCCAACATGGATGGGAATGGAGGCCATTATTCTTAGCAAACTAACATAGGAACAGAAAACCAAATACCACATGTTTGCCCTTATAGGTGGGAGCTAAATGATGAGAACAGATGAACCGAAAGAGGGGAACAGCACACACCGGGGCCTACTTGAGGGAGGAAGATAGGAGGAGAGGGAGATTCTGAAAAAAAAGAAAAACCTATTGGGTACTATACCTAATACCCAGGTGACAAAATAATCTGTACACCAGATCCCCAAGTCACGAGTTTACCTGTATAACAAACTGGCACAGGTACCCCGAACCTAAAATAAAAGTTAAAATATTTTAAAAATTACAAAAAAGAAGGAACTTATTTCACTAGTGGTTCTTGTAAACTTTGTAGTGGCTGGAGCCCCATCTTTCACTGTCCATTCCTTTTTTAAAAAATACATTTAAAGTTTAAAAAAATTGTGGCAAAATACACATAGCATAAAATTTACCATCTTAATCATTTTTAAGTGTGCAGTTCAGTGTCTTTAAGTACATTCACATTGTGCAACCATTACCACCATCCATCTTCAGAACCCTTTTCATTTTCCTGAACTGAAACTGTACACATTAAACAATCACTCCCCATTCCTCCCTCTCCCTACCCACTGGCAAGTAGCATCTTACTTTCTGTTTCTATGAGTTTGACTACGTTAGGTACCTTATATAAGTGGAAACATTTAGTGTTTGCCATATTATAGCAGGCTTATTTCACTTAACATAATGCCCTTAAGATTCCTCTGGCATTGTAACATGCACCAGAATTTCCTTCGTTTTCTAAACAATATCCCATTGAAGGTATAAACCACATTTTGCTTATCTGCTCATCCACTGATGAACACTAGGCACTTGGATTGCTTCCACCTCCTGGTTATTGTGAATAATGCTGTTATGAATGTGGATTTACATGTCCGGGTCTGTGCTTTCAATTCTTTTGGGCATATACCTAGAAGTGAAATTGTTGGATCATATGGTAATTCTTGTTTAATTTTTTGAGTAATGGCTATACTGTTTTCCATAGTGGCTGCACCATTTTCCATTCCCATCAAAAGTGGTCAAGGGTTCTGATTCATTATTTGCGATGTGTGTGTTTTCTTTAATAGTAGCCATCCTAATAGTTATGAGGTGGTTGCTGTTCATTCTGTTAGAAAAATTGATGTAACCATTGATTGGAAAACAAAACAAAACAAACCCAGCATCTTGAGAGACTGTGGATTCCAATGAGCCTCAGAAGCTCTTGAGAATCAACCGATAACAGCAGCCCACCAAAAAGCAGCAGAAAATCCCAAAGGGCAGCCAAATGAAATGTCTTCACTCCTTTCCTTCTAAAGAGCAAACACTCCCTGAATCTAAAGAAAACATTTCTGCACACACACCAGACTATTGAAGCCAGTGTGTGGAAATGCTTCTGCTACATTCTGAAGGTCTCCTTCCATTTTTGGCCTCTGGAAGAGGAGTTCTATTTTGCCTTCTCAGTGGCATAGTTAACAACCACATAATTCAAAAATAAGTTTTCCTGTGCATTTCCTTGTTGAATCTTGCACATTGAGGTTTTTTTTTTATATTCATGCATTCTTTCTTGATGCTTAAATGTTTTCTTTGAAATATCTACTGTATTGGTTTGTAAATTAGATAGTCTTCTGTAATAAAATACTATTTGTGCAAAAAAAAAAAAAATCTTTATACAGTGGCTGTTGGGAGGGAACTGGAGGGGCAATGTGGGAGGGAGAGAACCCTATTGGAAAGGTGTTGCAATGAGCTGAGGGAAGAGTTGCGGCTTGGCTAGGGTGGTGGCAGTGAGGACTCATGGGGAGGGAGGTCAACAGACATTTCAGAGACAACGTGCAGGACGTAATGCACAGTCACTGGTCAGGCCTGAGGGATGAGGAGGAGGCAAGGATGACTCCCATTTTTCTGGCTTCATGGAGAGAGAGGTGGAGAGTCAGGGAATAGAGCAGAGGGGATAGTGTTGACTTCCATTTAGCCCTACAGGGCCCTGCAGGCCACCTGAACTTTCAGTCGTGTTCAGTAAGACAGGAGCCTGGGTTTGAGGGAGTGAAGGGGAAAGGAAAGTTGGGGGATGGATTGTAATGGGTCTCGGAGGTGGGCTTTGGTGTGTGAGCTTGACTCTCGGGGATGGAGAGCCAGAAGGTGCATGGTGAGGTGCAGGGTGAGAAAACACAGCTCTGCACTGGGCCAGGCCACTGGAGGTGGACATGAACATGGAATCCTAGGTCTGAAGGGGCCTTCATCCAGTCATTCCATGGTGCTGATGGGGAAGCCGAGTGACTGCCCAAGGTCTTTCAAAGGATTGGCAGGAGAGCAGGGACTGGAACCCAGGTATCTTGACTCTTGGGATGGGAAGGGCTGGTGACCTCTCCATTCCTCAGCCCTTTCTGATGTCCTCAGGGCATCCCATCCCCACATCCTCCCACCCTACTTCCGAGCATGCCCATTGTGGGCTAAGGCCCCGTGCCTGCTTTTGACTCAGAGTGCCCTGAGTTCGAGTCCTGTTTCCACTTACAAGCTGGAAGACTTGGGGTGGTGATCTTTGCTCTGAACTTCATTCTCCTGAACTTCACTTTCCTCAATGATCACATGGGGTCACTGATGCTTCTATCCCAGGGTGGGCTAGTTTAATGACATAAGGCACGTTAGAGGGCTGGCAGATTTCTTGGCACCTGTGAACACTCAGTAAACAGTGTTGAAGTTGGGTCATTTCAGAGTCAGCCCGGACATCACCTCCTCCAGGAAGGCTTCTTTGGTCCTCTCTCCCTTAATCACACAAGGTCAGGTAAGATCACCTTCCTCTATGCCCCCAAAGCACTAAATTGGGCCATCCTCTCTGTCTGTCTGTTTGAGAACAGGTGCTGATATTTAGCAATATATTTAGTTCTGGCATCTTAGAGATCTGAGTTCAAATCCTATCTCTGCAACTTCTTATTTGTGGTATACGGAACAAGTCTGTTAATATCTCTGAGCCTCAGTTTCCTCATCTACAAAAGGGAAATGGTACCAATGATAGCTATCTCTTAGGATCTTTGTGAGAATTAAATGATAATACATAAACACAGTCCTTAGAATGATGCTTGACACATAGTAAGTGCTCAATGAACGTTAGCTATTTATGTATTATTATGCATCATCACTGCCATTTTTACTTGTAGGCCTATTGGACTGGAAGTTAGAAGACCTGGATTCTGGTCTCAGCTTTTTATTCTGCTGATCTTTAGTAAAATTTTGAATGTATCTGGGACTCCTTTGGATAAGTGGTTAGGTAATAAACAAATGAAATTTTTAGTAAAGAGAAGCCCTAGCTCTCCCTTGTCTGTGTTATTCACTGGGGCAGGAAAACCCTGGGTGATGCATATGTGTTTGTGGAATGCTCATGTTGGGAGTAGACTCTAAAGCGGACTTGGTCTTCCTTCCCATGACCACACAGGTCTCTTTCCTGGGGCTCAAATTCATAGTGGCACCTGCTCCAACTGGGCTGGGTTCCTATCTCCCTGCTTCCCTTGGGCCCTCCCACGGAGGACCTGTGTGTTTGCAGACACAGCTGAGGCCCTTGGCCTGGGGTGCACACCCAACTCATTAGACCTTGTTGTCTGCACACACGTATATATACATTTTAGAAATGTTTCTCTTAATCATATCTTGAATTAATGCAGGACTCGTTCATTCCCAGCTCTCATTACCCTCTTAATTAACTCGGCACAGATGGAAAAAGTCGGAATTGCTCTAGCCGAGTTGTTCTGCTAGTTTTAAAATGAGATGGCAGATGGGAGGACGAGGTGGAACGGGCCGGCTCGGAGGGAGGAGATGAGTTTCCAAGCTGTCACCGGAGCGTCAACAAACGCTCCATCTGTCGGTGGTAAGGCCTGGCCGAGGCCTCGTGCAAGGAGCTGGTGTTCTGAGGGCCGGCATGGGCCAAAGCTCAGAGGTCCTGGCCACCGCAGGTATCCTGGGGACGTGGCCCCTAGCACTGGGAAGAGCTCCAGGATTTCTGGGGTTCTGATGCTGATGGAGTCCTCCGCCCCAGACCATGAGGGAAACACTCATGTCCCCCATTCCTGTTTTGGAGCCAAGGAAGGGTTTTATTTTCCTTCTTACCTAAAATAATCTTAAGGAATGAGTTACATCAACTCCACATGGCTGTCAGCGTGAACTTTCTAAAACACACATCACTGCTGCCGGAGACTCGTCATAGTCCCCCGAATCCCTCAAGGCAGGGCTGTCCCTGCCAGCATCTCTAGCCTCTTCCCACCCTAGCCCTCTGCGTGCCCTGCCCTGACAGCAGCCATGCTGACCTGCTGTGGTCTGTCTTGATGCTGGGCCCTAGCGTTTGCTGTTCTTGCTGTTGGGAACCCGTCCCTCCTCATCCTTCAAGACCAGCTGTATTAAATATCCCCTTAGAGTCCTCTCTCTGCTTCTTGTGCTTCTCCCATCTAAGTGTTTTACAAAATATGCTTTGCTTGTAAATGAATTAATAAACAATTCTTCAGCGACGGCTTATGAGAGGATATTTGACGTGTTCAAGGATGTTTCTCAACCTGCAAAGATCATAGAACCCTAGAATCGAAAGGGATCTTAAGAATCTCTCAGAGTTCACAAATCATCTCTTCTGCATCCTGGTGAACCGAACATTTAGCTTTGTCTCGCATACTCCCAGTGACAGGGAACTCACTGTCTCCTAAGATAGATACCCTATTGATAGACAGGTCTAATTGTTCCACTGTTCTCTTGGTTGGACAGTGATCAGACTTTTGTAATAGGCATGGAAATAAAATCTTCTCCCCTGGCCCACCACAGGGAAGTCCTTCAGGGGCTTGACAATAGCACCCAGGTCTTCCCTGAGCTTCTCACCCTCAAAGACAATATGAAAGGCAGAGTCCACTGACTGGTTTCTGATACTCCTGTGAAATGACAGGATCTTGGGATAACTGACCATTTTGTCTTATGTCCCAGAGGTTTGTGGAGTGGTAGACAGATCTTGGACTTTGAAGTCAAATAGACCTGCTCTGCTGTTTACTAGTTGTAAGACATCAAACAAGTGCCTTAACCTCTCTGAAACTTGGCTTGTTCAGCTGTATAATGGGGGTTGAAACAGATGGTTATTAAGGCCTCTTTCAGTTGTGACTCATGGAGTTCCACATTGCTTGTCTCTGAGCCTCCTGCTTCTAATTCAGGGACTTGTTCCTGTCTCTGACCTCCTGACTCTTGTTCCCTGCCCCTGCCCCTGATCCTCTATCATAGTCCCTGGTTTGTTGCACTAACTCTTTGGCTCCCTTCAGCAGGTTTTAAAAAATAATTCTGTTCTGAACAAATCACTTCCTGCTTCTGTCTTTATGGCTCACAGCAGTTGCTAGTGTATGTCCAGGCTCCCTAGAGCGGCTCTCAAGGCTCCAGTATTAGGCCTTGTCAGTATCTCCAGCTTTACAAACAACTCTCCACTTTCTACTCTTCCTTTGGAATTCTCCAAAAGCACTTTCACTCCATACTTCGCAGACACTGTTACTTCCACCTGCAAACTCCTATTGATCCTGCAAAACCCTATTCCGGTGTCACCCTTAATATCTGAAGCTCTTCCAGACCACTGCCCCCGCTGAGACAAAGTTCACCATTTCTCTGTACTCCTTTGCAAGCATGATCACTGAATGAATCATGGTGTATTTCAATAGTCATTTTTTGTGGCTGTCTTTCCTTTGTAAGAGTTGCAAGGCAGGGAGATACTGATTTCTTCTCTGTGCCCCTAGCACTGGGGATGGGGCCTGGCAGGTTGAAGTCCCTACCTTCATGACTTTTGTTACTGAACTTTTGATCCCAGTCTCTTTCTTCACCTTTTCCAAGTGAAAATGACAGCGGTTCTTAATCAGAACTTCCTAATGACACCACATTATCCTTCCGAGATGCTTTTACCTCCAGGAACCCATTGATTCACCACTCTAAATTACTATAATTACCACAAATGATAAAATAGCAGCTTTCCCAGTTTTCTTTACCCTTGCCAATTTGCATATGCTAATGTTCTAACATCTCCTTTTGGCCCCCCTCCTGCTGGCTCTTCAGAGACATTTTCTGTAGTTTGTTCACTTGTCCCACATCAACTAGGACTAGATCAGGGCAAGGAAGAAAGAAGTTCCCAGAAGTTCCTAATCCACCCAAGCAATGGAAGAAATAAATTTTCGGTCATTTAAAATATAGTAAATACACTGAGGGAAATCTTTGTGCTGCTGTAGGAGAGGACAGGGTGGTGCAAAGCAAAGAGCACTGTGGAAATGAGAGGCAGGAGGGACCTGGGTTCAAGGTGCTGCCTCCAGCAGCCCTGGCCTGGCCCACCTCACTCTCTGAAGCTCTCATTTCTCTTCTGAAAACTGGAGAGACTATACCTCCTTGAGAGTTTGTAATGAGAAAGAAATATGGATTCTTTCGAATTTTTAAAAATTATGGTGAGATGGGGTTTCACCATCTTGGCCAGGCTGGTCTGAACTCCTGACCTCATGATCCAACCCCCCCCCCCCGCCCGCCGCTTGGCCTCCCAAATTGCTGGGATTACAGATGTGAACCCCCATGCTTGGCCCAGAATTTCCTTCCTTTTTAAGGCCAAATAACATTGTATTATAGGTATGTACCACATCTTGCTTATCTATTCATCCATCAATGAACACTCGAGTTTCTAGAAATATGAATGTACATATTAAAATATCTTCTAAAATGTAAAGACCAGCAAAATTTTAGGAGGTGGAGGTGGTTAGGGCAGTGGGCTTTGGTGCTGCACTTGACTTTGAGACCTGGATGGGTGTCCTTGAGCTCTAAGCCTCAATGCCTATTGCATGGGGCTGTCATGAGGTCTGTGATCCAAGCCATGTCATTGACTTAGCACAGAGACTGGGATTTGAGCATTCATTCTTTTAGTCATTCACTCAACACATTTTTACTGAGCACCTACTATGTTTCAGACACAGCTAACTACTCAGGATAGAACGGTGTGTATCTTGCAGAATGCCTGATGGCAAGAAGGCAAGACAAGTCATGAGCAAATAAGTAAGAGAATGTATGTTGTGGCGGTGATGATAAGTTCTTTGGAGAGAAATGGAGCAGATTAAGAAGGGTAGTGAGCGCTTGTGGGGATGGCTCTATTCGATACAGGGTGAGCTGGGGAGGTCTCCTGAGGACATGAGAGTTGTGCAAGTGAGCCTGGTGAGGATGACAGAATAGAAAAGGCAATGACCACAAAGGGAAAGGATGTCTGGAGTGTCCTAAAAACAGGAACATGTCTGGTGTGGCTGGAGAAATTTGAGGCAGAAAGTAGCTGCAGATGAAGACAGAGGAGTAGCTGGGGTCAGTGCTGCAATGTCAGGTAAGGTGGGGTGAGTGAACTCAGCGGGCACTGAAGAGTTCTGAGCAGGGAAGTGATAGAATCTGACTCATACTTTAAAACCCATCACTCTGCCTGCTGGGTTAAGAATCAGCTACAGTGGGGACAAGGGTGAAAATAGAAGGACCTATATAGATTGTAATAATCTAGGCCAAGGATTGGCAAACCTTTTTTGTGAAGGAACAAATATTTTCAGTTTGGAGTGCCATGTGGTCTCTGTTGCAATTACTCAGTTCTGCCCTTGGAATGTAAAAGTAGCCACAGACGACATGTAAACAAATGGATGTGGTTGTGTTCCAATAAAACTTTATTTTCAAAAATAGGTGGTGAGCTGAATTTAGCTGATCCCTGCTCTGAGCAAGATGGTGGTGGGTTGGACCATCAGTGGGGTTGTGAGAAGCGGTTGAATATGGGATACATTTTGAAGGTAAATATCAACAGGATTTGTGTCCAATTGGAGGTAATGTGTGAGAAAGGACAATCAAGAAAGACTTTGAGTTTTATGACCTGAGCAAAAGAAGGTTCGAGTTGCCAATTACTGAGAAGAGAGACTCTATGGATGGAACAAGGTTTTATTTTATTTTATTTTTGTAAAGGTGTGGAGAGAATTAGAAGTTTGGTTTGAGACATATTGGGTTTGAGATGCCCCTAAACATTCAAGATAGATGTCAGGAGAGAGTTTGAGACTGGAGGAAGGAATTTTGGAGTTGTCAGCATGTGGATGAGATTTGAAGACTTGAGGTTAGACAAGATCACATGGAAAAGAAGAGTGGATAGAGAAGAGAAGGCCTCTGAGGGCTGAAATGAGGAGCCACCAGCAAAGGAGACTGAGAAGGAGTGGTCACTGGAGTGGGAGGAAAGCCCAGAGAGCATGGTGTCCTGGGAACAAAGAGAAAGACGTGTTTCATAGAAAGAATAATCAACTCTGCTAAATGTTGCTGTAGTGGGTTGAACAGTGTTTCCCCTAAAATCATGTCTACCAGGAATCTCACAATGTAATCTTTTTTAGAAATAAAATCTTTACAGATGTAATTAGTTAAGATAAGGTCATACTGGATTAGGGTAGAACCTAACTCCAGCAACTATTTTTCTTATAAGAAGAGAGGACACGCAGAGACACAAAGGGAAGAAGGCCGTGCGAGGACAGAGGCAGGTGGAGAGATTGGGGTGATTCAGCTACAAGCCAACAAATGCCAAGAAAAGCCAGGAGCTACTAGAAGCTGGAAGATGCAAGGAAAGATTCTTCCCCAGAGCCTTCAGAGGGAGCATGGTCCTGCTGACACCTGGATTTTGGATTTCTAGCCTCCAGAACTGTTACAAATGCATTTCTTTTGGTGAAGTTACCTTCAACAAAGTAATTTGTTACAGCAACCCTAGGAAACTAATATCTGTTGCTGATGGATTAAGGAAGACCAGGACCGATGAAAGATCTTGAATTTGGCAATGTTGTGGGTGGACAGTATCATGGGTGACCTTGACAAGCGTTGTTTTCAGTAAAATGGGTGGGAGTGTGAAGTCTGATTAGAGTGGGTTCAAGAGAAAATGGGAGGAAAGGCATTAGAGACTGGGTATAAACCATTCTTTTATTTTAAAGGAGAAAAAATGGATGGTAGCTAGAGAGGAATGGCAGAAATAAAACATGTCTAGCATTGATGAGAATGATCCAGCAGAGAGGTGAGAAATGATGATGCAGGAGACAGGGAGACTGAGTGGTGTCCTTGAGGATGGGATCAGTGGACACATGGGGAGGCTGGAGCATAGGAGGGTCATACATGGGAGCAGGAAGGAAAGCAGTGAGTGGGAAAGCAGTGAGTGTGGATGGGCGTGGTTGGCAGATGCGATGGAGGAACTGTGAGACTTCTTTTCTGATTGCTTCTGTGGTCTTCATGAAATAGGAATCAAGGATATCATCTGAGACTGAGGCTGGGGAGGAGGCAGCGAATATAAGAGTAGAAAGAAGGGATGAAATGGGAAATGGCCAACTGGGAGAACAGGGTGTGATTCTTAATGGGACAATGTCGTTGGCTGACTGGGAGGCCACAGGGCCTGCTTGAGCTTAGTGTCTGTGAATTTAGACTGGGCAGAGTCAGTGGGGTTGTGTGTTTCCCTCTTCGCACATCTGGCTGCTGGGTCCAGGTTGAGAGCAGGGGGAGCGGATAAAGCCAGCAAGGACAGTGAAGCAAGAAAGGAATGAGGAAGGTGAGGGTTGTATCTGTTATCTATTGTGGTGTAACAAACCACTGCAGCATTTGTTGCCTTAAAATAACAATAATTTTGGTTGTGAATCTTTAATTTTTGGCAGGGCTTTTGTACGAACAGCTTGTCTCAGCTCAGCTGGGATGGTTTAACTGGAAAATGGAGGATCCACTTTTAAGACAGTCTAGTAGGTTGATAATGGCCCCCAAAGATATAGGATCTTAATCCCTAGAACCTATAAATGCTACCTTATTTGGAAAAGGGGTCTTTGCAGATGTAATTAAGTTAAGGATATTGAGATGGGGCAGTTGTCCTGGATTATCCATGTGACTCCTAAATGCAATCACAAGTGTCCTATAAGAGACAAGCAGAGGGAGATTTGACTTACAGAAGAGGTAGAGGCAATGTGACCACAGGGAGGGGATAGGAGTCATGTAGCTACAAGTCAAGGAATGCCTATAGGACCAGAAGCTGGAAGATGCAAAGAACAGATTCTCCTCTAGAGCCTCCAAAAGAGTGTGGTCTTGCTGACACTTTGATTTTGGACTTTTAGCCTCCAGAACTGTGGCAGAATAAATTTGTGTTGTTTTAAGGGCCACCCCAGTTTGCTGTAATTTAATATAGCAGCCCTAGGGGACTAATGCAGATGGTGAATTATGTGATTGGCAGGTTGGTTCTGCCTGGCATCTGTGAGCTGTTGCTGAGGACTGAGGGCTTTCGTTCTCCACATGGGCCTCTCCTGGTGTGGTGGTTGGGTTCCAAGAGAGAGGCAGAAGCTCTTTTGTCTTTTATGACTTGCCTTGATATCACTCATGGCATAGTCATAGCCCCACCTAGAATCAAAGGGAGGAAGCACAGACTCACCTCTCAATGGGAGGGGCGTAAAAGTCAGATAAGAAGGCAATGTGAGATGCACATGCATAAGAAGTGCATGTGAGATGGGAGATACTGTTGTGGCCAGTTTTTAGAAAATACAACCTGCCAAGAGGGTAACACAACATGATGATGATGGTGGTGGTGGTGGTCATAGTGATGATGGACTGTGACCTCTTAATTGCGTAAAGAGGGAAGTGGGAACATATGGAATAAACGGCAGTGAAAATATGGCAGAATTAATGGACCCTAGGACCCAGTGAGGTGGAAGAATCATTGACCTCCGAGTGAACAGAGGTCAGAGTGTGGGATGCTTGAAACTGAGTTATGGAATGAAAACAGTTCTTATAATGATAAGTTACACAGTGTGACCACAAAGGTGAGTGACTGAGGTGTGGCTTTTGGATGAGAGGAAGTCAAAGAATGATAGGCCAGGCTTTTGGGAGGACATCTATGTAGATATTGAAACAAAGTCTGTGTTGAAGAGAGTGACAGTGATTCAGGAGAGAGAATCTCTATGGGCCAAGGGTCAGTGACCTCCTGCAAGCCTGAAGATGACCATGAAAAGGAGAGGGTAACAGTTGCTCTAACATGATGGGATGAGTTTCAAAGGTGGAAGTTTTGGGGAGGGAAACAATGTCCTGAGAGCATCAGGGAGGAGCATCAGTATGAGCGACAGCGGGCGTGTGGGAGAGAAAACAGGTGCTCTTGAGGGAGCTGAGGGAGCAGAGGGTCCCCAGGGAGAGTCAGATTTCATCTGCAGCCAAAAAGCAAATGTTAACTGAAGAAGTGTAGTTGAGAGTAGAAGGGATTGCAGAGGGCATGGTGGGAGGTTTTGAGGCATTGGAGAGAGTAGGGATATAGAGCACAGTGGGGATAAAAGTCTCCAAACGGGGCAATGCCCTGGAAACCCTTGGCTTCTTAGGGTGACTGATGTGAACCATGATGCATGACATGATGGGATTATATTTTGGGTTCCTAAGGCAGACAGTGATGGTGCATCTGGGCTCTGAGGGATGGAGGGAGGAGGGAGAAAAGGTTAAGACTGTGCTAGGAATCCCAGAGCTCTGGGGCTCCTGCTTTACTCCTGCCCATGGCAGTGGGAGGCCAGGGGAGATGCCAATTATCCAGGAGGACTAGGAGCTCAACAGACATTAGTTATTGCTACCATCGTCATCATTTTCTAGGTTAAGCTGCTGATTTTGCAGATGGGGAGTGGGCATCATTTCACTTGTCACACTGTGTTGTCATTATCTGTTTTCCTGACTTCCCCACAGGATGTGAGCTTCTGGAGAGTAGGGTCTTCATCTTGTTTTCTTGGAATCTATCCCCAGTACCTAGCACTGTGAGCAGCCTAAAATATTTATCAACTAGCATATATTGAAGGAAAAAGTCCCAGAGGAATGTACTGACCAATCCAAGGTCATACAGGAAAAACAGAGCATGGACAAATCATTTGGGTTCCTGATGCTCAATTTTTATTTGTACTCCTGAAGTATCTAAATTCCTCTAATCCTTGTAGTGGTTACTTCTTCCATCTCTCTCCCCTTTGCCCATTTATTTTTCAGTGAGATCTGCAGCTCCAGCTGGAGTTGGAAGCCCAGAACCTCCATCAATGTTCAAAGCCTCTCTCTTTTTGCTCATGTTTAATCTTCAAAAGGCCCTTTTCTCCCACTGGTGATTTTCCCTGGGGTGCCCTTGGCTGGCCCTACTAAAATAGGAATTGCAGGCTGGCTAAATAGGGATTTTCAGCTAACAGAAGAAATTACTGACAGGGGAGAAAATAGGGGAAAAATGCGGGTAGATCTGGAGCTTTCTTATCATCTGCATTGGTCTTGACATTGGGGGCTGCTTAAGTCCATTAGCCTCTGTTAATTTCTCTAGTGCTTTATGGTGAAGGGGATGTAATGGGCTGGAAATAATCCTTAAGTGGGGGTGGTTCACATCCGAAGCTGACAAGTTGAGATAAACCCATTTAGGAAAAGAAGCACATCTTGTCAACCCATCCAAAATATTTGAGGAGTGGGAGGAGAAAATCCCATGGTCCAGTGCCATCCTCTTGTTCACAGACTCCCTTCTGGGATGCTGTCAGCCGGGACCTTAGTGCTCCAGTACTGCTGAGTTCCTGCTTTGTGATCAGCTCACACACAATGGATTCCATCCCTCAAGTTTTCCTCCTGGAAACTTCAGAACCTGGACAGGCACCAGGGACACAGCTAGAGATGAGCACAAAAAGGGAGCATCAATCCTACCGTTACAGTGATCCATGGGTGTATGTATGTGTATGTCCATGTGGAGGGTGTGCATGTGTGCATGCGTGTTTAGTGAATGGGTGGGGGATGTGGCTATGAGGGAAGAGAGAGAGACAAAGACAAAAGACATAAGAAGCAGGAACATCAGCAAATGCCAGCATGTGGGAGTCCTTCCACTGGCCTTAAGAGAGAACATCCATGATATGGTTTGGATTTGTGTCCCTGACCAAATCTCATGTTGAATTGTAATCCCCATTGTTGGAGGAGGGACCTGGTGGGAGGTGATTGGATCATGGGGGAGGACTTTCCCCTTGCTGCTCTCATGATAGTGAGTGAGTTCTTATGAGATCTGGTTGCTTAAAAGCGTGTAGCCCCTCCGCTCTTTCTCTCTTCCTCCTGGTCCAGCCATGTAAGACACGCCTGCTTCCCCTTCACCTTCTGCCACTATTGTAAGTTTCCTGAGGTCTCTCCAGCCATGCTTCCTGTACAGCTTGTGGAACTGTGAGCCAATTAAACCTCTTTTTAAAAATAAATTACCCAGTCTCAGGTAGTTCTTTATAGCAATGTGAGAACAGACTAATAGAATCAATTTCTTGGAGCACAAAAAAGCCGGAGTAGGATGAAGTCTCAAAGTCTGTGGAGGGAGTGCTGAGGAAAGGAAGTGATTCTCCTTATTGGGCCTCTATAGCAGAGAATTGGAACTATATGGGGTAGATGTCACTAGAAGACAAAAAACAGCACACTTTGGAAAGGCATTTCCTATCATGTTGGGAGTCTCCCGTGGGCTGCTGTGGGGCATGAGCGCCAGTGCCCACAAAGTGTGGACCCTTGTGTGAGGACCAGCCGGCACCACATGGCCAAGTGAACTCCAAGGGCCACCTGGGGCAGAGTGGAAAGCAGGGAGAGAACGTTCAGGGTTCTTCTTTTCCCTCACCTCCCATATACAACCCGTGGGCAAGTCTTATTGGTGCCAGAACCCAATTATAGCCCATCCTGTCTGTCGCTTACAGCTTAGCTGCTAGCATCCTACTCCAAGGCATTCTCTCTTCTCCTTGGACAGCTGTAGTAACCCCTTAACTGGTCTCCTGGCCTCAACTGTTAGTACTCTATGTCTACTGTCTTATAAAATGTAAATTAGATCATGGCTCTCTTTATTTAAAAAAAATCATCCAATGGCCACTTGTTAGGATAAAATCCAACTCTATCCAACCCAAGAGACCATGCACCATCCATGTCTGCTCACCTCTGACCTGCAGTGAGCAAGGGCCACATCTTTTCTCTCTTCCTCATACGGGTCCTTTTTATCTCAAGGCCACTGCTCCTGTTGGTCCCTCTGCCTGGAATCCTCTTCCCACAGATCTTTGCATCTTTAATTTTCTTTATTTTTTAGGTTTCAGTTCACCCACCTATCACTTGCTCACTGGTACTCCCCTCTTATCCCCCAATTTGAGTTAGTCCCCCTTTCCCACCTCTATACCTTTATCTGGTTTTATTTTCTGTTATTACTTACTGCTATTTTAAGTAATCACATGAACATATTAGTTGTTTGTGGATTTTCTGTCTTCCACTCTGAAAATGTAAGTTTTGGGAGAGCAGAGAGCTTGTTCCAGTGCCAGGCATATAGGAAACTCCCAAGACAGTTATGGAATGAATTAATGAATGAATAAATGAATGAATAAGTCAGGAACACTTGGGTTTGACATCTGGATCTACCACCCACAAGCTGAGTAACTGAAAAGATTAGTTCACAACCTGGGGCCTTGTGTGTAGAGTAAGGATCATGACATTTACCCTAAGAGTGCCATGTGGCACCAATGCTGTAATTAAGTGAAACTTTCAGCTTAGTACTTGCATCCAGAAGGTAGTTAATTAAACCCAGTTCCAAAGGAAAAAGAAAAGCCAGGTCCCTTTCCTTCCTGGTTTTCCAGGCATGGATTCCACACGAGAGGGGAGGATCAGGAAGGTCCACCCTCTCTCAGTACTACCATTGGGAAGTCTAACCAAGGGGAGGGACAAACGAGCACCTGTCTTCCATGTGCTTACCTGGCCTCCTAGTCCTGATCTTGTCCCCATTTTCCACCTTGCGCACTGAGTCCCAGACTTTAACCATATCCCTGTTGCCACTCCTCTCCCAGCACCCTCGTTCCTTCCAACGTCTGCTTCATAATACTCAAGCTTCTAATTTAAGCCTAGCACTCAAGGCTCTTTAAATACAGGTTTCATTTTATCTGTCCAATTTTATGCCTCTGGGCTTTCAGCTGCCCTTTTACTCTGCTCAGGGTGTTGTCTACCTCATCCCTTGCAGTCCAGTTTCAGCCTTCTTTAAACACACTGAGAGCTGGATCATTAGCATGCAAGCAATTAATGTGCTGATTACAAAATGACCCATTTATATTCCTTAAAGGGTACTGGCAGCAGTTTTACTAGGATATACTTTCAAAAGTCACTTGAGTTGAGCATTTCTTTTCTATTTTGATGCTTCTTTTCTGGTAGTATAAACTTTCAGGGCAGGGAAGAGAATCTTGTCTAACTCTCATAACAGAGGGGGAAGTGGGGCCCAGAGAAGTAAAGTGCCTTGCCCGGGTCACACAGCAGGTCGACAGCAGGGTTGTGACTAGAACTGAAGTCTCTTCCCTCTACACTAAGAATTTTGGCTGCAGGGAGCCAGTGGCTGAGCTCAATTTGGATTCAGCTTGGGAAGGAAGCCCATGGTCCAGTCTGGTTTGGCTGTGCCCACAGGCACAGTGTGGATGGCAGCAGCTGGAGGCCATTAGGGGTGTGTGAACCTCTCTTTATCACACCCCCTTCTACAAACATTATCCTTGAAGCCTGCCTCAGCTGCGATGGTGCCCCCACGTGTCTGTCTAATGTGCCAGCTTGCATGCCCCACAGCCTCCTCTGAAGCCTCTCTATTTGGGAGGTTTGCGCTGAGCTTCCCACCAGGAGAAAGGGTACCGGGCTGAGTCCCTGATGGTTCTACCCAGGCTGATGGGTTCCTGGGTTCAGCCAGTCTTCTAGTGGTTCTCAAAGGTAGAAGTGCTACCTCCTGTTAGGTATTTTGGTTAGAGATGTGAGTGTTTCTGATTGTCTCAATATTTGAGAGAGCTCTTAGCAATTGGTGGGTGGGGGCCAGGTATGCCCATTATACTGCCTTGTGCTGATAAATTGCATGTCACAAAGAATCAACTTGAACCCCATGACACTTTCACATGTCTTACCAGACATGTGTGTAAGTGAAAAATCCATTTATATATGCCTAGAACTTTCTCCGTCTTTATCTATCTATCTATCTATCTATCTATCTATCTATCTGTCTGTCTGTCTGTCTGTCTGTCTGTCTGTCTGTCTATCTATCTATCTATCTATCTATCTATCTATCTATTTATCATCTATCTA
The DNA here is from genome assembly GCF_001698545.2 of Rhinopithecus bieti. Taxonomy (NCBI): domain Eukaryota; kingdom Metazoa; phylum Chordata; class Mammalia; order Primates; family Cercopithecidae; genus Rhinopithecus; species Rhinopithecus bieti. Next base: position 2,407,999 of record NW_016807962.1, read on the forward strand.
CCTACTTATCTGTATCTATCTAACTATCTATCTATCCATCTATCTATCTAATCAATCTATCAATGAATGTATATAAACAAAGTATTTTCTGCAGAGTTTTAAAATTCATTTAACTTTCCAGGAATTCAACTACTGGGTAGAACAAGCAAAGACTGTTAATTTGTTTTGTTCAAAATTTCATCAAGAATTGTTCACCATTTCAGAAAATCATGCAGAGGTTGGCAAGGCCGCTGTGAAATTGAAGACACTAATACAATCCCCCTGTCTCAACCTGCCTTTGTTGTAACAAATATAGGAAGGTACTTATTTAGCCCTTATTTCAAAATGTCAGATAGAGAGGAAAATGTGTCAACAATATTCAGTTAAATATTGGTTTCTGTCTCTTCAGTCCCAACCTACTCATTAGAAAGAGGTGCAAACATCTGATTACTTAGGGTGTCTTCTTTGTAGTCACGTCTGAACATTTACTTATTGAAATATATATTATTTGGTTATAAGCTGTCTCCTTTTATTTATCTTTATAACACATTTTATTGATTTTTAAAAAGTATGTAGGTAGGCTATACTATCCATGGATTTTATTTCCTCGTACTAAAAGGGATGTTACAATGTAATTCTACACAAAGGGGGCTTTGAATCTGAGGATAATAAGTCCTGATACCTCCCTTCCCGGGACACTCATCTGATTTGTCAATACCATTTAAATCCCATCTTCTGGATGAAAAATCTCCTGTTTGTTTCTTCTTGGATTCCTGAATAACATCTAGGTGTGTGATCCTCACCCGTTCATTTATTCATTCAACATATATTATGCTCATTCATGTGCCAGGCATGTTGCTAGGCACTTCATGTACATTTTCTCATTTAATCCTCATGGTACCCTGCAGAGAAGCAGTTATTAGCCCTCTCTTGCAGACACAGGTCCAGGTCCTAATGAGGTCCCAGGCCAGTGGAGGACACAGATAAGTAAATGGGTATTTACAGTCCATCGTGGTCTGTGAGTTCATGGGGCAAGCATAGGAGCTGCAACACCCAGAGGATGGGTTGTCTAACCCTGTTCCAGAGGCAAAGATGACTGTTTTCAGGAGGGTTCCTGATGGATCAATATCTGAGCTCCGTCTTGACAAATGGGTAGAGGTCAGCAGATAGAAGAAGAAAGTAGTTCTTGGTTGAGTCAGTGTAGTTGCTAGGGCATGGTGGCAGGAATTACCATGTCAGGCTTGGAGTTCTGCATGCTGTTCATTATGGTTGGAACCCAGAGTGTGAATGGGGATGGTGAGACAGGAGGCTTCTGGTAGGGAGGAGCCAGTCTGTGGTGGTGGTACATGTAATGATCCTCAGTTAAAGCCCTGAGGAGCTCTCACTTTGTCCCAAAGGCAATAGGGAGCCATGGAAGGGCATATGCAGTGGAATGATACGGTCAGTGTTGTGGCTTAGAGTGATTACTGATGTTGCAATCTGGAAAATGATTGGTGGAAACTGAGGAGACTAGATAAGTGGCTCTTAGCACAATTGAATAATTAATTACTTCAAATATTTATTGAGTGTCTCCCATATTGTAGTCACTGCATGAAATTGGCCATAAACTCAACAAGTCAGAAATCTGGTCACGTGTTAATTCCTATTAACCCAGTATGAGCCAGAATCAAGACAATTAAGTCCCTGGGCTACACTGGCCCCATAGACTTCTGTGACCCCAGACACTGGGTACCCAAGTTATTTATTTACAGTGCTAATCCAATTACCGCTTCTCCCCCTAAACAGCCAGGAAGCCCTTTGGTTACAGGTTGGACTTAATTAGGGATAATTTACTATTATTCTGCAGCATTTTCTTATCGACTGAATATTAATTGGCTGGAGTTCCACGCAGAAGATGGAGATATTAAACTGTCATTACAAAAATGCTTGTTTGTGTTCATCCCACACAGTGCAATCATCAGTTCTGGCTGCCTTGAGAAACATGTCCTATATAGAGATCCCCCCACTGAAGCTGAAATTTTTTGACTTTAAAGGCCAGTTAGTCACAAAGGTGACTAACAGAGACCCACAGGTGAATAGGTGACTGGAGATATTGGGGAAAAGATGACTAGATGTCTGATCTTTAGGGAAATGTGAAAGGAAGATCATGGAGCTGTAGCAAGCTGACCGAGGGATCCTTTCTGGCTAAAGGCTTTAGAGACCTACTTACCCTCATTCACCCACTCAATAAATATTGCTATAGCACCTACCATATATCACAGAGATCAAAATGACACAGCTCCCTTGTGGAACTTATAGTTTGTTTACTGAGGGATATAGATATTACACAGTAAATTACACAAATAATTATTTAATCAGAGTTATGATGAATGCCATGAAAGAAAGGAAAGTTCAGGGTGGTATGAGAGAGAATGAATGGTTTTGGGGCAGGCTCATTTGAGGAAGTGATGTTTGAGGTGAGACTGGGGAGCACGCAGGAGACCACAAGGCAGGGTAAAGAGTGCAATAGGCAGAGGAAATAGTGGCTGCAAAGGCTCAGAGATGGCCACCCCAAGAAGGCCAGCAAAGGTAAAATGCAGCCAATGAATGTGATAGGAAACTGAGAGAAAGGGCTCAGTCCAGGGCATCTTTAACCCTCTCTCAGCTGACACAGGCAGGGAGAAAAGAGTAATGGCTTGGGTCTTCTCAAATACTTCAACAAAAAGAAAGGATCAATTAGACTCTAGGATGGCATGTAGAAGATATTTTGATCTAGTAACAATGGAGTTTGTCCAGGAGTACTCTGTTGAGAAGGATTCAGAGATTCTATCCAGCTTTTGTGATGAAGAGTGGCAAGATTGGTTAGTGAGCTCTGCATGGGTAAGGGAAAGGAATTATTTGCCTATGAGGCCTTTATTTGTTGTCCCAGTTACTCATGCTATGAGCCAACCACCCCAAAATGTAGTGGAGTGAAACAACCAGTTTACTACACTCACAGATTTTGTGAGCTGGCAATTTGGATGAGGGATGGCAGCAGGGATGATTTGTCTCTGCTTCATAATGTCCAAGGCCTCAGCTGAAAACACATGAAGGTTGGAGGTGACTGATGGCTAGGAACTGAGGTCATCTGGGGGCTTCTTCACTCATATGACTGGCACTGGGCTGGGCTCACTTGAAGGCTCTGCTGGGATGGTTGATCAGAACATGTGCACTTGCCTCCCCATGTGGCCTGGGCTTCTCTCCTATCATAGTAGTTGGATTCTGAGCGGAAGCACCCTGGCTGATGTCAGGAAAGGGAACATCCCAAAATAACCATTCAAAGGTTTGCATGGCCTTTGTTTACCTAATCTCCAAAGTCAGACACTGTCACTTCTGTGACGTTCTCTCAGTTTTAAGCCCAAACTCAAGGAGAGGGAAGAAAGACTCCACCTCTCAATGAAGGGGTCAAACAAGTATCAAAGAATCTGCAGACATGTTTTAAAATGACCACATTTGCTGACCACTTATATTAATAAGTTTCAGCTGCAATAAGGCTGAATAATAAATAGCTGAGATTTCAGAAGCTTACCTCATATGTTCAGTTATAAACTCTTGGGTCTGTTGATTGGCTGCGATTTGACTGATCTAGGTAGGGCTTGTGGATTCACTCTAGACTTCTGATTGGGTTCAGGTCTGCTCCACATGAATTAATTCCAAGATCCAGGCTAAAAAATTAGTAGCTCCCTGGGTCATACTCTTGTCTTGGTAGGGCAAGAGGTTAAGTCAAGCCGTATAAGCATGTCTACTAACATTCTGCTGGCTCCAGCAAGTCACAAAGGAAGCCCAACATTAATGGGGTGGTGGGATATACTGCAGTTACTGTATTGGGTGGCACTACAGAGCCACATGGTAAGGGGTGTGGCTGCAATTCCGTAACAGAGAGAGTAAAGAAATGTGAACAGTGATCCAGTCTGTCACATTTTTATAGATGAATTTTAAGAATGTTTGTAGCTTAAATGTGTGAATTATATTCTAAATATGTGAATCAGTTACTCAGGCTGAAAGTCCAAGAATACTTTTGACTCTTCTCTTTCTCTACACCAATCACAAATTTCTCTCTGGTCCATAACCTTTTTACCATCTATTTACGCATCTAGCAATTTAACTATCTGTTTGTAGTGCTTTGCTTTTCTATTCTACCTGCCTTAATTTAAAGAATGAATCATTACTCCTTTTCCAGACTATGAAACTTGACTTTATTTATTCATTCCATAAGCAGAAATAAAATGTATTTATTGATTGTCTGCTATGTATTAGGCACTGTGCAGGGGGCTGGAGCCGTGAATCAGAAAGAAAAGTTGTCTGCCTTCATAGATCTCATGATCTAGTGGGACAGAGATATATTAATGCATAAATAAATAGAAAACTTATATATTTCAGCAAATGCTTTGAAAGATATGGCATTCTGAGATGCAGAATAATGATGATGATGTGGCGGAAAGTTTCGTTAGATATGGTGGTCAGGGAAGGCCTCTCTGAGTAGATGTCAAGACCCAATGGAAGAGAGATAGCTAGGGGTGAGATGAATGGGTAGAGGAGGGTGTTGCAGGCAGAAGGAAAAGAATGTGCAAAGGCTGAGAGGCAGGAAAGTGCTCAACGCAATCAAAGAACTGTAAGGATTCTAGTGTGAGGAAGTCACAGGGAAAGATAGGGAACACGGCAAATGTGTGATCATCCTAGACATCAATCTCTTTTCCTCCAATCTGCCCCTCACAGTCACCTACGCTGGACTATCTGAAGTCTACTCCTGAAACTTCAGGGGCTTCTACTGCTCTCAGGATCAATTTAAACCATTCATTTCTGTCTTTGAGGCTTTGATCATATAATAAATATTTTTCCTCTGCTCTTATGCAGCATTTGCTCTGGTACAACTGGTCTACCCAGCAGTCCCTGGACCCATATTAAAAACAGAGATTTTCTCCACCCCTTCTTGTTCAGTGAACAGTAAGGACTCAGCCATAACAGAATTGTGTTTAGGTTTGTAACTCACTCAGTTGGAGGGTTGACAAACTGGAGGACTTGGTGGGGAGGGTATTGGAGTTTAGTACTCAGGAACCAGGATAATGTTTAGCCTAAGGAAAAAGAAAATCCACAGCTAAACCTCATGGAATGCTTCTTTTGTGTCAAGCACTTTGCTGAGGTATGAGGCAGATGCTATTTTTTGAGATGGAGTCTCGCTCTGTCGCTAAGGCTCGAATGCAGTGGTGCGATCTCAGCTCACTGCAACCTCTGCCTCCTGGGTTCAAGCAATTCTCCTGACTCAGTCTCCCAAGCAGCTGGGATTACAGGCATGTGCCACCACACCTGGCTAATTTTTTTTTTTTTTTGTATTTTTAGTAGGGACAGAGTTTTACCATATTGGCCAGGCTGGTCTCGAACTCCTAACCTTGTGACCATGCCTGGCCCAGATACTATTTTTATTCCTGTTTTTCAGATGCCAAAACACAGGCTTGTAGAGTCTAAGTAACTTGCCACATGCAGAAAGTTTTAGCGCTAGGACTCAAACCCAGGAAGCCTGACTCCAGGGAGCTGGCTCTTAGCCACAATGCTAGCTTATTTTATGATAGACCTGCATTATTCAACGTTAAATAGTGAAAACGCTTATTGCAATCCTCCTGTGTGCCAAGCACAGGGCTACATTAAAATGCCTGATTCATTCACAGTTGTTCATGCTTATATCACTTTCCTCTCTCTTTAATTCAAGTATTTAGTGAGTGTCTACTATGCTTCCGGAGGTTGGAGCAGATAAGGCTGAAGAGATTTGTCTCATAGATGGGGAAGAGGTAGAACTCACAGGAGTTTTCCAACTTCTTGGAGGCAGATGTCAACTCTGATCCGGAAGCAATTCCTGGTTAACAGAGGCCTCTCCTATGGAGAGGACTTTGTTGGTAGGCAGTGAGCTTACCATCTGTGGAAATGTGCTAGTATTGCCGAAGGAACTTCTGCCTTGATGGAGTTGGGTAAAGAGCTTGTAAGGCTTTTCCAGTAGTAAAGTTTCATTATTCAAAATCAGTGTTTCTCAAAAGGGGTCTCCCCAAATGACCTTGGAGTATAATGTGCATATTTAAAATGAAGATTCCAAGGTCCACCTAAGGCTTCTGAATCAGATTCTCTATTGAAGTAGTTAGTACAGGAATCTGCATTTTAGCAGTTTCTCAGTGACTCTTGTAAATTCTGAGGTTTGGAACTCTCGTGATATCAAGAAAGAGCTAGTGATGGGACAAACACTCTGGATGAGTTTGGAAACCAACCACCAAGTTCTGCCCTTTCTAATAACTCACTCACTGTGTGACCTTGGGAATGTCTTCTCTGGACTTCAGTTTCCCGTTCTATAAAATAGAGGTGTCCCTCTAAGATTTCAAGAAAGTGAAAAATTATTTTGTGAAGGAAAAACCTAACTTCTAACTCAATAAAGCTCTATTTTTTATAGATTATTGTAAAAGTAAAAAACTGCCCAGAGACTCCACACATTTATTTTTATATGTAAGAACACTTAACATGAGATCTATCCTCTTAACAGATATTTAAGTGCATAATGCAGTATTGTTGACCATAGGCACGATGCTGTACAGCAGGTCTCTAGAACCTATCCATCTTACGTAACTGAAACTTTATGCCCACTGATTAACAACTCCCCATTTCCCCCTCTCCTCATTCCTGGCAACTACTATTCTACTCTCTGCTTCTATGAGTTTGACTATTTTAGATCCCTCCTATAAGTGGAATCATGCAGTATTTGTCCTTCTGTGACCAGCTTAATTCACCGAGCATAATATCCTCCAGGTTCATCCATGTTGTCTCATATTGCAATATTTCCTTTTATAAAATGCTGAATAATATTCCACTCTATGCATATACCACATTTTCTTTACCCATTTATCCATCAATGGACATCTAGGTTGTTTTCACATCTTGGCTGTTGTGAATAATGCTGCAATAAACATGGGAGTGCTAATATCTCACTGAGATCCCAATTTCTATTCTTTTGGATACATTTCCAGGAGTGAGACTGCTGGATCATATGGTATTTCTATTTTTAATTTTTTTGAGGAATCTTTGTACTGTCTTCCACAGTGGCTGCATCATTTTACATTCCCAACAGCAGTGTACAAGGGTTCCAATTTCTCCACAGCCTTGCTAGTACCATTTTTTTGGGGGGATAATAGCCATTCTAACAGGTGCAAAGTAATAGGACCCAAAAGCTTCATGCTTTTTTAAAGGAGCTAGATAGGTTTGTTGTTGTTTGTTATTTGTTTATTGTTGTTTTGGTGATATGTTTATGAGACCTAAAAACAGATAAACAAAAAATTTGAATTTCTAAAACATACGATTAAAAAAAGAGAAAAAAGAATGAAAGGACTTTAGAAAAAAATGTTTAATGTAATTGACAACTTAAAAACAACTTGAAAGAAGACTCTGCCTTTCCCCCCATGGTTCCAATAGTGGTAACAGTGATGTTGACAAGTCCTTAGAAAAAATCATCTTGAAACTACTAGATTTTACCTCAAAAGATGCCCACATGGTTTGGAAATGGATCCAGTTGGTGGGGAGGGGAGGTAGCTGTCTTATATTAGGCTTCCTGAGGATGGACTCTGAGAAGGAGATTTGCAAGCAGAAAGTATTGGTTCAATTTAGACCTTGGGATGACTCCCACAAGAGAGAAAAGGAAGCAGGATGGGGCAGAGGAAAGACTTGAGCTGCAATGTGTGTGCAGCAGAGACCTCTGCTGATCCTGTAGGAAACCCTGAGGCTGGGATGGTCCTTCAGAGTTGCTCTTAATCAAGGTAAAATGGCTAGGTCTTTGCACCTTCACATGGAAGTGGGCTGTCCCTGAGGAGGGGGCATGACTGTGCATAAGGCAGCTCCTTTTGGCTAAGGGCAATTCCTAGAGAAGGATGCTTTGTGAGCCACCAGGAGCCAATGCTCCCAGAGGAAGCTAGGGGAATGAGCACCTTGGTCTCAGAGGGGCACCTGGGAGGCACACAACAGTGTCCACTATGGCAGTGGAGAGGGTCTTGCCATGGGAAGGCATTCTTGGCAAGTCTGCCATCTACCTGGGAAGACATTTGCAGGAGTATGAGGCTCATGGGGCAAGATTCAAGTCTGGCTTATCTTTCAGGTTAATTTAGCCCCACAGATTCTAGGATGGGAATACTCAGGCGACGTTTTTTTTTTTTTTTTTTTTTTTTTTTTTTTTTTTTTTTTTTTTTTT
>NW_016807962.1:2416399-2445013 GCF_001698545.2 Rhinopithecus bieti
TTTTTTTTTTTTTAACATGAATGAATGAATGAAAGAATAGGAAGGTGGAGTTAAGTCATATTGGAGAATTATTCTGAAAGACACAGCTGCCCCATGGGAGGAAAAGAAATCCAAGTGTTTCAGTTTCATTTCTAGTCCACATGTATTATTGTTTTATTTCATTCATTCATTTACTCATTCATCCACTTAGCATTTATTAAGCAGCTTCTGTATTCTAAGCCTTATACTAGGCACTATTGATGCTAGATACTGAGGACCTCATAGTCTATCAAGTGAAACCAAGTCACCAACAGAAATGATTCCTGTGGCAAGATACGAGTTTCAAGAGGGATGTATAAAGAGCAGAGGGGGCACCTAGTAGGAACAGAATGACTGCCTGGAGAGTGGTATCTTATAGGAGGTATATTTGAATAGGACTTTGAAGTATGAGTAGGAGTTTGCCAAGCAGGCAGGAAAAACCAGTTCTTTTCCTAGTATTGCACTCTTTTCAATCCAGGACAAGAAAGGTTATTTTATACTTTCATTGCAACCAACAAAGATTGAGTGGAAGGAGATACAGAAAATTTTGAGTAGCTTTGGGAATGGTATGACTCAGTTTCTACTAACCTCAGGATTTCATGGCAGTAACAAGGAAACCTATGGAGAGGAATGTGCTTTATGTGGAATTGGTTTGGTTTAGCTCAGATGTCTCCTGCTGCACTGTATTACTCTTCGATAAAATCCAAGCCCGAATCACTGAACACATAGATTAATGTATCATGGTGAGCCCCTTTTCCCCATCCATGCCTTTTCCCTGGGATTTAGCATCTAATTAGCCAAATATTCGTTATCCAGGGAGTTCCAAAGTTTTCAATGTAATGCATTGGCCCTAAAAAAGAAACCAGCATCATATTTTAAAAGTCACGATTGCAGTTGTTTTTGGTGAATTACCATTTATACATTTTCCATCTGTGAGTATTTTTCTGGAGTACCACCTGTTTTTCCCCCCCTTTGGTAGTAGAGAATCCAACAGATCATATCTCAGAATAAATGCATTTTATCTATAGTAGTTTTCCACATTTTCAGCAACTTTTTTTTTTTAAATCTTACAAAATAATCTCTTCTAAATACAAACCAGCTTTTAGAGCTACAAATAGACATGGAGGCTTTAAAATTTTTTCTTACTTCAAATCTCTCAGGAGAGCCCTGGGAAGTCAATTTGAAGAGAGAAATTCAAAGTGACAGTGAAGATGATGAGAAACCCGAGGTGGGAGACACATCTTGTCCTAAGAGCACTTAAACAAACTGTGGAGGAGACAGACAAGAGAAACTTCAGCATCGTGGGGCTCCTGAGACAGGAGAAATCCTTTCTTAGAATCGTGGGGTCCTGGATTTCACATTTCTCCATGCTCCTTATTTTTGTGAGACCTTATATAAGTTACTTAACCTCACTGGCACTTTATTTCCTCATCCGTAATATGGGGATAATGATGCTAACTCCAGAATTGTGATTTGATGAAATGATGCTCAACATATAGATGCCCAGTGGTGTTGGTTTCTTGTCTGTTCAGATTGCTTTCTATGCAGAGTTTCTGGGTGAAAATTTATCTTTCCACTCTCAGCAAGCAGCTCCCATCTGATAACAGCAAAGGCCTCTGGGATTGCCTTTCTGAGAAGCTTGCCAGGGGGGTATGCAGAGCCCCCGAATAAACATAGAGCATCTTCCAGGTGGTTCAGTTTTATACCTTGGCAACTAATTTAAAGCATAGTTTTCAAGTTAAAATAAACATGCATATGCTTTAATATAGATGGAGAATTCTATGTGTTTCCCTTGAAAATTCAGAATTCAGAATCTCTCGTGAAGCGGAGGGCCGTACCTGTGGGCCTTCTTGGGGCACAACTTTCTGCTTTTCTGACTTTAAGGACTTACCATTCTGGAGAAGGGTTTGGAAGCACTGCTTAGGAACTGGCAGAAAGACCTTTGGTCATTTTGTCATCATCACATGCCTTCCAGGGGACAATCAGGGAAGTCGTGTCAAGGAGCTGAAAAGAACTTTTGAAATATGATGGCTTATTTTGACAGATGGGTATGAGAAAAATGTGCAAAGGCTATAGGACAGATGGTTCCAAATAAAGTATCATGGTCATCCATTGGTGAGGAGTTGGGGCTCCTAAAGGCAGCTTTTCTTTTAGTGCTCTATCAATGGGGTGATCATGTCATCTATCATTCAAACTGGGACATTTGAGAGTGCAGGGGGCAGCTATTAATAATTACACTGGGGCAACAGGCACAAACCAGGACTGTAGGGTGATCAGAGCATAGAGTGGCCCTATGTATATTATCATTGTTCCTTGATTCTAAGAGCCCATGAATCATATGACACATCATTAACTTAATAACAGCCTTTTGGAAACAAAGAGAAAAAAATTATGTACAGCCATTGTAGGAGGCATGCTGATTTCAGAGGTGTCTGATGTCAATGTTTTAGAGTTGGGAAAATTCATGGGTTTGTGAAACTTGCAATTCTCCTCAGCATACTAGAGCTCTGAGGAGTGGTGTCAGGAGGAAGGCTCTTTAGCTGGGTGTAACCCACCCTCCACGAAACAGCCCCTCACATCCTCTGGACCCCTAGTTAGGCTGGCTAGGGAGTGTTGCTGTAGGTAGCTGATCCATGCCCACAGGCCTACCCTGTTTCCTTCCCTCTCATCAGCAGCCATCAATGAATGGCAGCCATCAACATCTTCAAGAAGGCCAACTGAAGCTTCATAACTGATGTATTCATTCATTAGTTTATTCATTCCATACCCTGTGCCAGGTACTTCCCTGGACACTGAGGAGATGTTTCTACTTTCAAGGGTTTTAGAGTCTAAATGAGGAGGTAGCCAGGTAAACAGGAAATCACTGTAGTGGGAGATATAGGGATGAGGGGTGTAATCCAGGGTGTGGATTGGGTAAAATGTCTCTCAATCCCCAGGGACAGCCCAAGACTGGAGGTGTTGCACTGGATAGGTAGGGTGCAGAGTTTTAAGGAAGGAAGTGCTCCAGTCAGGTTCACATGTTAGGAAAAGCACCCTGGCTATCTGCTCTTGGAGTAGGCCAGGCTAGAGGCTGGAAGACCAGTCAGGAGGTACCAGTCTAAGCCCCTCAGTAGACCATGGTCTGGGTGCAAAATGGTGACATTTGATTAAGCAGTAGTGGTGGGAGGAACATCCAGGAAAGAGTCCCCTTCAATTCCTGGGTTCCCAGGACTTCAACCCTATTAACACACAGCATGAAGCACGCAGTGTCTTTATACAAATAAGAAAAAGGCATCCCTTTCTCCAGGTAGTTGTAGCCCTGAGTCAGGGCTCAACAGCTTGGCCAGGAGTCCCTGCTCGGCTCCAGACTGAGGTGCCCCTGGGAGGACACAACTTTCACATGGGACATAGAGCTGTAACGAGAGAAAATGTACAGAACTTAGTTGTTGTTGGGTAGAAGGATGGGCTTGGAAGAGGGAGGGAGTGGAGGATGATGTCCTGGTTCTGGCGGGGAGGTGATGGGCAGCCCGGCAGAGGAGGAGTGATATGGGAGTGGAGGGAGATGCTGAACTCTACTGGGAACCTTCTGAGGAGGAGGGGCTGCCAGTCAGTGGGAGAGATGCCCATCAGCTAGTGCTCTGTGGATATGGGACTCAGGAGAGAGCCCAGGCTAGAGAACTGATTTGTGAACCTTGGATTTGTGGGTCAGAACTGAAGTCATGGGAGGGATGAGACTATCCAGGGAGGGAATGCTGAGTGAGAGAGAAGAGGAGAAGAGCGTCTTCTTCAATATGGCACCCACAGGAGGGACCAGGAGACATGGAGTCCAGGCTTGGACATGCTGGCTGGAGGTACCTGTGGGCCCTCCAATGGCAAGAGTCAAGAGATTTAGGGCTCAAGAGAAGTCAGGAAGGAATTATTGATTTGGAGGTCTTCATATCTCAGCTACTGCCTTTGGGAAGGGAAAGAATTTTGAATTGGCCAAGAAGTACTGGAGTTCTGGCCATTTACTCACAGTATGACCTTGAGAAGTTATCTCCTTGACCTCCAGTTTATTCCTTTGAAATGAAGGTGATTTGACTAGAGTTAAGATTCTAGTGGTGTGTGTTTTAAGATGTGTTTGATGAATTGATCTTACAACACAGATTATATTCATTCATTCATTCATTTGTTCATTCTTTCATTTATTCATCAAATATTCATTTGGTACCTGTTCCAGGCATTAGGGGCAGACTAGGAATAAAACAAGAAACAACCTGCTTTCTAGGAACATAGAGTTTAGTGCGGAGATAAGCAAACATAAGGGGATAAAGAAGTACTTGAGCAAGGTCATTCCAAATGCATATAAGTTCTCTAAAACAATGAACCATGAGGCTGTGATAGAGAAGGACGAGACGTGGGGTAGGCTCTATTAGACATAGTGGTCTAGGAAGAACCCTGTGAAGATGGACGTTTGAGTGACCTGAATGATAGGGATTGAGCTATGCAAAGGTCTAGACAGAGTGTCCTGGGAAAAGAAGAGTAAATGGAAAGGCCTTGGGGCCTGGCACAGAGTGGTCAAGGACAGTGTGGCCAGAGCTCAACCAGGGAGAAGAAGATGGGCTATAGCCAAGGTCCAATATGTGGGATGGGGGCCTACCAGAGCATGGGAAGAAGTTCAGATTTCACTTCAGACATCCTGGGGCAAACATTGGAGCATTTGAGCAGAGTGGTCACAGGTCTGATTTGTATTAAAAGTGACAACTCACGTTGGCTGCTGTGTGCATGGTGGATGGCATCTCCTTAGAGTGGTAGCAGCGAGCCCAGTGAGGAGGCCCAAGCAGGGATGGCAGTGGTGACCCCTGACTTGCTAGCATTCAGAAGATCCCTGGTGAACTCTTGCCTCCAACAGTTCATGTTGCCAGTGTCTACCTCTGAAAGCCCAGGTCAGGGTGGTTTGCCCAGCGTGGCAAAGCAGAAAATGAGACAGACAACATCAATCACCCAGAGGAAAATTTCAGGACACTGGACAAGGGGATTAAGGAAAAGGATAATCCTGAAAAAAACCTGGCTCCTGGTTATCTCAGTGCTTCAGTGATGCAAACAATGCTGGCCTGGCAAGGAAGTGTCAGAGATGCAAAAGGCAGCGAGAACTCTTTTTAGCCCCAACCCTTCTGCTTTAGGGGAACATGTTCATAGTGCCATTTAGAAGCACAGAAGGTTTTTGTTTCTTGGACCCTTCTGAAAATATTCCTTGGATTGTAGGGACAAGAGTCACCCTCCCTAACTGTCCTCCCTGACCCGTTCTCTCCCCACCAACACTTACACTTGCACATGTTCCTTGGGTCTAGGAAGGTGGATAATGGGGAGGAAACATCTGTTCCTTCTTCCCATGCTCTGCCTTCTTCACCTTCTCTATGCCATTCTGTTCCTAAATGGGAAAAGAACAGAACAATTGTCTTAAGAATGTCTTGGTTTGTGAGCAATCAGAGGAGAAAGTGCTAATCTGGTAGGTCAGAACCCGACATTCATAAGACAATAACTTCCTATTGTCTATTTCAATGGACTGCCTTACAGTGGGTCCCACTGCAATTAGGATAGAGACTCAGATCCTTAAATGACCTTTAAGGCCTTGCAGGACATGGTTCCCAACTCCCTGTCTAGGTTCAATACCCACTGCTTTCTCCTGCTCTTGCTACAGTCTGGCCACCTGCTATTATTCCAGTCTTTCATGCATGCTATACTCTTTCCAGCCCCAGGGCCTTTGTACACGATGCTCCTTCTTCCTAGAAGGCCCTTCTCATTTCTGACATGACTGGATCTTTTCCCTTTGAGTGTCAGCTCTGCACCCATGCTCTGAGTGGCCTTCCCTAACCAGCCCAACTGAAATAGGTCTTCCCCTTGTCATCTGCCATCTCAGTTTTCTTGTGGTTCTTTTTTTTTTAATTCAATAGTTTTTGGTTACAGTTGGTTTTTGGTTACATGCATGAATTCTTTAGTGGTGATTGCTGAGATTTTAGTGCACCTGTCACCCAAGCAGTGTACACTGTAGCCAATAGTAGTCTTTTATGCCTCACCCCCCTCCCAACCTTCCCTGCCAAGTCCCCAAAGTCCATTATATCATTCTTATGCCTTTGCATCCTCATAGCTTAGCTTCCACTTATAAATGAGAACATGTAATATTTGGTTTTCCATTCCTGAGTTACTTCACTTGGAATAATGGCCTCCAGCTCCATCTAAGTTACTGCAAAAGACATTACTTCATTCCTTTTTATGGCTGAGTAGTATTTCATGGTGTACACCACATTTTCTTTATTTGCTTGCTGGTTGATAGGCACTTAGATTGGTTCCATATCTGTGCAATTGCAAATTGGACTGCTAAAAATATGCATGTGCATGTGTCTTTTTCATATAATGACTTCTTTTCCTTTGGGTAGATACCCAGTAGTGGGATTGCTGGATCAAACAGTAGTTCTACTTTTAGTTCTTAAGGAATCTCCATACTGTTTTCCATAGTGGTTGTACTAATTTACATTCCCACCAGCAGTGTAAAAGTGTTCCCTTTTCAATTCTGTGGTTCTTTCCATAAGCCTGACACAATCTGCCAGCACAGTAGCTTGCTTCTTTGTGTCAAGTGTCTTCCTTTCGAGAAGGTGAGCAATATGAGGACAAAAATGACTTCTGCCTTGTTCACTGCTATAGCCTGAGTGCCCAGGAACAGTGCCTAGGATATATTAGGAGCTCAGTACATACTTGTGGAATGAATCTATGATTACTAAATTAATCAGAGGGTCAGAGGAGATCTCTGCAGTCACCTCCGTCTCTAAGAGCCTTTGTGTTTAGAAATCCTTTGTCACTGAAGCAGTGGTGACCCACCCCAGAACCATGACACATAAAAATGTAAATCATTCCATCTGGATGAAGAGGCCTCTATACCAGACACAAAGAGACTGACCTGGAAGACAGGGAGTCTGCACATCTTCCTGCCAGGGCCCATTCAGGAAACTGGATGTCATGCCCTTCTTCCTGGCACCCACACCCTATCCCAAACACAACATTAGAGCATGCTGACCCCCATGCCAGCTGGAGTCTCAGGAGCAGCCGTATATCACACAGCCATCCTGAGGTGGGAGCATAACCTGGGCCTGAGTCATAGATCACCAGGCATGTGGTGGACATCGTATATCACCTAACTCCATAAAGCCTCTGCATGGCACCTGGGGAAGCTCACGTGAAGCGCTTTGCTGAACAACGGCTCGGAGAATAATTGTCCTCATATGTAACTTTCCCTGTGCTTAGGAGGGCCGTTTTTTTTTTCTTTTTCATTCTCTCTCTTTTTCTTTCTCATTCTATTTTTCTTTCTATCCTTCCCTGACCCCTCCTTCTCTTCTTTTCTCTTCTTTCATTTTCTAGGACAAAGCAGTGCTACTGTTGTCTTTGTCTAGAAAAACATGATGTGCTCAAGGTAGGTAAACTAAGGCAAGAGGTGGAGGACACACAGGGGGTCACAGAGCACAAGGATGGCAAACCCAGGAGAAAACCCCACTGGGAAGTGAACCTGCAGGGAAATTTAGTGAGGCTGCTGTGATGTGCTGGGTTCTCCAGGAGTGGAGATGTGGTGGGTGGTTCATGGGGCACAGGAGTGTGGTCTTGGGACCTGGTTCAAATCCTAGCTTCCTCCTTTACTTCATGATATGTAGTAAGGAACTTCACAGTATCTAGAAACGAGGGTGGACCCTGGAAATAGTCACGTATGCTTCCAAATGCCTGTCCCACTATTCTTGTAAACTTAGCACCCTCCTCCTGCCTTGCTTTTCTCTTGTCTGAGTAGTGAGATAAGAACAGTGGGTCTCCCATGATGCTGTGGTGAAGAGTGGAGGAAACGACAAGCAAGGAGGTGCCTGGCACACTGTAAAGTGCCTTATGAACAGATGATAGCCACAGGTAGGCTCATGAATCTCTGTGAATGATGCAGTAGCACCGCTTACAGGGAGCAAGGTCCAGAGCATTGTCCCCCGGAGCTGCATCCTTGGGAGGAGATTCTGGTACCTTGTTCTGCTTCACCCAAGCTTTTGCACATGCCTGTCTTTCCTCTGACCCACGCCAGCATAACATCAGAGGGAGGTGGCCCTGATATCCAGGTCATCTTTTACTTCCAGCCACCTCTGTTCTCCTCTACCTGACAGTCCATTGCACCCAAACTATCCACATAGAAACTATAGTCAATCACTTCTTCTGAACCTGGTCCTCCTGCGAGATGCCCCATTTCCGTGTTCAGCATCATCCCCCTATCCCAGACCAGACACTTGGCATCATCTGTGACTCGTCCCTGTCCTCCACTCCACATATACTGTCTGTCACCAAGTTGTGCATCTTTACCTCCTAAATATCTCTCAGCCCTACTCCCTGCAATCCACAACCACTTTCTCTGCCCGTGCTGAGGCCTCTTCTCTTTCCTGGACTTTGCTACATTTTTCTGCTGGGTTCCTTGCCTCTGGGCTGACTTCTGCAATCCATCCTGCCTGCATTCAGACGAAAATTCCTGAAGCATAGCTCTGGCCATGGGATGCCCCTGATCAGAATCCTTCTGTGGCCTCCTTCTGTGACCTTTGGAATGACATTTGAAACACAAGACCGTATGCTACCTGGTGCCACCCTCTCTTACTCCTCCTTCTGTCATCCTACACTGAAGTCAAATGACTGTGGGTTGTTCCCACGCATACCTGCTGCCTCTCTGCATCTGAACCTCTGCCAACTCTGTTCCCTCTTTCTGGAATGTCTTCATATGCATCTCTGTATGAGCAGAATCCCTTCTGAGATCAAATCCCAAGTGGCCTCCTCTGGTCTCTCAATTAGGAAATTTATTTCCCACAATCTCAAGCAGGGACACTTCATCTCTAGAGTATCCCTTGCCTATTAGGCTAAGAGAAGTCTTCACTGTTTCTCTCATATCATTTCTCACATCCTGTTTTCTCTCCTGCCTCAGCCAATAAATGAATCCCCCCATTAATCTCAGGATTGGAAGGAACCCCAGAGGTCAACTATTTTGAACTACCCCTGTGTGGTTGAAAGCTTCTGAAGGGCCTCTGAAATAACCTGCTTCTGAATAAATCATACGTGTTATCAGAGGAGGGGAAAGAAAGATTATAGATCCTTGGCCATTTGCTGTTTGCATGTCGCCATGAGAGCTTGAGAAAGGAGGCCCCGTGTGGCTCTATGAATGCACAAAAAAACAAAACAACAACAAAAACAGGCTTTTGTTTTCTTTGGCCACTGGTTGACCCAGGAGATGGCAGAGGCATAGAATGGTTATGTGTGACATCTGCTCCGTATTTAGCAGAGCCATTGGAGCAGCTGGACTGGTGGCAGACTGGCTCAAGTGTCAGGAACAGCATAGGCTCTGGAATCCCACAGACCTGGGTATCTGTATGACCAGAGCATGTTATTCAAACTTTCAAAGACTCAACTCTTGTACCTAGGAAACACCGTTGAAGTCTAAAGTCCCCTGAGGACTTCTGAGAATTCCCTGGGTCAGGGTGGGTGGGGTGGGGCATTCTAATCCCATGGTCACTCAGGCTGCTGGCTCTGTCCTGCATTGGTTTTGTACCATGATGATTCAGATGGGAAAGTCCTCAACTTCTCCAACATCCTCCAGACACAAAACACTTGGATCCCAGTTTGTGAAGATCTGGGAGGGAGCTGGAGGAGGTGTTTCTATCACAGGGATCCAAAGACTTTAAAGTGGACTCCAGGCATCTCCATCCTTAAAATGTTGGTTATCTCTCTCCACCTGTTGGTTCCTTCAGCTCTTGTACCCCTCTCAGACTCACCCCTTCTTGCTGGGTTCTTGTATTGATTTCCCAGGGCGTCCATAACAGAGTGGCACAAATCAGATGTCTTAAGACAAGAGAAATTTATTTTCTCACAGTTCTGGAGGCTGGAAATACAAAATCAAGATGTTTGCAGGGTAACACTCCCTCCAAGACTTTGAGAGGAGAATTCTTACCTCTTTGAGCTTCTGGTGGCTCCAGGCTTCCCTGGCTTGTGGTTGCACAATTCCAGTCTCAATCTCATCTTCCTGTGCTGTCTTCCCTCTGTGTCTATGTGTCTCTGTCTTCATGTGGCATTCTCCTCCCTGTGCCTCCCCGTTTTCTCTTCTTATAAGTCACATTGGATCAGGACCCAGCATAACTAACTATGTCATCTTAGCTTAGTTACATCTGCAAAGAACTTATTTTCAAAAAGGGTCATATTCACAGGTATCTGGGATTAGGACTTCAGTGGATCTTTTTGTGGGGACACAATTCGACCCACAACAGTATTCTTTTCTCTTATTTCATCTCTGTACCTCCTCACCTTGCTTCTCTTGGAAAGCACCCCAAAAGGCTCCACTTCATTCTCTATTATGCAGAGCCCTTTATGTTTCCTGGTGACCTATAGCCAATGTCTATTCTCAACTTATCTAAAGTGACCAAAATAACTATGGCTTTCAATTTAGCAGGGTCCATTCTCCCTACAAGCTAGACCACAGCTTCTTTCTTTTTCTTTCTTATTATACATAGTGTACAAATGGGATCCATACTGTTATATATCTCACTTTGTAAAATACTTCTTAATAAATCATGAACATATTTCCATGTCAACAAATATATTTCTGCAACAGGCTTTTTAAAGGCCACTTATAACTTCATCATGTGTGCCTCTTCCATAGTTTAGGTTAACCAATCACCAATTGTCAGACACATATGCTGCATCTACTTTTGCACAGCTGATTGCATTACTATGATGAATACCCTCACACACGTCTGCAAATATGAGTTTTGGAATTTGGTGGTTTCTCTGGTGGGCTGCTATCCATGTGCACATTTTCTGGGTGAACAGGAGGCACACGATTTGCCAAGCCAGCAAAATAATTGCAGCCAGAGCTAAAGATGGGGGCAAGTTCCTGACGCAGCACCTTGTGCTGTCCATTAATAGGGCCGAATGATGCTCTTCGATGCCTTAAATCTGCAGGCCTGTTTAATTCTAGAAGGAAACGGATGGTGCCCATCCTAGAGTCAGTGTTTGGAAACATACAACAAAAGGGAAGCTTTATTAACAAAAGGGAAGCTATATTAAGGGAAATATACTCTCAGCTCCAGCTTCCTTTTCAACACCCGTCTTGTTCATCTCACAGCTCAATGAACTGTTAACGTCACATATATCTTTTGTTCCAGCCGTGAATCCAGTTACTCCAGGCTTCTGCTAACTGCAGACAGATGAGATTTAGTTTTCCCAGGGAGCAGGGGAGAGAGAGAGGGAGAGATTAAATCTGTATAGATGGCCCTGGCAGGGCCAAGGTGGGGTGGGGGTGGTGCATATTGATCTTTTGACCCGAGGAGCAGTGGACCTTACATCTTCTTGTGGTGTGATTGTAAACTTCCATTTTTCCTGTGTTGATGAAGGCCTCTATTCAGTCCATTCTTTGGCAAAAAGTGTTGAGTTGACTATGGCTGCTGCTTGTGCACTTTCAGAGAAGCTGAGAGCCAGCAGGATTCAAGAAAGGGGCAACTTTCCATTCAGGCCCAGAGGAGGATCTGTCATTTAACCCCAATTTCCCTTGTATCTAAGCCCACACCAAACGACATAGTGAGGTTATGGCCAATGGCAAATTTAAAGACAAAAAATAGGATGCGTTCTCTTACTTGCCTGAATGGGGTTGACATCCTCCTTGACTTGACCTTGAAGGCTTACTAACTGATGTCCGTCCTTGCCTCTAATCCCTGTTCTTAAGCTCCCTGATTCTCTGTCAGAATTTTTTCTTGCCTATCCTAATCTAGTGGTGTAATGTGTTTGGAAGGGGGAGAAATATGTTAGGGCTTCATGATAAATTTCCAGTTCAGAAGAGCCCTCTCAGGTTTGGTTGCCTTTCCAAATCAGTCACTACCCCTAGGCTACTTCATGGACCTGTGGCAATGAGGCTGGAACTCCTGCAGTCAAGCCAGGCCCTGAAAGCAACAGGGCTTTAGAATCAGACGTATGGGCTCTAATTCCTCCCATGGTTTATTAGTGCTGTCATTTTGGGTGAGCCAAGATCCTTCCTTCCCTGCAAAATAGGGCCTATGAGAAATCTAACTTCTGTTCACCTCTATGGACTTTTGCCACTTTCAAGGAAAATGTGAATGAAATAACACTTTGGGAAACTGCCAGGTGCTTGATAACTGAGACACACTGATTTCTGGATAACAACTCTGAGTGGTGATTTGGAGTTTGGTGGATGTGGGTTTGAGCACCGTTTTCATCGCTCTGAGCTGAATTTCCTCATGTATAATATTTATAATAGCTAAGACTCATTGAGAATTTACTCTGTGCTATGCAAAGTCTGAAATGTTTTGTGTGGGCTAATGCATCAATTTGCAATATAACCCTCATTGGGTAGGCACCATTTATATTCTCATTTTCAAGGAGAGAAAATGGAGGCACAGAAAGACAATGTGCTGAAGATCATCCAGCTAGTAGTCATCATAGCTGGGGTTTGACAAACCAGTCAGAATTCTACCTCCCTCATTGGGTTTTTGTAAGAATCAATGTCTTCCAGATTTCTCAACTAAAAGTCGCCATTTTCCCTTTGTCATTGTCATTATGTGGTGAAATATTCCAAGATTATGCCAATATCCCATTACTTACAAAACCTCCACGCACCAACTTTAGCATCCATTGACAATTCCTGCCTAAATAACCTCTACAATGATGGTTGCTAAATGGTGATTTTCTGTTTTCATTATTCCTTGCACATTTATTAGTTGACATTCTATGTAAAAAAGAATTTTTTCTTCTTCTTCATTTGCTAATTAACAAATATCAGTGCAGAATTCATAAAGTCCTGTGTTCTTTAGTGGGATATAATCTATTACTGTCATTATTTACTTTGAAAATTGTCCCAGATTTTGCTAGCGGAAGCACCTTCAACCTGCCTTTCATGTGCTCTTGAGCATGTCTTTACTTTCTAGCCCATGATGTTCCAGATTTATCTTGTACTTTGCTACCCTGCCCTGGTCCTGGAATCAGCCATTTCTTCAAAGGTTCGTGGTTTCTGTTAGTGGAGGGTGGTATGTAGAAACCAAGAGGTGGAGGGCCCGGGTGCTCATTTCTACTGGATCATCATTTCTAGACCATCTCAATAGACAGAGCTAGGAAACATATGTATGTATATATGCATACAGACAGAGCTAGGAAACATATGTATGTATATGTGCATACACATACATCTTTATGTCTCTGTGTCTTTATATCTCTATCTAAATCATAAGTTCATGGTGATACTTCCAATTACAATTTGACACCTCAGTGGTCATTCTAGTCTTCTCCTTTCCTGTATTTTTAAATCCCTTCTCTGACAGTGAACAACCTGGTTCTTATTATTCTCATCATGTTTACTTACTTGCTAATAGCCTTGTATTTAACCAACCTCTCAATCAGATCACACTGACTGCTTCTAGGACCAACAGGATCCACTGTCTCCCAACTCCCACTGCCTGTCGGACACCAGGCATGCTTCTGCCTCTACTCCTCTCAGGAAGAGAATTTCAGGGAGGAGCTCTTGATATGAAAGGAAGGTCTTCCATTTGGGCTATTGAAGGAGATAAAGGGTCATGGTGACATCCTTGTATATCCAGGTGCATTTATTGACCTTTTGCTTGGTGCCACTCACGGTGCCAGATGTTGGGAGCACATGGAAATTAACCCTGACCTGAGCTTCAAAAACCTCAGTGTTTCATAAAGGAAGCAGATATGTGGGCTGATCATGCTAATCATAGTGTTAAAGATGCCGTGTAGAGTCCCAGCCATGTGAGTGACTCTTCTGGGAAAATAGAGGAGGCCTAACAGGGAAGGGACCTCACTGGGTGAATATGAGTCATCCAGGTGACTAAGAAGGCAGGAGTGAACAGGAGCAGGGAATGCTAGACAGAAGGAACAGCAAGTCAATGGTGCACAAGCATAAAACTGTACATTGGTAGTGTGGCAACTCACATCACCCCCTGGCAGTCAGGAAGTTGACTCTTTTTTTTTTTTTTTTTAACTTTTATTTCAAGTTCAGGGGTACCTGTGCAGGTTTATTATGTAGGTAAACCTGTACCATGTAGGTTTGTCATACAGATTATTTCATCACCCAGGTATTAAGTCTAGTACCCATTAGTTATTTTTCCTGATCCTCTCCCTTCTTCTACCCATCACCTTCCAGTAGGTCCTGGTGTCTGTTGTTTCTCTCTGTGTCCATGTGTTCTCATCATTTAGTTCCTACTAATAAGTGAAAATATGTGGTATTTGGTTTTCTGTTCCTGCGTTAGTTTGCTAAGGATAATGGCCTCCTGTTGCATCCATGTTCATTGCAGCACTGTTCACAATAACAAAGACATGGAATCAACCTAAATGCCCATCAATGGTGCCTAGATAAAGAAAATGTGGTTCATATACACCATGGAATATGATGCAGCCAAAAAAAGAATGAGATCGTGTCCTTCACAAGAAGTTGACTCTTGAAGGTCAGATGATTGATTACTCATGGTCAGGGATAGTCAGAGACATGTGTGTTCACTTGGAAGACTAATAATTTAACATCCCATCAAACTTACAGTATTTAAATATTAATTCAGTATTCATTTGGGAGGAACAGGAAAATGGTGGTTGCCAATTCATGAAAAATATGTACCTCTTCATTGAGTTAAAAAATAAAATACTTGTTACCAGATCTTCCAGGTCATAGAGCTCTTTTGGAGGTAGCCTAAACAATCAGATGGCTGGTGTGGGGCTGGTAGTATGGAGTGCAGTTGCACTATGCTCTTTGTACAGATTTAGGTGGGTGACTGCAGGACTTCCTGTGACAAGGGAGTAGAACCAGATGACTTTTCCATTATGTAAGGAGTTGCAGGTAAGAAGCTGAGTTATCTTTCTCAGATGGGCACCACATTTCAGGTGGATTTCAGCGAGACTTTATTTAGCACCTCTTATTGACTGGTATCCCGAACAGTTGTCCAGTTGACCATTGCTTATTCTAGTTTTCCCATGGTTCCAGAGTGAATCAGAGGCACAGTGAATTCTTCTAATTGATGGTGATATTCTTTCACTCTTGTGCTTTTTTATTTTACCTAAAACTCATCATTTCTATTCCTATCCAAATATTTACTCCATCAAATATCAATTGGTCTGCCCAGCTTGGACCAAGAACAGAATAGAAGAAAACAAACAAACAAATGAACAAACAAAAAAAACAAACAAAAGAAAACATTTCTTTTAAGGTGGGCTCCCTCCAAAAGCTCTTGAGATCCCATCTGCCGCCACTGAGACTGGAGGCAGCAATTATGAATTTGTCATGATTCTCTCACACCTGGGCCAAGTGCTCCTCTGTGCAGGCCATGGAAGAGAAAGTTGGAGAAGCAAGCTGGTGTTGTAAACAAACTCTCCAGGGCAATGTTTTCTCATGAAAAGAAATTGTTTACAAGCTCCATGGGAGCATCATTTACATAAAACAATCACTATGCTCATTACCCAAGCATTCTCATTTATTCATTAAAACAGGTACCTGCAGGACTTGGCAAACTTGTGTTCACTGGGTTCTGTGGACTCCTGTTCCTCCAGAGGGACAATATTCACTTTTTAGCATTTTCAACATGGTGATAGTAACAGGTACCATTTACCGAGCGCTTACTTGGTCAGAGCTTTTGGATGCATATGTAGTTTAATCTTCACAACAACCTGGTGAGGTAGGTATTATCATCCCATTTGACGTATGAAGAAAATGAAGCTCACAATACAGTGACTTGCTCAAGACGTCCTAGCAGGTAACCAGCAGGGCTGGGCTGGCTGCTTCTCTGGGAACAATTGGATGGGATGGAGCTTTTGCCATTCAGAAAGAGGGCATAGACTAAAAATCAGGCAGGAAACATGCACACTTATTTGGCTTATTTCTTTGTGCAGTTCTACTTTTTGCAGAGGGCTAAGAAGCTCCAAAACGTTTACTGAAAGAGAGATTTTACAGTTAGTTAGTGAAAAATAACCCATGACTAAGAGTCAGTTTAGGTGTAACCTTGACCTGAGTGAAGACATCTGGGTCCAGCCCTGCCATATTAATTTGAATCCCATTGCTTCTCTGGGCCTCTGGTTCTTTGTCTATAAAATGAGGGGGGAAATAACTAGTTTGAGGAATTCATGGGTCTTGATGGGATCCATTGATAGGGTTTTTGGATGAGGAATCCATGAATTCCTTGAAATTAAATGCAAAATGATGTGTAGGTGTGCATTTCAGATTCTCAAAATGATTTGTGGCCTAATAATTATGATAACAATGATAATAATGAAGACCATTTATTAAGTGCTTCTTAAATGATGAATCTCATAAACTCTATGAGCGAAGGATTATGATTATTTTTATTTTAAACACAGCTAAAAACTGAAGCTCAGAGAGGCTGAGTAGCTTAGTTAAGACCATGGGTGGCGGAACTCAGGGTAAGACCCTAGGGAGCCCTTGTTCTTTTTTTTTTTTTTGTGAGATGGAGTCTTGCTCTGTCATCCAGGCTAGAGTGCAGTGGCACGATCTCAGCTCACTGCAAGCTCTGCCTCCCAGGTTCACGCCATTCTCCTGCCTCAGCCTCCCCAGTAGCTGGGACTACAGGCCCCTGCCACCATGCCCAGGTAATTTTTTATATTTTTAGTAGAGATGGGGTTTCATTGTGTTAGCCATGTTGGTCTTGATCTCCTGACCTTGTGATCTGCCTGCTTCAGCCTCCCAAAGTGCTGGGATTACAGGCATGAGCCACCATGCCTGGCTGCCCTTGCTCTTAACTACGATAGTATGTAATACCCTTCTTATTCTGAGTTGTTTCCTTAGGCCTCAAAGATGTAAGGAATGACTGAATGGAATGAAAACCTCAGGCAAACTGTGGTTTGGAAGAGGGGATTATTAGGAGTTGTTGATTAGTACACCCCTTAAGCCTCTCCCTGGAAGGAAAGTCCACCATTTTGTTGGACTACTCAGCCATTCATTCAACAAACACTAAACTCCCATAAGGGGCGGACCTTGTGCCAGGTGCTGGGGATGGAGCTTTCTAGAGTTCATGCCCTGGCCAGAGAGTCCTAAGTGACAACCAATGGAAGATGTAATCAGTACCAAGGCTGGGGCCCAGGGAGGGCAGGAAAGTCTTTGCCAAATAGGCAAACTAATTTGGGTTTTGAAGAGCTTTTATGAGTCTGGGACAATCCCAGTGTCCATGCCAAGAGAATAGTGACAACAGACTAGTGTTTATTGAGCCTTTACTATCTTCCAGGAATTCTTCTAAGTGCTTGCAAGCCTGATTTCATTCAACTCCTGCACCAATTCTTTGAGTGGGTACTGTTCCATTTTATAGTTGAAGAAACCAAGGCTCAAAGAGATGGAATAACTTGAGAAAGTTCATGCAACAAGTAGTGGCAAAGACAGGATTTAAACTCATGTCTGTCTGATCCCCAAATATAGGCATGTCCTCACTGAGCACATTGCCTCTATCATTCTTGCAGAAGAAGATTGATAAGAGCCTAGAGAGTGGCAGCCTTTGGAGAGAGAAGGATTCCTATGTTTGGCATGCCCTGCACAATACGATGTATTCTCTCCATTTAGAAGATGCAGAACTGAGACCCAGAGAGGCCATGGGCCCTGCACAAGGCTGTGAAGGTAATCAGCTCTGAGATTTTCCTGCTGAACCACAGAACAAGTGTTTTTAACTCTATGTCCCGTCTCTAGGCTAAAGAATGCCCACAATCAGCTTTACCCACCCCAATGGGTTATTCCAGTTCAGGGCCATTACACAGCTCAGGCTGCTTTTGAATCTATGCTCTGCTTCTTATTAGCTGTGTGACTTTAGACAGATTATGTAGCCCCTCTGAGCATCTCTTTTCTCAACTGCAAAATGGGAGATAATAGACAATACCAACTTCAGAGCGTGAGGATAAAGATGAAACAAGGCACAGCGCCTGGCTAAGAGTAACTAACTGCTTCATCACTGCTCACTTTCACTGTCATTGCAAATAAGAAGGCATGACATTCAATAAATTATAAAGTTGCTGTACTGATGAAGGAAGGAGGAGGGGTGTTAGAATAAAGGCCTTTCGACCTCTCCTGAGCCTGTGATTCTCAGATTTGGTTATTATACTTGTATGTGACATTTTTCACACGCCTACTCTGGGAAGCTAAACCAGGCACCTAATTAGCAAAGGCCGTTTAGTTCCAAGAGGGTGGGTTGTGCAGTTGCTGGGTGACAGCCTGGTGGGGGACTGTGGAGTTGTGGGAGGGGGTGCCAAGGGCCTGGTTTCTGGTCTTTCTCTTTGCAGCCAGCCTTACTCCACTTCTCTCTCCCCATCCCACCCGCTTGAGCTCTGGAGCTGCAACCTGTGTGCTCCCAAAATAGGAAGACATGCAAGTCACAGGCCTATCCCATCACACTTACCAAATTAATCTAAGAAAACAAAGATGAGGTCACACACACACACACACACACTCACTTAGGTTTAGTTATGAGGAAGGAGGAAGCTGAGACCCAGGTATTTATGTGAGGCCTGGGGTTGCAAGATGCAGAGCTGGAAGGCAAGCCCTGGTTTTTGTTCCCAAAGGAGTTCTCTTTCTCCCACACATAATGTCTCTCTTCTTTTTGTCTCAGTCTCTTGAGACCGAATATACAAGTGGACAAAGACCATCTATAACAATAGAGTTCTAACCCATAACTTTTGCAGCAAAAGGCCCCAGATGGTCAGGACTTGGCCAATGACTGCCAGCTTCCCTTTGTCCCTGCTTCTGTGAACAAAAGTTCTCTGAAAAGGAACTCAGAGGAAAGAGACTTTATTCCAGTGAATAGTTTGCAAACCTGGGAGAGACAGCCTCCAGCAGCCTCCCACATGATGTAAAACAAAGGTGCATTCTATTCCAGAGAACAAAGAGAAGCTTCCAGTTTTATAGCAAAAGGCCCTGCCTAGGTTTCCAATCAGGTCCATTCATGCAAATGAAGAATTGAAACTCATGTATTTCTGATTGGCTGACACAGCTGAGCTCTGATTGGCCAAGGCAGGCGAGCTCTGATCGGTCGGTTCAGGTGAGTGCTGAAAGTCCCAGAGTTAAGAGGGCCAACACGATGAAACCCCATCTCTACCCGAAATACACAAGTTCGTTGGACTTGGTGGCAGGTCTGTAATCCCAGCTATTCAGGAGGCTAAGGCAGGAGAATTGCTTGAACCTGGGAGAGGGAGGTTGCAGTGAGCTGAGACTGCATCGCTGCACTTCAGCGTGGGCAACAGAGCGAGACTCCATCTCAAAAAAAGTAAAAAAGAAAGTCCCAGAGTTAAAAAGGTACAGGTTTTGAGGGGAGCTCAGAGTATGTGCATGACCTTTGGTCAGCACATGGCTGCTTGGCTCTGTTTTAAATTTAGTCCCAGTTAGCCACTTGGGATCCATTTTCAAGGATTGCCTCTTTTGGGCTCATATTTGTTCACATATCTCACCAACCAGAGAAAGCCAAATATATATGCTTCCTGGGCCAATTTCATAAGATGCCCACTTCTAGTCAGCTTGCTTCTGACTTTCTCATTCCAACAGTCTCCAATATGAGTACACCTGAAGCCTCCTTCCTTGTCCCCACTAAAATCTTTCCCATTTCCCTGCCTACTTTTGAGTATGAGTCAAATGCCAGTGATGGTGGCTGACTCCCTCCCTATGGAACCTGTGAATAAATAGCCTCTATTTGTTCTCATGTAGGTGGCCTTTGTTTATTTCCACACTCTCCAGCCCGGCAAATCTACTCTCTAGCCCAGGACAGCCTTCCTTTGAATATGAACTATTGCATCAGCCCCTGGGGAATCTCCTTGCCCATTCTTTTCACTACTCATTCATTGCCTCATGAGTCTTCCTCAAATTCAGTGACTCTGTCATTGGATTAAATTAAATTAAATTAAAACCTACCAGTGACTCCCCATAGCTCAGGAAGCAAAGTATTGCTCCCATTTTGCTGGAGAAGGATGTGGTTAACGTAGTCATTTCAAGGTGGATGACTGGGTTCAAAGGTTCAAATCTTTCCTCTGTTACTTACTAAAAGGAAAACTGTAAGTGTGTGCTCAAATGGCTCTGGATCTCGGTTTTCTCATCTGTAACATGGGCAGAATGACAGTGCTTCCCTTATGAGACTGCTTTGAGTCGTGAGAATTAACCAGTTCATTTCTTAAACCAACAGATATTTACTAAGTGTCTACCTACTGTGTGCCAGGCATGAGGATACAGCAGTGAGCAAAACAAAATCCCTACCCTCAGGGAGACTGCATTCTACTTTGGGCAGACAGAACATGCCACCCTCCCCCCACACACGTGATGTATCAGGTGATTAGTGGGAATAAAAATGATACAGCTACTTTGGAAAACATTTTGGCCTGCTTCTTTTCTTTCTTTTTTTTTTGAGACGGAGTCTTGCACTGTTTCCCAGGCTGGAGTGCAGTGGTGTGATCTCTGCTCACTGCAAGCTCCGCCTCCCGGGTTCACGCCATCTCCTGCTTCAGCCTCCCGAGTAGCTGGGACTACAGGTGCCCACCACCATGCCCGGCTAATATTTTTGTATTTTTAGTAGAGACGAAGTTTCACCATGTTAACCAGGATGGTCTTGATCTCCTGACCTTATGATCTGCCTGCCTTGGCCTCCCAAAGTGCTAGGATTATAGGCATGAGCCATCATGCCCAGCTGGCCTGCTTCTTATAAAATTAATGTATTTTTACCATAGGACCCATCATCTCATTCCTATATATTTGTTCAAGAGAAAATAAAAGCGTTTGTTGACACAAAAATCTGAACAAAATTGTTCATTTATAATCACCCCAAACTGGAAACAATGCAAACGTCCTCTACTGAGGAATGGATATACAAACCATTATACATCTCTGGAATGGAATACTATTTAGCACTAAAAAGGAGTAGACTACTTCTATATGCAACAGTACTTTATGCCAAATGAAAGGATCCAGACTCAAAGAGCTACACGCCGTGTGATTCCATTCATATGACAACCTCAAAAAGCAAAGCTAAAGGAACGGGAAGCAGATCAGTGGTTGCCAGGGTCTGGAGGTCAAGGGAGGGGTTGACTACAAAGGGAATTTTTTGAGTTAATGGAAACTCTTCTTGATTGTAGTGGTGGTTACATGACTGCATTTGTCAAAACTCATGGAACTTACAACAAAATAGATGAGTTTTACTTTATGTAGGTTGTACCTCAAAAAATATATTAGTGCTAAGAATATAATATATAAATGTTAGAAGAAAAGTAAAGCGGGATAAAGCAGGTCAGAGAAGGGCATACCAAAAAGGGTTCAGGGAAGACATTGGGGCAGAGACACAAGTACTGTGTGGACATTTGAGATGATACCTCTAGGAAGCAGGGACAATGCCCAGAGTTCCTGAGCTTGGGGCAAACTGTCATTGGACTGGGGCAAATGGTCAAGAGGCTGGAGTAGAGGTAGGTGAGGGGCTTAAGAAATGCGGCTGGGTCTTTATAATAGAATGATTTATAATCCTTTGGGTATATACCCAGAAATGGGATTGCTGGGCCAAATTCTAGATCCTTGAGGAATCACCACACTGTCTTCCACAATAGTTGAACTAATTTACACTCCCACCAACAGTGTAAAAGTGTTCCTATTTCTCCACATCCTCTCCAGCATCTGTTGTTTCCTGACTTTTTAATAATCACCATTCTAACTGGCATGAGATGGTATCTCATTGTAGTTTTGATTTGCATTTCTCTGATGACCAATGATGATGATTGCAGCACTGTTCACAATAGCAAAGACTTGGTACCAACCCAAATGCCCATCAGCAACAGACTGGATAAAGAAAATGTGGCACATATACAACATGGAATACTATGCAGCCATAAAAAAGGATGAGTTCATGCCCTTTGCAGGAACATGGATGAAGCTGGAAACCATCATTCTCAGCAAACTAACACAAGAATAGAAAACCAAATACTTCATGTTCTCGCTCATAAGTGGGAGTTGAACAATGAGAACACATGGACACAGGGAGGGGAACATCACACACCGAGGCCTGTTGGGGGTTGGGGGTCTAGGGGAGGGATAGCATTAGGAGAAACACCTAATGTAGATGACGGTTGATAGGTGCAGCAAACCACCATGGCACGTGTATACCTGTGTAACAAACTTGCACGTTCTGCATGTGTATCCCAGAACTTAAAGTATAATAATAATAATAATAATAAACAGATTTATCTTGCTTTTCTCTTAATCATTCTAATATGTTCTTAACAGCCAGGTGCAATGTTAGCTCAGTTGCCTTTTAGCTGCCAAATGCCTTCCAGTGCTATCAACAAGATGATTACCTATGACCCAAAGTGCAATGCTTACCCAATATAGAAACTGTGTCAACCTGGTGTTGACTACCACTGCCATTGTGAGGTTAGGACTTGGGCAATCACCTGGACAATTTAATCAGAAATCAGCTTACTTTTGANGAACACATGGACACAGGGAGGGGAACATCACACACCGAGGCCTGTTGGGGGTTGGGGGTCTAGGGGAGGGATAGCATTAGGAGAAACACCTAATGTAGATAACGGATGGATGGGTGCAGCAAACCATCATGGCACGTGTATACCTATGTAACAAACCTGCACCTTCTGCACGCGTATCCCAGAACTTAAAGTATAATAATAATAATAAAAGATGTGTCACAGTAAAAAAAAAAAAAAAAAATTGAGGCTGGGGAGAGGAAGACATGGAAGATTATGCAGGCACTTGTAGACCATGGAAAAAGTCTGAGTTTTATTCTAAATGTCCATGAAGCCACTGGAGGGTTTTGAGCAGGGACAGGCAGGATCTGATTCCCATTGTATGTGGAGCTACCTGGTTGCTCTGAGCAGAATAGACTGGGAAATGGGGATGGGGTCTGCATGGAAGGATTGTATAGGAAGTAAGCACAGGATTGGTCAGTTTGCATCTTGCACACTATGTGTTCAATAAACTTCAGTCATATTATTCTTAATTCCTTGTGCCTTCCAACATCAGGAATCTCCCTTCAGCCAACTGGGCCAATTGCTGTCTTCAAAATATATCACATGAACATCTTTCTTCTCTGCCTTTGCTCACCTGTAACCCTGCCTGGGATGCCTTCCCTCCTGCCCTCCATCTCAGGACTTTGGAGAGAAGAGCTAAACCTCTCAGAGCCTGGGACTAGAGCAGCACAACTGGCTTCCCTGGGCTTTTGTGAGGGTAAAATGAGATGCATGTGGTCATCTCATACTGAGAAAGACTCAAGTCATTTAAACATGATGAGTCCCTGGTTATGACATGGCCCTGAGGCTGCTGAGGACTTTCCTTGCACTCTAGGCAGAGGGGGCTGGCACATATGCCCTTTAAGAGTTTTGAGTGGGTTAAAGGAGTTGCCTTACTTGAAAGTGCTTTGATAGCTCTGCAGTGCTTTATATACAGAAATGAAGGCTATTAAGGATTGTCAATCTTTTACTTGGCCTTTCATGGCCTCAGTTTCCATTTCTATCAAGTGGCCTCTTGTTGTGTGACTTATCGGGGCCATCCTATATAAATATGCACCCCATAAACCCTATCTTTATCTTTCTTCTTAGCACTGATCACTATATATGTTACTTATCCTGCCTATTGTCTGTCTCGCTCACTGGAATGTAAGCAGGGGCTTTTGCTAATTCTATTTGGTGCTGTGTCCTTGGCACCAAAACAGTGCCTGGCCCACAGTACCTGCTTAATCAATATGTGTAATAAATGAATGAGTAAATCTTATGGATCACCCTATCTCAAACAACTAGCTCAGAGGCTGACCGAGACGAGGTGGTTCCACATGTTTGCTTAATCAAGGAGTGAATGAACATGCATGCGTAAGAGCACAGACCCACAAGATGCAGAAACCGAAAACAAAACCCAGTTTCACCTGTGGGAGACTCCTTGTTCTTTCGATGTCTGTGACTACTTGGTTTTTATTAAAATTTGCATTAGCAAACAGAAACCTGTCCTTTGTTCTTTAACCTCCATTGTCATTTGTTGGCACCTGGGCCCACAGCCGCAAGCATCCCGGTTCCTGCAGGAGGGGTGGGTTTGGAGACGCCCACAAATTGTCCATGAGTCCTGCCCATCCACTTCCAGAAGATTTCCATCCACTTCACCCCACGTCCCTGCCTTGCTCACTCACTCTATGATAATCCTTTTTAAGCAAGGATGGGCCCTGGCCACAGCTCTGCTCCATCTTCGTGTGGTCACTAGGCGCATTTCCAGACTGTTTCATATGGATTAGGCCGAGGCACGGAGTCCTCACATGCTTCTCGGTGCATTTTGGAACCTTGTGAAATTACATTATAGATTCATTGTGTAAACAGGACACTAAGCATAGCCATTGTCAAGCAGACCCACAATCGAATGGCCCCCGTCGGGAGGCCGGCTGAGGCCCAGGCTGGCAGCATGCAAACCTTGCAATAAACTGGTCACACGTTTGTTTATTTAATCTCCAGCTTCTAAGGGCCAATTTGCTAGTGAAAATAACCTTTTCGCACACTTTAGCAGGGAGATAATGGGAAGAGGGAAGCGGCTGGCAGATGCAATGCAGAAAGTGTCCCCTTTCAAGTCTAAATGGGGGTAAGGGGGGCAGAGGTTGGGGGGCACTGCAGGGCCAGCTGCTCACCAGCTGTGCAGCCTTGAGCAAGGAACTAAGCCCTTCTGAGCCTCAGTTTCCTCATTGTCAGAAAATGATTGACACTATCTGTACCATCTTGTTATAAGAATTAAATGATGCGTGTTGTGGATGAGTACAAGGCCTGACTCCTAGGAGGTGCTTAGCAAATATGACATTCTATCCTTCTCTGTGGAATCTGGTTTCAATGAACTTCACTCCTTCACTCATTCATTCATCGCTCAGAGTCCATGAATAATTGAAAACACAGCACGCACCTTCACTCACACCTCCCCACCCCAACTGACATTTGTGTACCTGAAAGAGCTTGACCTTCACAATTAGTATCCTGGGTTTGAGTCCTAGTTGTACCACCTCCTGGTTATAGGACCTACAGGAAGAAGCCTGTGTGAGCCTCAGCTTCTACATTTGTCAAATAAGGATTTCCATCTTATGTGATTATTATTGGTATCAGATGGAATAGAGACTGTGAAGGTGTCATAGAAATGACAGATGTGATACTCAGGTTAATCATTAGCATAATGGTAGTGCACACTTAAAAGGCACTCTTCTAAGCATCTAACATGTATTTAACTTACTTTTTCTTTTTAACAACCTAAAAGGTTGGTATTATTATGCTCATATTGCATATAAGTCAACTGGGACACAGAGAGGTTAAGTAACTTGCTTCAGGTCATGCAGGTGGTAAGAGGCAGAGTCAGAAACCGCAGCCAGGCAGTCTGGCTCTAGAGTCCTGTCTTGTGACCACTATTCTATGCTGCCCAACACTAAAACAGTCATGATAATAATAGCCATTCCTTACTTAGTGCCTACGTTGGGGTGGATGTTGTTTTGGAATATCCACCCATGTTTTCTCAAGTCCACACAGATCTGTCAGTGCTGGCTTCTCGTTGGTTCTTTTAAAAAATTATTTTAATTGACAAAAATTGCACGTATTTATTATGTACAACATGTTGACTTGAAATATGTATACACCATGGAATGGCTAACTTGAGCTAATTAACATAAGCGTTACCTTACATACTTATTTTCTGTGGTGAGAACATTCAAAATCTATTCTCTTAACAATTTCCAAGAATACAATAAATTGCTATTAACTGTAGTCACCCTGTATATAATGGATCTCTGAAACTAATTTCTCCTGTCTAGATCAAAGTTTGCATCCTTTAAGCAATATCTTCCTAAGCCCCTGGTAACCACTGTTCTACTCTCTACTTCTATGAGTTTGACTGTTTTAGATTCCATGCGTGTGAGATCGTGCAATATGTGTTTTTCTGTGCCTGGCTTACATTACCTAACCTTGATGTTTCTGATGCCAACAATAGAAGCCCACTCTGATCCACTTAGAAATAAAAATTTCTTGGGAGGGTATGTGAGAACTCATAAAATTAATATGAAGGTTGGAGAACCAAGAGGCAAGAACCAAGGGAAGCAAATTCAGCCAGGATCTGGTCACCTCTAGCTCCGAGCTGCCCGCAAGCCCGCCTGCCGTGCCTCAGGCGTCTCAACTCTGCTGAAGTCGTTATGGGTGATCTCTGACCCTGTGCCCTGCAAGTCCTGGGCAGAAACTGGGGTACTGCTCAGGTCCCGTGCTGTGCTCTAAACTCTGAGTGACTTCGGGGTTGGGTAGACAGGGGATTGGCCTGTTTGGTTTCCAGAATGGGAAGAGGGCTTCGTTTCTTTCTTAACTTGGAATTGACCCAGTAGGGAGGGATTTGGATATTCTGCAGCCTCAGATGGCAGACGGCAGAAGGTATTATCCCATTTAACAGACATGGAGGTAAAATGCTTTGCTCCAAGTCTTGGAGTTGACAAAAGAGCTCAGCACTGCCAGGCTGACCGCCCCTGCTCCTAATAGGACCCAAGCTGCCTTTCTGAGGACACAGGGGGATGTGACATAATTCCCCCGATGTTTCTTTCTTAATTTTCAAAATCCAAGGATTTCTAAAAAATATTTATACCCTTTGATCCAGTTTTTCTACTTCAAGTTTCTTGTGGTGTGGAAATAAAGACTATGATACAGATTTACACAGAAAGGTGTTCAAGGCAACTTTATATCTTAGATAGTGATACTGGAAATAAACATTCAATGTCAGGGAATCTGATATTGAAATAGGTTAAGTGAGATGTCTATATGATGAAATATTATGTGTTCATTAAAGCTGATTGTTTCAAAATGTTTCCAATGACTTGAGAAAAGTTATAAGTAAAAGTAAAACAGAACAAAATAGAACTGAATAGAGAATATAATGTAAGTTTTTTGGGGAAAATATTCTCCCATATGCATAGAAAAAAGACTGAAAAGAAATGTTTAACTTTTTGTACCAATTTTTTTTGGTCGGAGGGGTTATGATTAGTTTATCTTTGTTTCTATCTGGATTTTTTATAATGAACATTTTTCTTTTGTTGTTCATTTTCTTTTTTCTGTTGCAAACAGAAAAAAGGCTGAGAAAAACAAAGTTAGAACATACAAAATGATACGGCTTCATGGTGAAAATAGTACTGGTGAACTCCACTGGTGTAGCATGAGTTGGTACAATCTTTTGGGGATAAAACAAAATAATAGATAAATGTTCTGAAGAGGTTTATGGCCTTTGACTCCAAACACTTACTTCGGGGAATTTCTCCTTTATTCTGGGGATATAATTCACTAGAGACCAAGAGCTGTGTGTAATGAAGATGCTCATTATAATGTTATCTGTAACAACAAACACCATATAAAAGCTAAATGTCCAATGATTGGTGAACAGTTCCATAAATTATGGTGCATCAACATGAAGGAGTATTATAGCACCATTAAAATGATAATTATGAAGACTGTAGCAATGCAGAATACATTTCTGATAGGATGCAAAGTGCAAAATGCAGAGTATCAAGTCTGCAGAAATATAACACATACCCAAACCTAGAATAAATACTCAATACATGGGAAGCCATACAATTATTGAGGTCGAGTAAATGGGATTCAGGGAGATTATTATTATTTAGTTTTGTCAAAACTTGATTTAAATATTGTTGATGCTTCTTCTTCTTGCTGGAGCTTGCATGTCCCTAAAGACAGCTCTTTTGATACTGGTTTAAAGCAGGCTGGTGGAGTGATGGGGGCGCTTTATAAGATTCAAATACTTGAGTGAGAGGCAGCTGAAGAGCCTGGGTGTGGTGTGGATGGGGCTTTGCAACCCTTTGTATACCTGGGATTTCAGGTTCACTTCTGGAAAATGGAGGGATGAGGAAGAGGCTTAGTCGCTGAGAGTCTCCCAGCTTTGATATTTTTCAAATCTATGTTTATTTAGCCTTCAGTGTCAGATACATTGTTATGCATTTTGCTGATAACCACTCTTTGGGGTTGGTCCTATCACTGACATCATTTTGAGGACATTGAACGTCAGATTCAGAGCAATGAAATGGCTCCCACAAGGCTAATAGCCAGCAAGTGGTAGAGAAAAGGTCCAATTATTTCATCCCATCTCACATTTTATTTTCTTGGCCCAGCATCACTTTAGCCTGTGAGGCCCATTGTAGCCTGTTCCTTATTCACTCCTTCCTCCTTTCCATCTCTAGAGATCTGAGACCCAGTTGACTTGTTACAATTGCCTTTTGACTTCACAGAGCCTTCAGGTTCACCAGTCAGTAGGAGAATACATACTCATTGTCTGGAGATGGAGATAGAAAAAGTATAGGAGATTTGCTTTTACATGTGGGGTTTAAAAGTGGATTAGGTTTTGGGAGGCCAAGACGGGTGGATCATGAGGTCAGGAGATCGAGACCGTCCTGGCTAACATGGTGAAACCCCGTCTCTACTAAAAAATACAAAAAACTAGCTGGGCGAGGTGGCGGGCACTTGTAGTCCCAGCTACTCAGGAGGCTGAGGCAGGAGAATGGCGTAAACCTGGGAGGTGGAGCTTGCAGTGAGCTGAGATCCGGCCACTGC
>NW_016807962.1:2447507-2486535 GCF_001698545.2 Rhinopithecus bieti
AAAAAAAAAAAAAAAGTGGATTAGGAAATCGTTGTTATGACCTTATCATTATTACTATTTTTTTGAAACAGGGTCTCACTCTGTTGCCCAGGCTGGAGTTCAGTGGCATGATCTCAGCTCACTATAACCTCTGCCTCCTAGGTTCAAGTGATCCTCCTGCCTCAGCCTCCCAGGTAGCTGGGACTATAGGTTCACACCACCACCTCTGACTAATTTTGTATTTTGGTAGAGATGGGGTTTTCCAGGTTGCTCAGGCTGGTCTCAAACTCCTGGGCTCAAGTGATTTGTTTGCCTCGGCCTCCTAAAGTTCTGGGAGTACAGGCGTGAGCCACCGCACCCAGCTTGACCTTATTTTTTATTATGTATATTTTTTCCCTTGAAAGTGCGAAGGTCTGGGAAATAAATTGATTAAACAAGGTACAGGCAGTTATGACTAATCTAAAAATTTCCATTTTTGTTAGTGCAAAGAGTGGTAACCGCTAACATCATTTGTATCTATTAATGAATTAAACCACCACATATTTCTTGAGGATCTATTTGGTGCTAGAGATGAGAGAGATGAGGTCTGTAATTCGAGGAGTTCAACAAAAAGTGCCTTAGAGTATATTCAGGCTGAGTGGGAGGCAAGGAAGACCTGATGTAGAGAAATCAAACACAGGATGTATTTCCCAACATACCTAAATTGGTGGTTCATGAAGTGAAATAATAATTTTCAAAAATTAAAAAGAAGACAGTAAGGCAGAATGGGAGTGTAGGGATTACACGGTTTGGTGCAGAAGCACGTTCACCATGGCAATTAGGGTGCCTTGGATGATTTTCCAGTAGGTTATGAGCTTTTGTGAGTTATCACCTGCTTTGAGAAGAGGCACTTCATTTGGGGCAGGAAGAACCGTGGATTCAGGGACAGGCTAGACCTGATCTAGTCCCAGTGCTGCTACCTATTGTGTGACTTTGGGCAGGTCATAGAAGCCTAGGCCCTTTGTGGGATGGGGTCTTAAAGGGGTAATCAGTTCAACCCCCATCCCATTCTGAGCCTGGAAATGCCTTTACCCCATTCAGTGAAAAGGACAGTGAAACGACAGCTAAGACAATAGCCACCCCTGTTTGAAGACCTACTACGTGTCCTTCCAAAGCTGCAGCATTCAAGAATGTGAGACTCGAGAGAGAAAGAGAGCAAGCACTGTTTATCCTGGGGAATGTTCTGGGTCCACCTAAAAGTTCATAGCACAGATGAAAAGGATGGAAAGGGCCAGGGAAAGCAAGATTTCTGGGCTTCCCCTCATACAAAGATAGGACACTGGACCAGATTACTGGCAGAAGGGAGAACTGTGTCCATACACAAAGCCTTTAGAGCACAGTTGCCCTCCCTGCTAGCAAGCATGGCTCAGCCCAAATCCTGGAGTTTGATTACTCTATTTATAACTCTTTTAGGGGTGGGTGTATGTAGGGGAGAATAGTGTTGGTTGTGGCCAGCAACAAGACGGAAGTGTTTTGAGGTCTCCCTTAGAGATTTTACTCTTGATAAAATTGGGATAATAATATCTCCTCTAACTGTTGCAATGAGAAACAAGTGAATAGAAAGGGTCTCCAGATAAACCAGAAAGCACTGTGTCCGTGGATGGGATGGTTTGTTGTCTTCTGACCATGTCTATGTTATATGACGTGTGCCCCAAGCAAATTTTCTGATGGAGGGGAATCACTTCCAGATCTCCTTTGCTCCCCTCTCATCTGTCAGGAAGACAGGAGAAGCATTGCTAACTTTTGCTGGTCTTGAAACATACCAGGTGCACTCCCAGACCAAGGGCTGTGCATTTGCGAGTTTCTCTGCCCAGAACACCTTTTCTCCAGATGTATTCTCCATGTTCTGCTCCTTCATTTCATTTATGTTCCTGTTCAAACGTCATTTCTCCAAAGAGGCCACTCCTGATGGGATGCAGAAGGTGCTACAGGGGCCCCGCCCAGATCCCACAGTGCTGTGAGTGTTGGCTACTTGTGGGCATGGCTGCCTTCTTTCTCCGGAAGACTGACCTTGGGTGATGAAAGTCTTCTCACCTAGCAGATTATGCCCCTCAGTCTCCCTTATCCCTCACTTGGCCAAAGCTTGACTTAAGCAGATCCGTATCTTTAATCCCATCTCAGCTCCTCATCCAGCCTTATTCTGCCTCCCTTCCTTCCAAGTTTGACTGTATGCACCTGAGTCCCAGTTTCAGGCTCTGCTTCTGGGGAATTCAGCTAAGACCAACTCCAATTAGAACCACCTGTGGTCACTCTTGAGTCTGGTCATCCTGCTTCGTTTCTGCTTCATAGCCCAAATTCTGCCAGACATTGCATCCTACATTCATTTGTTTGTTGTCCGTCTCTCTCCTGTGCAATGCAAGCTCCCTGAGAGCAGGTCTGTGTCATTCATACCTGCTGCTTTGTCCCTAGGTCCTACTGCAGGGCTGGGATCACAGTAGGGTGATCCTTTTTGTGGAATAAAGGGCTATCTGTGTGAGAGCATAAGAGCTCAGAATGTTCCACAGTTGCCAGGCTAAAAGGATCCAGAAATGAGCTCTTCTGATTCTCAACTCTAAAAGAATTTTACTCACTGTCAAGATAAGGTCAACTAGAGCGAGATTTCATACAGCTTTACTTCGGGTTTCTTTTTGTGTGTGTGCTTAAAATGTGAAGGAAAAAGGCAAAAGACTGGAGACATGTGACATTAATAATTCTGAGACATGAAGTATTCTGGAAAGGGTTCTGGTCTCAACTTTTGAGAACAATTTGTTTATTTATTTGGCTAACATTTCCTGAGGGATCACTCTGTGCTGGACTTGGTGCTGGGTCCGAGTGACCATTCAAGACATGGCCTCCGCCTCAGGAAGCTGCCAGAGACCTGGATTGTAATATTGGGTTCATCCCTAATCAGCCCCGTGACCTCAGACAAGGTCTGCCCTTCTCTGGGCTTGGTTTTCCCATTTCTAAAGCAAGGGCACTGGGCCGGGTGATCTATAAAGCTCTCTGCCAGCTCCATGTCTCAAGGAGTGAGTCTTCCTTTCAGACAGGCTGT
Source organism: Rhinopithecus bieti (assembly GCF_001698545.2). NCBI lineage: Eukaryota > Metazoa > Chordata > Mammalia > Primates > Cercopithecidae > Rhinopithecus > Rhinopithecus bieti. The sequence continues at coordinate 2,450,557 of NW_016807962.1, forward strand.
CTGATTTTCATGGCCATCAATATTTCTCTAATCATCACCTTCCCTTATTTTCTCTGGGGACTGGAATTAAAGCTAACTGCTTTTACCAGATACAATTTTAACATTGTCACAGTCAATGCAATTGGATCAAACCTGGACAGAGAAGAAGGTGGGGGCTCCCCACCCATTTAAGCTTAGTTTGAGCCCAGTTTGTGGTCCTGATGATGCCCCATTACCCACCGTGGCTCCTCAGACTCAATTCCCCTCTGCCACAAATGCCTGAAACCAGCACTGTCTGCATCCTGCCTCGTACCCCCAGCACATGCTAATGAACGCATCGATTTTCCTATTCTCTACCACAACAGTTATTTCAGAGATAAATGCCTCCTGTTTGTGGTTATTAAATCTACTTCATGTTGGACAGCTGAGGGTGGGTGGGTGGGGAGACTGGTCTGGGTAGAGCTAAGTTGGGGACAATCTGGGACAGAGCCCAGCTCCATATCTGACAGGTTGCAGGACCTTGGACCAGCCGCTACTCTCCCAGCCTCAGTTTCTTCATCTTTAAGATGACTGTTGTGGTGGGTCTGAGGTTTAAAACAAAATTGCTTAAGCCACAGAATGCTTTGATTACAGAAAACCTTGTGTATGTGACAATGTGTAAACCATAGAAAGGAGAGGCTTCATTTGGAATGGGGTTGTCGGGGGAGGCTCCCCATCCAACCTCCTCCTTGTTCTCTACCCAGAACTCTGGGACACCTTCAGCAACACTGAGGCTCTGGGGAGCATAGTTTGAAAACTGCCAGGCTAGATGGACTCAACTAGTATTTTAGAGTTCTCAATAACAGATGAGGAGATGGAGCATGGGGAAGTGGCAAAAGGAAAAGACAGATCAAGTTGGCCTGATGGATAAACTCAGCTGCATCTGAGGAAGTGGCTGATCTGATTGCTCTTCATTGAGCACTAATTTCCTAATGCCTGAGTTTCACTGCCTTTTGTCCAGAATCTTCCTCTCCAGATAAATCACAGGTAGAGGCAACCTGGCCCCTGTGGGTGGTTAAATGCACAGACTCTCTGGTTTCAATCCCAGCTCAGATATTTTCTAGCTGTGTGATCTTGGACAAGTCTCCTCACTTTTCTGAGACTCAGTTTTCTCATCTCTAAAATGGGCACAATAACCCTCAGTTTTCTCATCTCTAAAATGGGCAAAATAACACTCAGTTATCGCTTCCCATATGCACCATGTAGCTCTCTGATTCAGTGCAATCACATGCATTTTAATCCTTACAAACAATAATAATATAATGCCAATCTTTATTGATCACTTACTACACATCAGTTCCCATGCCTTTTAATACCTATGTCTATTCTTCACAACCACCCAGCAAAAGAGGGGCCATGGTAATTATCTTCTAGGTGGGGTTTGGAGAGGAAAATCTAAAAAGGGCTCCAAGATTTGAACTCAGGTTTGTTTGACTTCAAAGATTATTAGGTTTTTGATTCTATACTAAGCGTCTGAAACTCTTTTAACCACCCTTCTCTGCTATGGTTGGGAAGCACTGAATCAAACCATGTTTGTCAGAATCTTTCTGACAAACAGGTCCAGATCCTTGGCCTGGAAAATAACTTGGAGAGTTGTTTTATCTACTTTCTTCCTCTCAGTAGGCTGCACATTCACATTGCTTTGAAATTCCTGCAAGACGCAGAAGGCTGACCTTGACCTTTTCTTGGCAGGCTGTCACTGGTTCCAGTGGTCCCAATTAATCCAATTACTTGCAATCATTGAACAACGGAACCACTTATCTGTAGCAGTTACTATATTGCTTGTTGGGTACAAGGGAGTCAATGAGACACAATCTTTGCCCTCAAGGAGCTCACAATTTAATGAAAGAAACACACAAGCATCAGAAAACAATTATAAAAGAGGGATTCTGGGAGCACAGAAGAGCCTAGAAGGCTTCCTAGTGGAGGTGGGCCTCAGCGTTAGACTAAAGGATGAATGAGTGATAGTCAAAGCCACCTGAGAAAAAGAGTAGGCAATGGGGAGCTGGAAAAGCAGAGAAACATTATGTGCAAAGGTATAAGGGTGAGGAAGGGCATGGGGCATTTGGAAGAATAACAGTAGTTCAAATGACTGGAGGAGGAACAAGGGGGCAGGTTAATGAAATGGTAGTGGAGAGGGCTTGGTGTTCTGAAACCAGAGAGCCAAGAGGCTGCAACTTGGAGCCACTGAAAAGTCTACAACAGAATTCTGGAAATATTATTAAAGGAGTTCCATGGAGGCTGTGCTGGAGCAAGAGCCCAGGGAGGAGGCTGGGGAGGTGACCCTGGAGAGAGATGATGGAGTTTGGATCAGAGTGGTGGCAGTGGGGTTGGAGTAAAGGAGGTACATTGAATATATTTGGGGGCTTGAGTATCCAGAATATCATGGCTGTCGGCTGTGGAGTCCAGTATGATTTTGAAACCGTGCCCCAAAGAGTTAAAGAAACCAGGAACTAACAGAAATTCTTGAGTGTACAGGATGACAAATAAGAAAAGAAACTTGCTGAAATGTTGAAACTCCCTCAGCTTGTAAAATAACAACGCTGACTGAAGTCAGTTAGAAACAATATGGCCAACTGGAGTGTGCACAGAACCAGCTTGCTGATGTCACAGCCCGAGGTTTTACCGTATGTTTCATACTAACTCCTCAAATTTGCACTGGCGATCCATGAGGGAGCATGAAGAGAGAACTGCGCATGCCCAAGGACTTTCCAGCCCTTCCCCTTTCTTCCACCAATCACCTACTAACCTAAGAATCTAACTTCTAAACCTTTTCTAATAAAATTACTGTCTTGAAACCAACACAGGGAGACAGATTTGAGCTGGACTCCTGTCTCCTCATTGATTGTCTTGCAATAAAAATCTTTTCTTTTCTCAAGAAACCCTGGTGTTATAGTATTGGCTCCTACTACATCAGCCAGCAAGCTCCTTCTGCTCGGTAACAATTTCAGGAATTTTCTGGTTTGTGCAATGGGGTGGGTAGTGATGCCTTTCCCCAGGCTGGGAATCCTGGAGGAGCAGGGCTGTGTGGCTGAGGATGAGCTCCGTGTGGGACATGCTGGGTGTAAAGGGCCAGTAGTGGGGGAAAGGGGAGACATTCAGGTGGAGACATCCAGGAAGTTCTTGGCTACATGGGCCTGAACCTGTAAGTTAGGAGAGGAGATTTGGATCACTAGCTTGCATACTGAGAGAGGTTGAGATAATTTGGAAGTATATGCAGAGAGAGAAAAGGAGACTGACAAGGAAACCCAAACCCATCTGGGTGAATCAAGCCATAAAAAGGTAAGAAGGCTCTTTGGAAGACAGAAGCCTTTTCTTGGGGCATGTAAGGTGTTTTGCAATTCTGCAGCCTCTTTACAGAGCAACACTGGAAGATACCTCCATCTCAGGGTGCAAGCATCATGTTCTCACAATATTATTTGAGAGCTGTTACTAAATCCATATCACATCCAATTTTTCCATTTTGCAGAGGATAAAAAAAATAAAGAAAATAACTGTTCAGTTTGGTTACTATTTCTTTCTAACTATATTCCCTTAATGAAGCATTTGCCTGCAACACGGTCTGTTATGTATTCCATGTTTTATAAAAGATCTCTTGGGGAAAATAACCCAGGAAACACAATTTTTCGGCGCCATCTCCTTTTATTAAGAATAATGAAAAGGAAACAAGAATCATTCTCCCAGTCAAACACACTTCTGCTGCCTCTTATTGGTGTTTTTATGACAACTGCCAGGTAGTACAGGCGGTCATGAAGTTGCTTTCACACAGATGTGCATCCATTTTATGGCCATTCTAATGCCCCGGTTGCATGTATATCAAGGCAGGTGGGTGTATGTATATAAATCTATTGTACACATATATTTATATATTGCATATATCTGAGTAAGTGTTTGGGATGGTGCAAGCCCTTAAAATTACACACACAAAGTAGGCTCTTTGCCCAGGAAAGCAATCATCCTTCAAAATGGGCAGAAGAGCAAATAGGGAAATTAACTCAGGAGGGGAAATGCAAAACAAAAGTGATTCTGTTAATTGGAAACCCTGCTCGGGTTTTTGGACATAGCTGGGGGTTCTTCACACCCTCTCTCTGGGTGTGTTTGGCCATGCTCGTGTTTGGCCACGCTCGTGGCTGGACTGCTGCCCATACACAGACAACTCCTGCCCATGGCTCCAGCCTAGACCTCCCACCAACACTTCAGATGTGTAGATCCTACTGCCAACTGGACATCTTCCCTTGCATGTTCCACAAGCACCTAAACTCTGCCGGTATAAATCTGAGTCCGATTCTCCCTGCCTCCTCTTCCTCAGTTAATAGCTCCACAAGTCATTCCATGGCCTCAGGCAAGGGTCACTCTTGACTCCTCCCTCTCCTTTAACGAAGTCTGCGATATTTACTGAGCCACTACTAGGTGCCAAGCACTAGTCTGGACTCTGTGTATGTAAAGGTGACCTAAAACATGTTCCCTGCTCTCAAGGAGCTTATAGTTCCACGACGAGGCAGAATCACTCAGTAGTTAAGAGCCTAAGGATACAAATTCGGAAAGATCCAAAGTCAAATCCCACCCCTGGCATGGATTTGCTGCCTGATCCTGGGCTCCTAAGCTTCAATTTCTTCCATAGTAAAATGAGAGCAATAATAACAGATTCTACCTCATAGGTGTGTTGTTGTAAGATTTAAATGCAATCCTTCATGTAAACCACTTACCACAAAGCCTGAGCACAGACTAGAAACTTGACAAATGTAAATCCTTTTTAGGTATCGGCTGGACGATAAAACAGAGATTGCCTATTAACTCCTGTGACTATTTTCCCCTTCTTCCTGAGTGGTATTTTAGTGAGCTACATGGCTGCCCAAAATGAAGACACATTTTCTAACCTCCTTTGTGGTTTGATTTGGTCAATGTGGCTCAGCTATGGCCAGTGAGACTTCTAGAAAGCCTGCTTAAGAAGGGATGCCTTCTTTACCCATTTCTCCAAACTGCTGTCTGGAATGTGGATTTGATGGCTAGAGTCACAGCAGCTCTGTCAAACCATGCTTTAGTCAGGGTAGATGTTGCAGGTTGGGTCCTCCAGGAGGCAGATACTGAGATGGAGTTAGTGCGCAAGAGGTTTATCAGGGAGTGCCACTGGGATCTAAACCTGACGCAGGAAGAGGGAGGAAGGAGGACTGGGCAAAGGGAGGGGCCAGTTGTGATACAGTAGTGATGGGGGTGGGCCTCTATACCCCTCTACTTCTCTGCTTCAATACTGGGATATAGGCTGCTCTAGGAGGGGCATGACTCCAGAAGGTAGCTCTGTAGCAGGGGCAGTCTTTGAAGGGACAGTTGGGGGTTATGTGCTAGCAGCAATTGGGGCAATATACCTTTTTTGAGGGGGAACCTGGGAGGTGCCACTTCATATCCATCTTAGTAAGTCACTGCTGTAAATGGGGAAACACAATAAAGTTTATTATTCACTCATGTGACAGCCCATCACATGGATTCCTGGTCTGGTGGTGACTCAGGGACACAGGCTCCTTCCATCATGTGACTCTGCCCTCTTCTAGGTCCTCAGAATCCTCTTGGTTCAACAGGCAGAGGAGGAAAGAGAAGGTAGGACTATTTGGGAGGTTTTGTGGGCCAGGCCTGGCAGGGAGGTTCTGTCCACATTTCATTGGCCAGATCTTGGCCAGTGGGAAATGTTATTTAGATGCAAATTCGTGAAGACAATAGACGGGATTTGGGGAATGCTGGAGCAGTCTTTTTCAGAGACTATGAAGATGAAGGCTAAACTCTGGGAAAGGCAGAGTGGTGGCTTGGCAGGAGCCTGGGTCTAGGGGGTTGGGGCACCAACATGCCCACCTTGGACAAGTTGCCTTTGGGCTTGGCTTATGTAGGATAGACATAAATATCTACCTTTTCTCAGCCTCTGTTACGCTGTTTACAATCTAATCCCAACTAAACTGGGCAGGGAGGGGTGGCGGTAGGAAAGCAAACAGTACTGGGTGATGGGTGCTGAGATTGAGTAAACACAAAGGAGGGGCAGTTGCTGTCTCCTCAGGGCTCACAGAGGGCTTCTTGGAGCTGGTGATCCCTGAACTGAGATTTGAAGAGTGAGTGGGAGTTGACCAGCTGCCAGAGGTGATGGTGGGAGGGTGCAGTTCTAGTCACTGACCCAGAGCCAGGGCACAGATGGTGTTTTGCATGAGTCTGAAGACTAAAAAATAGGTGCTTTTGTGATAAACCCCCACAGGACAAAGAGGTTCATGAAACAGGGAGGATACTCCTTTTGTTCAGAGACTGGTGCAAAAGAGAAATAAATAAATGAATGTGTGAAAATTTCTCGACCAACCCCAAAGCAATTTGATGATCCATTGTTCCCTTGGGACCCCATAATCATCCCTTACATAATTCTGTTATAGTACATATGATGCTGTGCTCTAATTACTATTTGATGTATCTGACACTCCACTTGACTTCAAGGTCAAGGACTTTATTTTTATTCATTCCTATGCCCATACCACGTAATGCAGCCTGGCACATGGAGTCCTAAACAAATGTTTGCCAAATGAGTGAACAACACATAAGTCCATTTTGTTACAAAGAGCAAGGAAGCCATTCTGTAGTTGAACTGAAATCCATTTGCTTTTACCTCTCACCAATCCAACTTCGATTCTCAGACATTTATTTGGTGCCTGTGATATTCAAGGCTCTGTGTTAAATTGCAGAAGGTGGGCTATAAAGACAAAGAAGCCCCCGTCCTCCACCCTCTGGAGCTTACCAGACTCTATCATAATAGCCCACTAGGGAAGAAAGAAGAGTTCTTATTCAGCGGCTTCCCACTGGCTCTGTGTGTGAGTCCCTGAACCTGCCTGGCTCCTCACATCCAGGTTGCTACACCAGGGGAGGTCCAGCCCAGGCAGAGGAAAGCACACTCTCATGTGTTGCTGGGACAGCCTGCTGCTTCTGAGCTTTTGAAGTAGGAGTTTCAGAATCTGCCCTTCACCAATGTGCAAGAGCTCTGACCCAGATGACTGCTCCTCATTCATTCATTCGTTCATTCCATTTCATAAAGCAAGCACGGGGCCAGGCACTGGGTGGGCATCAGGGCTTTAGAGATCAGTAAGGTGTAGCAGATGCTCTACCCACTGTGGCTCTCACTACTCCCATCCACAACTGCTTTTTACTGCCAGCACCTGTGAAGTTCTGCCTGAGGGCTTTCTCTGGCTATTGTGTGTCATGGGCTGTCAATGCTGGGAATCAACCTGTGGCAGGTGGGAGATGGTGAATAAATATTTCGGCTGCCTCATGCATCATGTGGGGCCACTCTGGTGCATGCCTGACACTATCTCCCAAAGTCCCCAGGGCTTTGAGCTCTGGTGGCCCACAGTGGAAACCTGCCCATCAGTGCACCCTTCCTATCTTTCTGTCTCTGTATTATTTCCCTATCCTTCTATGGGTACTTCCTGGGATTGCCACCTACATCAACTACATACACTCAAATTCTAGTCTCAAGGTTTTCTTCTGAGGGGAGCCCAACCAACCTAAGACACTAGATATCTGTCCTCACAAGGCTGATCCTCTATCAAGAAAGTTTGATGCTTAGTTATATGACAGGAGAGTAGATGCTATAACAGGGAAGATACAGGAGCCAGAGGAGCTCACAGCATGGGTCCAAGGAAAGTCTTTTGCAGGAAGCGACTTGAAGCTGAATGTGTAAATTTTGTCAAATTTTTGCTTTGGATATTGATATGGTTTGGTTGTGTTCACACCCAGATCTCATCTTGAATTGTGGTTCTAATAGTCCCCATGTGTTATGGGAGGGAACCGGAGGGAGAGAATTGAATCATGGGGGAGGTTACTCCCATGCTGTTCTCACGATAGTGAGTGAGTTCTCATGAGACCTAATGTTTTTATAAGGGACTTTTTCCCATTTGCCCGACACTCATTCTCTCTCCTGCCACCCTGTGAAGTGATGCCTTCCGCCACAATTGTAAGTTTCCTGAGGCCTCCACAGCTATGTGGAAATGTAAGTCAATTAAACCTCTTTTCTTCTTTTTTTCTTTATAAAGTACCCAATCTCAGGTATTTCTTCATTAAGTGAAAGTGTGAGAAAAAACTAATACAGATATCTTCTATCTACCATACCTTGTTATGCAACAATAGGTCTGAATAGCCTCCCACCCCTGGTGTTGTGTAGCACACTCTGTTGGGATTCCTTCTGAATTCCTTTGGAAGGAAAGGGGAATTTGTGAGAAGCAGCTGCAGGTACCAGTCAGGAAGGTGATATATAGTGGCCATCTTCTCTAATTCTAATTCTCAGGTCAGTCCTGGGAGGCTGGAGTCATGATTCACAGTTTAGAGATGAGGAAACAGACTCAGATAGGTCCTTCTTGCCCAAGAGCACACATCATGCTTTGGAGATGACCTTGAGCAGCAGGAATTATCACTCTGATGTTACTGATGAGGCAACTCAGAAAGATTTAATCAAATATTTTAATGCTATGAAAATTCTTAGGTCATAAAATTAAGCACATTAAAACAAACTCAAAAATATATGTTCACTGTGAACAGTTTTATATGAGACTGACAACAGTTGTCAAATATCAGTAAAAATTGCTTTTGGATTTTGCTTCTTTTTTCCTGTACATTGCTTTTTTCCTGTACATTCTCAGAGGTACATTGTGTTGGAGCTGGAATCAGAAACCACCACTGCCTGACTCTGGTCCTCCACTCTCTCCTCCCTCTCAGGCTGCCTGTGAGCCAGGTGGGATGCCCCTTGAGACCACTATGGGGAGTGCCCACCAAGCACAGCCCTCCACAGGGCTGTGGGAGTTCCAGGGAAAGAATGGTGCTACAATATAGTGCCATGTTTAAGAAGCAGCTCTGGACTTGTACTATCTGTATGCAAATCTTGGTTCCATAAATTAGAGTGATATGATTTGGGCAAGGCATTTACCTTCTCTGTGCCTCAATTTTCTCATCCATAAGATGGGGATAATCATAGTAACTACCTCATGGGGTTGCTGTGAGAATTAAATAGAAGGAAAGTGCTCCAGATAGTGGCAAAACAATACACAATCCATAAAGCACTATAGATTCAACTTGCTTAGTGTTGCTAGGAATGGACGCTGAGTTGAGACACCTAGAAACGTGATTCCATTTTGTCCACAAGAATCAGTAAGTTTTGGTTACTGTAGCCTTGTAGTATAGTTTGAAATCAGGTGGTGTGATGCCTCTAGTTTTGTTCTTTTTGCTTAGGATTGTCTAGGCTATAGGGGGGTCTTCTTTGATTCCATATGAAATTTAAAATATTTTTTTCTAATTCTGTGAAGAGTGTCAGTGGTAGCTTGATGGGGATAGCATTGAATCTATAAATTACTTTGGCAGTATGGCTATTTTCATGATATTGATTCTTCCTATCCATGAGGATGGAAAGATTTTCCATTTGTTTTCTGTCCTCTCTTATTTCCTTGAGCAGTGTTTTGTAGCTCTCCTTGAAGAGGTCATTCACATCCCTTGTTAGCTGTATTCCTAGGTATTTTATTCTCTTTGTAGTGGTTGTGAATAGGAGTTCATTCATGATTTGGCTCTCTGCTTGTCTACTGTTTGTGTAAAGGAATGCTTGTGATTTTTGCACATTGTTTTGTATCCTGTGACTTTGCTGAGGCTGCTTATCAGTTCAAGAAGTTTTTGGACTGAGATGATAGGGTTTTCTAAATATAAAATTATGTCATCTGCAAACAGAGACAACTTGGCTTCCTCTCTTCCGATTTGAATACGTTTTATTTCTTTACCTTGCCTGATTGCCTTGCCAGAACTTCCAATACTATGTTGAATAGGAGTGGTGAGAGAGGGCATCTTGTCTTGTACCAGGTTTCAAAGGAAATGCTTCCAGCTTTTGCCCATTCAATACGATATTGGTTGTGGGTTTTTCATAAATAGCTCTTATTATTTTGATATATGTTCCATCAATACCTAGTTTATTAAGAGTTTTTAACATTAAGGGATGTTGAATTTTATCAAAGGCCTTTTCTTTATCTATCGAGATAATCATGTGGTTTTTGTCTTTGGTTTTGTTTATGTGATGGGTTACGTTTAGTGATCTGCATGTGTTGAACCAGCCTTGCATCCCAGGGATGAAGCTGACTGGATCATGGTGGTTAAGTTTTTTGATATGCTGCTACATTCAGTTTGTCAATATTTTATTGAGGATTTTTGTGTCAATGTTCATCAGGGACACTGGCCTGAAGTTTTCTTTTTTTGTTGTGTCTCTTCCCAGTTTAGGTATCAAGATGATGCTGGCTTCATAAAATGAGTTAGAGAGGAGTCTCTCCTTTTCAATTGTTTGGAATAGTTTTAGAAGGAATGGTACCAGCTCCTCTTTGTATTTCTGGTAGAATTCAGCCGTGAATCCATCTGGTCCTGGGCTTTTTTTGGTTGGTAGGCTATTAATTACTGCCTCATTTCAGAGCTTGTTATTGGTGTATTCAGGGATTCAACTTCTTCCTGGTTTAGTCTTGATAGGGTGTATGGATCCACAAATTTATCCATTTCTTCTAGATTTTCTAGTCTATTTGTGTAGAGGTATTTACAGTACTCTCTACTAGTAGCTTGTATTTCTGTGGGGTCAGTGGTGATATCACTTTATCATTTTTTATTGTGTCTATTTCATTCTTCCCTCTCTTCTTCTTTATTAGTCTAGTTAGTGGCCTGTTTCGTTAATTTTTTCAAAAAACCAGTTCCTAGATTTGTTGATTTTTCGGAGGGTTTTTCGTGTCTGTATTTCCTTCAATTCTTCCCTGATCTTAGTTTTTTCTTGTCTTCTGCTAACTTTTGGATTAGTTTGCTCTTGCCTCTCTAGCTCTTTTAATTGTGATGTTAGGATGTCGATTTGAGATCTTTCTAGCTTTCTGCTGTGGACATTTAGTGCTATAAATTTCCCTCTTAACATGGTTTAGCTATATCCCAGAGATTCTGGTATGTTGTCTCTTTGCTCTGATTGGTTTCAAAGAACTTCTTGATTTCTGCCTTAATTTCATTATTTACTCAGGAGTCATTCAGGAGCAGGTTCTTCAATTTCCATAAAATTGTGTGGTTTTGAGTGAGTTTCTTAATCCTGAGTTCTAATTTGATTGCACTGTTGTCTGAGACACTGTTTGTTATGATTTCAGTTCTTTTGCATTTACTGAGGAGTGTTTTGCTTCCAATTACATGGTTGATTTTAGAATAAGTGCCATGTGGCACTGAAAAGAATGTATATTCTGTTGATTTGGGGAACAGAGTTCTCTAGTCTACTAGGTCCACTTGATCCAGAGCTGATTTCAAGTTCTAAATATTCTTGTTAATTTTCTGTCTTGTTAATCTATCTAATACTGACAGTAGGGTGTTAAAGTCTCCCACTATTATTGTGTGGGAGACTAAGTCTCTTTGTAGGCCTTTGAGAACTTGTTTTTAAGAATCTGGGTGCTCCTGTATTGGGTGCATATATATTTAGAATAGTTAGCTCTTCTTGTTGAATTGTTCCCTTTACCATTGTGCAATGCCCTTCTTTGTCTTGTTTGATATTTGTTGGTTTAAAGTCTGTTTTGTCAGAGACTAGGATTGCAATCCCTGATTTTTTTCTTTCTTTCCATTTGCTTGGTAAATTTTCCTTCATTCCTTTATTTTGAGCCTATATATGTCTGCACATAAGATGGGTCTCCTGAATACAGCACACTTACGGGTCTTGACTCCTTATACAATTTGCCAGTCTGTGTCTTTTAATTGGGGCATTTAGCCCATTTACATTTAAGGTTAGTATTTTTATGTTTCAATTTGATCCTGTCATCATGATGCTATTTGGTTATTCTGCATACTAGTTGATGCAGTTTCTTCATTGTGTCACTGGTCTTTATATTTTGGTGTGTTTTTGCAGTGGCTCGTACTAGTTTTTCCTTTCCATATTTAGTACTGGTACCAAAATGGACATATAGACCAAAGGAGCAGAACAGAGACCTCAGAAATGACACCACACATCTACAATCATCTGATCTTCAACAAACCTGACAAAAATAAGCAATGGGAAAAGAATCTCCTATTCGTTAAATGGTGCTGGGAAAACTGGCTAGCCATATGCGGAAAACTGAAACTGGATCCCTTCCTTACACCTTATACAAAAATTAACTCAAGATAGATTGAAGACTTAAATGTAAAACCCCAAACCATAAAATCCTAGAAGAAAACCTAAGTAATATCATTCATGACATTGGCATGGGCAAAGACTTCATGACAAAAAGTGCCAAAAGCAATTGCAACAAAAGCCAAAATTGACAAATGGGATTTAATTAAACTAAAGAGCTTCTGCACAGCAAAAGAAACTATCATCAGAGTGAACAGGCAACCTACAGAATGGGATAAAATTTTTGCAATCTACCCGTCTGTCTAATATCCAGAATTTACAAGGAACTTAAACATATTTAGAAAAAAAAAAAAACAAAAAAACAAAAACAACCCCATCAAAAAGTGGGCAAACGATATGAGCAGACACTTCTCAAAACAAGACATTTACACAGCCCACAAACATGAAAAAAAGCTGAACATCACTGATCATTACAGGATCATGTACAGAAATAACAAATCAAAAACCAAAGCAAATGAAAAGAATACCAATCTCAATGCGGCAGCAAGAAATTGGCAAATTTATAAAAAAAGTCAGGAAAACATAGAATGCTGGGCGAGGGCTGTGGAAGAAAATAAAAATGGGCCTTTAGCGTGTTTGGTGGGAAAATGTAAATTAGTTTCAACCATTGTTGGAAGACAGTATGGCGGATTCCTCAAGGATCAGAATCAGAAACAACCATTGAACCCAGCAAATCCCAATTTTACTGGGTTAAATACCCAAAGGAATATAAATGCTATTCTTACTTAAGGACAGCATGGCAGCAACGTATGTTTTAATTGGTGCCAGCAACTATTTTACAATAGCAAAGAAATTATGAAGCCGAACCGCAATTTGTGGCAATGCAGTTTGATAGATTTGGATAAAAGAAAATGTGGTAAAAACATTTGATACGCATGGAAATTACTATGCAGGCCATGAAAAAGGCAAAATGAGATTAATGTCCTTTTGCAGCAACATGGATGAAGCTAGAAGCCATTATTGTCAGCAAACTGACACAGGAACAGAAAACCAAACACTGCATGTTCTCACTCAAAAGTGGGAGTTGAACATTGAGAACACATGGACACAGAGAGGGGAACAACACATACCAGGGCCTGTTCTGGGGTGGAGGGTGAGGGGAGAGAACTTAGAGTATGGGTCAATAGGTACAGCAAACCACCATGGCACACATATACCTATGTAACAAACCTGTACGTTCTCCATGTGTATCCCTCCCTTTTTTTTTAAAGAAGAAATAAAAAAGAGTCAGTGAAGTTAGCATTATTGCCTTCTGTTTTACAGAGGAGAAGAATGGGGCACGAGGAGCTTAAGTAACTTGCTTAGAGTCACACAGCTGGTGGCAGAGCTGAGCAGTCTGACTCAAGCTGGTGCTCCTGACTGCATAGTGACCCTTCCTCTTGGTCTAGCAGTGTCTGTGACTGCCATTGGAACCTGATCCAATGAATCCTAGGCTTGTCCTTCACTTTGTATGTCAGCACTGGCTCCTGGTATCAAGGCCTCTGAGGGCAGTTGGGCCATTTTCCTAAGTAGTGTCCATGGCAGCTCGCTTCCTTTGCTGCCAACATGGAATGCTGGCAGGAATGGCCAGAGCTGGATTCATGCTGTCTCCATCTGAAGTCCCAGATTGCACAATCTTCTCTCATCTCCATTCTGCAGGGACCCCATAAGCCCTCCAAAAGGTCCCCATGAGAGAACTCACACTACCCACATCCCAGACTCATCTTCCCATCTCAACAGTACTTAGCAATGTACCCATCTTTTAAATTTTGGGCCCTGCTGTAATATTAAGGCAGTAATTTATACACTTGGCTCCAAGGTCCTGGCTGTTTCAAAGGCATTGATCACCCCGGAGCACTCATACATGATTCAGGCTTACTCCTCCAACTCCTCTGCCAGCTATTGATTCCAATGACATTATTTATCAATTACGAAAGGTTTATTCCTCACTCGCTCCTGCACAAAAGAATCCACGCATTTATTTTACAGCATGATTTATTGACACATCACCATGCATTACATGGAAAATTGAATTTTTGGAGGCTGGAGAACGTTAGGAAATTTCACAGGTTCAATTAGACAGGGGAACATCAAAGAGTTTAATGATACAATTTTTCATCCATTTGCTGCAGCACTAGGAAAGGAGGGGCCCCAGGGCCAGGTCAGCTCAGAGCCCCAAACTATTCTTTAGTTCAGGTGTGCACTTAAGGATGAAGTCCTCACTGGCTGAAACCCTCCCTCAGACACTTTTAAGCCCTGGTTCAGGGCTTTTATTTATGACTCGCAAGGTCAGGATATTTCTTTAAGTTGAATTCAGCTTTTGTCCCCAGAGCAATAAACCTTTCCTTGGGCTGTTAGGGAGACTTGGACAGATCTTTCCTTGAACCATGATGGAAGGAAGGACCATCTGCATTGGTGGATGAACCTAAGAGAGAAATAGTGGTGTGATGTTTAGAGCCCATTTTGCATAATCTCTCCATCCATCAGACCCAAGCTTAATTGTGAGTTCCCAGAGGAAGGCTTCCCACATCTCCCAGGTGGATCAGACCCCCGTCTATACTCTCCCAATACTTTTCACGACTTGTTTGTATATTGCTGTGATGATTTGACTAATGCCACCTGTACCTTGGCCTGGGACTCCCTGAGGGTAGTGTGCAGGAACTTGGCAGTGTTCACATTCCCATCTGCTGCTGAGAACTTTGTTTCCCAGAATCTGTTTCCCTGTAGGGTTCCAGGTTAGAGTCAGCAGCAGATGAGAGGAACCTGTAGATGCTTTAGATGGTGAAGCAGAAGCAATTATTCTCATGATGGTGCTGCTATGGGAGCTCCTCTCCTGAAGTTCTCACTTTGGGACCTGACTTTGACCCCTAAATGTAGTGGCTTCTTTGACTTCCCTGTGAGCTCTGTCTCCTCTAGCTATTCCAGCATTTGGGGCTGAAATCTTATGGGACTATTACTCTGATCCTCCAGGCCTTTTCCTTCTACCCCCCCATTTTCCCAGCTCCTTGCACACGGGTATAAGTGCTAATTCCCATATTAAATCCTTTATTCCTGTCATACTCCTGACAAGTCCATTTTCCTGACAGGATTCCAGACTGACACAGTAGTGGAAATGTCTATTTTCCTTTTCTTGCATTCCTCATGGCCAAGTGCATAATGGAGTATATAATCAAATATGTTGCCTTTAATTGATACCGTCTTCTGGCTGGTTAACTCTTACATGTCCTTTAAAACTCACCTCCTCCAAGAAGCCCTCCTTCATTCCAACTGTGGGTCAAAGGTACCTCCTCTGGGATCCTGTAATCAGAGCACATATGGTGCTAGATGACAAGTACGTGTTCACTTGCCTATCTGCTGCAGTAGATGATGAGTTCCTTAAGGCTAAGAATGAATCTTAGTGGTCCCTGTTTTGTTACTTTCAGAGGCCTGACCCTCAAAGGGTCCTCAGTAGACATTTATGGATGGAATTAATTATTCATTAACCCGCCCTTCACTGTTGGGTATAAGAACAATATGTATGGGCTACTGCACCACCCTTTCACATCCAACCTCTTAGCTTATCCACATGATAAATCCAAAGACTGGGCAGGTGGTGGCTTTCCTGGGAGGACAATGACACAGCACGAGGGTTGCCCATCTGGAGGAGACACTCAGGGTTGGAAGGGAGCCATCTTTTCCCCAATCAGGGTGTGCTCCACAAACCTAAGCTAGACAAGCTTTGGAACAAGCATTACGCAAATAAAAGGAGGAACAATAATAAATTATATATTTGGAGCTAATATAGTGATAATCAGGCAAATTGGATATTAAAGAAGCAAATGGCATCTATAATTGTAAAAGGCTCAAATTTAACATTAAAACTGGTGCTTGAAATGTTTAAAAATGACAGATCATTTGGATCACTAGAGCCACCATTTAATCAACTCTCTATTTTCTAAAATGGGCTAGAGATTAATTTATATCCCTTTGTAACTGTGATAAAGACACACGTCACTTGCTATGGATACACTTTAAGGAACAGATTCATTCCCATAAGGCTAGCCTTGAAGCAAATTTCTCTAAAGTGAATTAGATTTTCTCATTGATTTACATGATTAAATTAAAGATGTGCCCTCATGGGAAAAGTTGACCAATAAATGGAATTAAATTTTTTTTTTTAATGCAAGAATGGGGTAGGGGAGCACTTGCAGAATATTATGGGTGCGGTGGTCCATTACTAGCACCGTGCCTGCTGGGAGCTATTGTTCTCTCCCCACCGTTGACTTGCTTTGTGGCATCATATTTTTTGCAATGTATAAGGCACTTTCTTTTCTAAACTTTATAAATAGGTGGGGAGTCAGGCAGAAAGGGTGGCCAACATTTACTGGGTCCTTATTCTAAGCTGGTTGCTAAAGGAGAAACTTTTAAATTCTCACAACTGCCTTCTGAAGGAAGTATTTTTATTCTTATTTTAAGGACAGAGAACTTGAGGCTCAGAAACACGAAGCCACTTGCCCAAGGTCCTGGAGCTGAGTCTGTCTGACTCCAAGGCCTACACTTAGTGAGCTTCATTATCAGGATGGAAAGTGATGGTAAAAATAATCCAAAGCCTCAGATAAAGACAAGATTGACTTTCTGTTTCTCTTTTGGATGAGATCATGTTCCTATACTCAAATATAGAAATGTCAATTGCCATGAATTCTCTCAAAATAAAACAAAGATGTTGCTTTGTGGGTACTTGGTCCTACTGGCATGGTGGCTGCCTGCTGTGTACCTCCCTGTTTCCGCCTCCAAGTTGGTGATAAGTGCTTCGGTCTTTGTGACTCATACCAAACACTGGCTCACATCTCTGGGGAAGCAAAGGGGACACCGGTTGGGCGGGGCGGTCAAGCAGAAGTGCTGCATTTTCATCCAGGTTCTGTCTCTCTCATTAGCTGCGTGATCTTGGCTAAGTCCCTTTTCCTCACTGAGCCTCAGTTTCCCATTTTTTTTTTTTTTTTGAGACAGAGTCTTGTTCTGTCACCCAGGCTGGAGTGCAGTGGTATGATTTTGACTCACTGCAACCTCCACCTCCTGGGTTCAAGCAATTCTCGTGCCTCAGCCTCCTGAGTGGCTGGGATTACAGGCATGTGCCACCATGTCTGGCTAATTTTTGTATTTTTTGTGGAGACAGGGTTTCACCATGTTGGCCAGGTTGGTTTTGAACTCCTGACCTCAAGTGATCTGCCTGCCTCAGCCTCCCAAAGTGCTGGGATTACAGGCATGAGCTACCCATCACTCCCGGCCGTCAGTTTTCCATCTGTTAAATAAAGGGGCTACACTGGAGATGCTCTTTGAGGCCACTTCTCCCTCAGATATATGATTCTCTTGGCTTCTTTGATTTCTCTCTGACTGCTCTCAGTGTTCACATGAAACCAAGAATTGACCATAAGTATGGAAGAAAACTGATTGGCCATTTTGTGTATTTAACAACTGGCATTTAAACTGAGAGATATTTCAGGTTAAAGAATGCTATTTGCAAACATAAAAAATATCATAAAAGTCAAATATATGCAACCCATACACACACCAGTATCAAATCAAGTACACAAACAGAAGTTGCGTTGCATCGTTATAAACTCCTGATTGAAAACCAAGCTGCAGCAGTTTTGAAGGCAATTTTCGTATAAAAATTGATTTTCTTCATGCCTCTCCTATGATTAAAATGAGAGAGGATGATGACTTTTGTTTTAAATGAAGTAGGTTCTTTAGAAACATGAGTTTTGATGTTTAAGCTCATATTAAAATTTCTGAATCTAATGCATCAATGACAAATGTGAATTGGTCTAGAAGACCCCAGAGATAGAGGCAGAGCCTTAAATTTCATATTGGATAAAATTAGTTGATAAAGTGCTTTTCTGTGTTTCAGTCAAGCTTCATGACCTCATCAGGCAGGTAATGTAGTTCACATTCTACAGATGAGGTGAGGCTCCCAAAGGAAAAGGAACTTCTCTAGGATTAAAAAACTAGTAATTGGCAAACCTGAGACTTGACTCAAGGACCTCTGACTCCAAATTCAATATTATTTTAAATGAGACAATTTGACAATGTTTTAAAAATTTTCTATTTCCATAGGTTTTTGGGAAATAGGTAGTATTTGGTTACATGAGTAAGTTCTTTAGTGGTGATTTGTGAGACTGTGGTGCACTCATAACCGAGCATTATACACTGAACCCATTGTATAGTCTTTTATCCCTCACTCCTTCCCTCCCTTTCCCCTCAAGTCCCCAGAGTCCATTATATCATTCTTATGCCTTTGCATCCTCACAGCTTAGCTCTCACTTATGAGTGAGAATATACAATGTTTGGTTTCCATTCCTGAATTACTTCACTTAGCATAATAGTCTCCAATCCCAACCAGATTGCTGTAAATGCCATTTATTCATTCTGTTTTTATGGCTGAGTAGCATTCCATCATATGTATATACCACAGTTTCTTTATCCACTCATTGATTTATGGGCATTTGGGCTTATCTGTCTAACAAAGTTTTATTGCGAGCTTAGTACCTGCTGGCTCTATCTTAGATTCCAGATGATAGACAGAGGTGCCACTTTTGGTAAGTTCACACAAGTATTTTCAACAACTAAGTCCATTCTTGCTATCCAACATGCTCCACCGTCCTCAAATTTCTTATAAGCCACCACTGGGAGTTGGGGCTTCATGTTAGAAAATGAGTGGCCATGTCTACAGTTCTGCTTTGGGAAGATCACTCTGGGCAGTGTGGAGGGGGAGCTTGGGAAAGGAGAGGAACATACAGAGGCTAGGAAGCTGGAGGGATGCTGTCTCAATGATCCAGGTGGGATATCAATTAAGGTGGAGAAGAGGGAGAGGACCCATGACTATTCCCAAGTTCAACTCAATGAGACTTGCCGATGCATTTGATGGGAGGAGAGGGAAAATTTGAGGTGACTGTCAGCTGTAGGGGGTTTGAATAGGCTCAGTAAATAGCAACTTCCTCCTGCCCAAGTTTTTAACCAACTGGGAAATAAAGCAAGGGGTAAGCAACATAGAAACAAAAATAGCACTTTTATTACAGCTATAATAGAGGCAGGAGAATGTGGCTTACATCCCAGCCATGGGTGCTTCCTGATACTGAACCTTAAATCCGGAAGACCTCTCTGTCTTGCAGCATGGATGGGACAGTTTGTCCCTGGAGGCCGCTTGCTTCCAAGAGAAAGGAGAGAGGAGTCTGTACTCACATGATTTTTGCCCCAGGGCAGGAGTGCGTGATGGGTGGAGAGATGCTGGGCTTCCTTCTCATGGCAGCAAACATGGGGAGTGGGAAAAGTTTGGGTTCCTGATTTGTGCCATTTATTTAGGTAGCAAACACAGAGTAGGGAGAGATTTGGGGAGAAGTTGATGAGCTTGGTTTTGGGTTCGTGAGGATCTCGTGTATTACCCAGTGGACATCGCTGGCAGGTAGCCAGCTGGCTCTGTAGAGTCCAAAGCTCAGGAGAGATTGATATAGAAGCTGTCAACAGATAATAGTGGTTGGAATCATGGTAATAAATGAGGATAGCCAGGGTGAGGGATGACTTTCTTGAAAAAGAAGAGAAGGTAGAGGGCAGAATGTGAATGAGAAGAAAAAAAAAACAGCTTTCAAAGGAGACTGAGAAAATGTAGATAAGAGATAAAAGAAAAATAGGAGGGCATGGGATCAACAAAGGCAAAGAAAAATAATGTCTTCGGAAGGGGAAAGAACAGAGCAGGAGACTTTGATCCTAAATAACTTGGATTCGAAATGTATTTCTGTCATTTTTTTGCTATGAGATATCGAGTTAGGTGTTTTTTAAATGGTAGCTATGAAGATAATGGTGACAAAGATGATGATGAAGATTGAAGAAAGTGGTTGCAAGTGTTACAAGAAACAGGAAGATCAAGCTGGACAAGATCCAAAAAAGTAGAAGAGAATAGTTTATTCCTGTAAAATCTATTTTGAGGAACAAGATGAACACTCATGAAACAATTAGATTTTCTCCTCATGACTTCACCTTACACTTTCCTAACACACTTGTTCTAATAAGAAGGCTAAAAAAAACCCAAAACTAATATTACAGACATGGAGGCGGATGCATATGCAAGGAAGTTATTAAAACTGCCTTGATTTTAATAAATTTACCACCAGGTAGCAATCTCTCAATGTCGCCTCTTTCCAATTTGCATGTGTAACTGGCATCTCGTTAAAACATCATTAAGAAATTGAAAACCAGGAAGACATAAACAGACACAGAGAAGAAACAGAGGAGCTCGGGAGGAGAGGCTGTGGGTAGCAGAAGAGAGGACTTCTTGCAGGAAATGAAACAAGAAACCTAACTTGGTTCTCCAAACCCAACCTGATTAGCAAGTGATGGGAATCAGAGTTTACATAGCTACTGTTTGCAAATTGGCAATTAGAAGACTCGTGTGAAATCTTTATTTTCTTGGAATGATTGAAAATTGCAATACAGGATGCTGTCACTTTTCCTCAGCTGGATCATTACATAGATGTTTGGGAGAGCTTCTTCCAAGAATGCACACAAGCCTTGGATACACAAGGTGCGTCCTTGGAAGAAGCTCTCCTGAACATGTAAGTGTTGGTCAGGACAAGCCCCACGGTGACTGGGCTCTTGGATATTGCATCCTCTTCTGTGGCCAGATTAATTTTATTTATTTATTTTTGTATTGGTGCATTTAAGTGTGTGTTTTACTGTTATAAAAGTAATAAGTAGCCACTGCTGAAAAACTAAACAAACAAGCAAATAAACAAAAAACCATATGAAAAGACATTTGGCCAAACTAGTCTTAACAGGTGATATGGTTTAATGAAAAGAGCTCAAGTTTGGAGATAGGCAGGGGTGGGTCTGACTCCAGGTTCTGCTGTTTAATTATTGTGCACCACGGGTCAGAGTTTCCTTCTCTGTAAAATGGGGAATGTTGTTTTGGGCGGATGAAATGAGACAGTGTTAATGAAGTGTTGGCATATAGTATTTTGTAGTTTGAAGCATTCAATATACGGTTGTTACTATTTTAAGCGATCTTCCTTTTCTTCCTTCTAGAAATCACTCTACCTCCTTAAAATTCTTTACTGGCTTTATGAATACTGACAAACACTGGCAAACAAGGCTTTCCATCATCTGGCCCTAACATATCTGTTTGGTACTTTTCTGTATAAGTATCAGAAAGACAGAAATTGTTGTGTGTGTACATTTTACTGGTCTGTGTAGGCTAATGATTGAAACAACCCGGACATTTCAGGGGCTTAGCCTGGAATTAAAGCTTGTTTCTTTTTCATACCACAGTATGGCATGGGATGGGGGTTGCTCTGCTCCATACAGTCATCCAGGCACCCAGGCTTCTCCTACTTTGTAGCTCTGCTCTTCTCTAAGTCCATGGACTTCTCACCATTTACCCACAGAAATAGATAATGACAAGGACACAGCCACTCTTTACTGCCTAGGCCAGACAGTGCCACACTTATCACTTCTGTCACATTCTGTCAATGAAAAATAGACCCCTGGTCCCATCAAGATGTGAGGCCAAGCTGAGGACTATAGTCTGTCTGTGAGCTCTGAAAACAGTGAGAATTTGCAGATGGGGGAGGGGAGTAGTTCTCCCAGTCTCTGCTCCATGTGTGGCTGCAACATATAGAGGTTCAATCAAACAATGTGGAAAAGACTCTGATTGGCTTGTCTTGAGTCATGCATGTAGCCTCCTGCACAAGAGTTTCCAGGCACTCAGAATGACATCTCCCAACCTCAGTCACATGACTCAAGTGAGAGAGGATCTGTTTCTTGGAAGAAGGAGGAAAACCATGCTGAACAGACCAACATAGCTGCTGACCACTACAACTAAAGTGTCCAGCACCCAGCTGGGTGGCCTGAGGGATGGACATGTGTGATGGAGAGGACACAATCCTCACTCTCAACATGCTTGCACCTACCAAACCTTATGGAATAATTCTGGCTGGGGTTGAATCAAATGTTAGATGATAGGGATTATATCAATAATGCAAACTGAATTCAAAGAAGAGAGAAATGGGAGTGCAGGTGCAGCCACAGTGTGGCAGAAAAAGGATTATTTGCTTAGGTAGGAGACCATCCCTGTGTGACTTTGGGCAAAATGAAACTTTGGTCTCTTTTATTGTTAAAATGAGGGATAATTCTATCCCCATACAGCATGGCCGAAGGCGTAAGAGAGATAATATACAGTCATGTGCTGCATAACCACATTTCAGTCAAGGATGGACCACATATACAATGGTGGTCTCATAAGATTATAATACCATGCTTCTACTGTATGTTTTCTGTGTTTAGATATGTTTAGTTACATGAATATTCATCATTGCATTATAATTGCCTACAGTATTCAGTACAGTACCATCTTGTACAGTTTTAAATCTGCAGCAATAGGCTATACCATATGGCCTAGGTGTGTGGTCGGCTGTACCATCTAGGCTTGTAATAGGCTATACCATCATCAGCCTAGATGATATAGCCTAATACACACCTAGGCTATATGATATATTCCCATTGCTACTAGTACACTCTATGATATTTGCACAATGATGAAATTCCCAGACACATTTCTCAGGATATATCCCCGTCCTTAAGTGATACATGATTTTACACGAAAAGTTCAGAAGAAAAAAATTAATTTGATAATCACTAGTATTCAGCAAAGACTTCATGGAGAAATAGAATTTCTGGAGGTTGGGTGGGTCAAAGGTACAGGGTGGGTATGCAGAGAAGAGAGGTGCTGAGGGCATCCCCAGCCAGGGGAACAGTGGAGGCAGTGGTCTGGAAGTGGGACTGAGCCTGTTGTGTTGGGACAGTGGAAGAGATTCCTTGCATGGACCTCAGCCTACAGAGCTAAATTTTCCCCTCCTTAACTCCCCAAGTCCTTCTCATGATAAGAATTTGGAACCCAGGCCAGGTGGTTCTGCCTGTGTGTAACAATTCTCCAACTTTCCATGGGCAGCTGGCCAGACCAGTTTCTGAGGGCGATTTACAAACCAGGGGCAGGGCTGCTGCCCGCCTGGAGATCCAGTGTAAATTTGACTTTATGAGTCCCTGCTTTTCTGGCTTTACACATACACACATACACACACACATACACTGCAGATTGCACAGACCCATGAATTACTGCCCAGGTTAATGACCTTCATGTAAAAGGCTCCTAACTCTCCTCCTGGTGCTGGGGGCAGCATCTCCTGAACTCGGACCCTTGATGTGTGAAAGCTAATCGGGGCCAAATGGCTCTACAATATGTATCCAGCCGATGGGAGAGGAAGGCCGCATTCAGAATCTTGTCCCAGAGCTTCTAGCAGATGTCTGTTCCGTTCACATTGTTGCCCTGGAAGGATGTATAACAACATTTCCATTTCACCAAGGAACATAGTACATAGTGAGGCCTGGAGCCCTCAGACTGCTTGTTTGAAATCATGCAGATATACTTGTGGATTTTTGTAGAGTGCCTTCTACATGCCAGACACACACTATGTGTTGCCTCTGACCCTCACAAAAGTACTGCAAGGTAGATGTTTTTATTCTCATTTTACTTATGAAGAAAATGAGGCTCAGAGAGAAAGCAATTTTCACAAGGTCACACAGTAAGTAAAAAAGACAAAGCTGGGATTTGAGATGAGATCTTTCCATTACAACCAGCAAACACCAGGGATAGTGGTTACTTTGATTATGAATAAGATTAGCAGCAAATGTGTATTGCATACTTGTTCTGAACCAGGCTTTATGCTGAGTGCCTTTATATACAAGACCTCATTTAATTCTCGTAACTATCCCAGGAGATTGGAATGACTGTTACTGTGGCCATTTCACAGGTGTAGAAACTGAGGCTTGGTCAACTTGAGTTAAGTAACTTGCCCAAGGTTCTCCAGAGGAAAGTTGGGGTGTCAGGCTTTGAACTCAGGCCTTCTGACTCAGTTCCTCTTGCATAACCACTGCATTAAACTGCTTTGTTAAGGGTAATCCTTACATTTCTTTAATTTTTTGTGTACTCTTATGTGTCCTAGAGATGGGTATAGGAGGATAAGGTACTACTATTAGGTTAGTGCAAAACTACTTTTGCATCAGCCTTTTAGTGAGCACCTACTCTTTTCAGTGCTCTATGTAAGTTACTTCAGTAACCCTCATGATGACTCTACATAGTGGGAACTCCTGCTATGTCTGTTCCTTAGATGAGAAAACCAAGGCTCAGAGATGCAGGATGACTTGGCCAAGGTCACAGGGTGTGACCAAAGAGATCTTTGGTCCCTATAACCAAGAAGCCTGGAATCTCCTTGAGATGGCTGGGCATAAACATTTATCCATTATTGGTTTAGGTCAGTATGTGGCAAGGACCTAAAGAGTTCCACGCTGAAACAAATTAGGACCACGGATGAAAAGGATTAAGGAGCACCCAGCTAGCTGGTAAAGCAGTGTTTCTGTTTATCTGTTGAAGGTATTTCCAGAAGAGATGAACATTTGTAATCTCTTGGTAGACTCAATAAAGAAAATCTGCCCTTGGCTGGGCGTGGTGGCTCGTGTCTGTAATCCCAGCACTTTGGGAGGTCAAGGCGGGGATCATTTGAGCTTAGGAGTTTGAGAACAGCCTGGCCAAATGGTGAAACCCCGTCTCTACTAAAAATACAAAAATTAGCCGGGCGTGGTGGTGACACCTGTGGTAATCACCACAGTGATTACCACACTGAGTGGTGGTAATCCCAGCTACTCAGGAGGCTGAGACAGGAAAATCACTTGAACCTGGGAGGCGGAAGTTGCAATGAGCCAAGATTATGCCACTGCACTCCAGCTTGGGTGACAGAGCGAGACTCCGTCTCAAAAAAATAAAATAAAATAAAATAAAAGTCTGCCCTCACCAGTGTGAGTGGGTATCATCCAGTCCATTGATGGCCAGGATAGAACCAAAAGGTACAGGAGGGGAGAATTCACTTTCTCTTGAGCTGGGACATCCACCTTCTGCCCTCAGACATAGGGACTCCAGATTCTCAGGCCTTCAGACCCAGACCGATTTATACCACCAGCTTCCTTCAGTCTCCTGCTTGCAGACTGGCATGTTGTGGGACTTCTTGGCCTCCCTAATTGCATGAGCAAATCCCCATAATAAATTCCCTCTTATTTGTCTATAGATATATATACTATTGATTCTGTTTCTCTGGAGAACCCTGACTAACACACAGGGCAAGGGTTCAAAATCAGAAATATCTGCTGTCAAGGGTGTTTCTCTAGTGTACATTACTGCCCTGTGTTTTTCATCCATATTCCTAATTTGTTTCAGCATGGGACTCTAGGTTCTCACTGCACAGACTGAACCAACAAATAGATAAATGCTTCTACCCAACCACCTCAAGGAGATTCCAGGCTTCTTGGTTATAGGAACCAGATGTTTCTTTGCTTGTATTCCCCTAGGCTAAGAGCCCCCGTGAGATCAAACAGGGAAAGATTTCTGTTTAAATCTTGCCATTCATTGAGCACACAGCCTGTGTCAGGTATTGGCTTAAGTGCTCTAATACTTTACCCACGACTTCAAGGTAAGTACTGTTATTCCTGGGATCAGAGGGGATGGGTGACTTGCTCAGGGTCACTCAGCTCGTGAGGGGAAGTGCTGTGATTAGAACCCAGACCTCCTGCTACTAGGTCCTGGCTGGTTTCCATTGCATCACTGCCTTTGGGATGGTGGAGGTTTATAAAAAGAAAGAGCTGGTACCAGAGTAAAAGCATGTCGACTGCCCTACAAATTAGAAAAAAAAAATGTGTAGGTAACTTTATTTGACTCCAAACACTTTACTCTTTTTCCTTTTTTTTTTTCCTCTTTAATGTATTTGGAATTAAAGATAAGCTTGAAAGATGCCAGCAGGGCCTGCTAAAAGCCTGCAAAAATGACAAGGAAGATTACACAGCTGGAAAAAACTGTTTCAACATTTCTTGCGACATAAAAAAGCAAAGCCTGAAACAACAAAAAAACCTACACGTAAGAGATGAGAACATCTGTGGAAAACCAGTGGGTGAAAATCACAGGAATCCTGACTCTAAATCCATATAAAGAAGACCTCCAGCAGCCAGAGTCATCCAACAGCAAGACAGGCTTCTGCAGAGAGAGTGAGGTCCCAGTTCCTAGAAGTATACAAGGGCTGCTTACCAGATGCTGAAGGGGCAGGGTAGGAGGTGACTCAAACATCTACAGACTTGACTAGGTAACCCCTTACCATGACCATTTTTACTGATTGGGCATATTTTAATTGCCAGGCGCTGTGTTAAGCGATTTTCTTACTCACCTCAAGTATCAGTGGGGCATGCTTTACTCCTTAAGAGCTAGATAAGATCAACTTGGATCCCTCCTGATTTATAGAAAGTCCAAAACCCTCCCCATGGTTTCTGTATTTCCAGGGCAGTGTGTATATATGTAGATATGTGTGTGTGTGTATTTCATGGGGAGGGGTTCATTCAAGGGCATGTCTAGCTCTGGGTTTCTGTTTCCACTGAGTCAGTTCACTTTGTGGAAGGACTTTCTCTCTGCACATGTTCCTGTTTCAAGATTTGGAACTCAGTCTCATTCCTTGATTTCCACAAAGAATCACTGGTGGACCTGTAATGGACTGTTCAGAAGGTTTGCAGCCACAGAGGTTACTTAAGTTTACTGTCACACTGGTCTTTAAGGTAAAAAAAGAGAGATGATTGAAGCTATGGTGATGAAAGCAGCAAGGGATATCAGCCACCCCAGTTCTTAAAGGAGATTTTTCACTGCCCCATTCTTGGGCATTCTGCACTGACCATCCCACCTTACATAGAGTCTGGTCATCTCCTCAGCTCTCTGGCTTCTTTCTTCCCTTCTCTCTTTTCTCCCTTCCCTGTCAAACAACCAGCCAATGCACCATCCTATCCACAGACTAACTAGTCACCAGCCAGCCAACAAATCAATCAACTACCTAGCCTGCCAATCATAAGCCTATCATTTATTTATCTAGTTTTAGTTGCCCAGGTTGGATTTGAACTCCTGGGCTCAAGTGTTTCTCCTGCTTCAGCCTCCCAAGTAGCTGAGACTGCAGAATTGTACCACCATGCCTGACTCTTGACATCATTTAAAAACAAAAAGTCACCACATTACATGCCATATCAAACTTGAAAAAAAAATGTAGAAAGGAAGGAGAGAAGGAAGGAAACAAAAGAGAAAAAACAGCCTCTTCTTTACTAACGCAGAGCAATTCTGTACTCCCTTGGCCCTGAACTCCAGACCTGCCTTCTGGTTTCCTTCCACCCAAATAGTTTATCAAGGTGTTTTCCAAAACTCACACCCACATTTACTTTGAACTTTCTGCCTCCAGTCCAGGCACTGTCAGGCACTTCAGGTTTGCAATCTCAAAATCTTCTTTAATCCTTGTAATGACCCTGTGACACAGGGAAGACTATTATTCTCATCTTCCATGTGAGGAAACTGAAGCTGGGAGGGAAGAAGTCACTCCCCCAAGGTGCATGGCTGGTGAGGGGCAGAGCCAGGAGTGTGACAGGGGCAGGTTGTCCCATACTCATAAATCTAAAAGATCAGAGGCCCCTTCTTACCACCTGAAATCTGGTGCTATTATTAACACAACATCTTATGTTTTGACTCCACCAAGCAAACATTATCTCATTTTCTCCTTAGAGCAGCCCTGGAGGTAGGTATATTCATCCCTACTTCACAGTTCCAGAAAACCAGGGTTTAGCAAGGTGACTTGCCCAGGGTACCAATCCCTCTGAGGTAGTGTAACCAGGGATTTGAATCCATGGCTCCCTGCAATTGTAAAATTCTGCGCTTGACCTCACTGTGCATGCCTCCTGGATACAGGCATTAATGAAATACAGAGATACAGAGAAGTGGACATCTAGTGATATTCATAATGATCAATTCTGTAACAGGATTTCTTGGAGCCTAAGTATCACAGAGGAGGCATGGCCAGCTCTGCCGCCCCAGGGAGGCCTTACAGAGGAAGTGACCTGGAGCAAGGTTCAGAATGGTGACTAGTAGCTTACTACACAAACACACCTGTGAGCAGGGGAAGGGCATTCCAGGCAGAGCGGACCTCCTAGGGAATGACAGCCTCATACAATAGTTGTGCCTTTGTGGGGGAACTACAAGCAGGTTGGAAAGACTGGCTTCTCTGTAAGAAAGGGAAGTGGTACAAACTGAGGTCAAATAGGGCAGAGGGACCAGCTCTGGAAAGGCCTTGAATGCCAGCCCAAGGGGTTGGACTTGACCCTCAGGGTCGATGGGGAGCCATGGGAGGCTTCTAAGCAGGGGAAGGATGTGGTTGCTTTAAGCAGGGTGCCAGGGCTGCTGTGGACACCACACACACGCAGGCACGTGCCTTCCCTTTCTCAACCACATTCATCTTCTTTTCAGGAACGGGTATGGAGGTTTTAATGAACTCATTACTCATTCCACTGTCAGGTGAGTCCAGTTGCAGTGGGAGGGCGGGCAGAGGGCTCTTCCTGCTGAGGACATGCTGTTGCAATAGCATGTCCCTGGCAGAAACTCACCCAACCTGTTCCACCATGACCCTCCCCTCCCACCTCCTCCCAATCCCACGCTTTGCTGCCTCCTGAACTTGTCAACATCCATTTCAATGGACTTGATTGGAATCATGTCTCCCCAGAACTTACTACCATCTGTCTCCCTACACCATTGTCTCAGTGGGTGCCTCTGCATCTCTGTTTCATGGCTGGGTGCAGGAAGCTTCTGTTTGTACCCTGGACAACCAGTCTGTCTCTCTGTCTGTCCTCTTTGCACCCCTACCTTCAGCCTGGGTCTGCCCATCCAGTATCTCCTCCTTCCCCTTCTCTTCTCCTTTCCACCTTGGACTTTTAGCCTGACTTGCTTTTTCTTTCCTTACCTTGAACTCCTTGTCTGAATGTCTGTTTTTCTGTCTCTTCACACCTTAGTCCCTCTGACTGTTCACCTCTTTCACTCTCTACCTCTCTGCCTTTTCCAGGCATTCTCTGGAAACAGACTGCTCCAAAGTCTATTCAATAGAAGGGTATATGGTTTTGCAAATTTCCAACCATGTGGATTAGACTAGAGTAATCTGTGGAAGGGACTTCAAGTGAGAAAGGAACATGTCTTTCCGCTTATCACTGTGAAGGCAGAGATGAGACCACTAGGGACATAAGCATGGGGTACTCCATTGTTCTGGACACCAGGCACCTCCTTTTCTTCCTCTCATCCTTTACCACATGGCCCTTATGCAGGCAGGAGCCACAAGTCAACCTGATGTTCCAAGTTAGACTGTAAGCAGCCAGCAGGCAAGGAAAACCCTCTCTGTCGTGGGATCATGGGCTTCCATGGGTGAAAAGACCTCTTGAGACTCATCTGTTACCAATTTTCTGTTTCCCAGATGAGAAGTTTGAGGCTGAGAAAAAGGCATGAGTTTAATGACTGGCTTAAGGTCATTCATAAAGAGTCAGCCTAGATCCCAGGCCTGGTGACCTGCAGATGAGGGTGCTTCAGCCCAAAGAAGCACATGGCATGTGAAGTTCCTGTCTGGGGCTTCCAGGCACAGGGTAGACAATGGTCTTCTGGTGATTTCACATCTCTATAGTAACACAAACGGACCATAGCAACTCTCTTCCTTCAGTATTTATGGCATAATTTTACCAGAATTTATGTTTTTCTTCCTTAGTGCAGGGTTGTTTCTAGGGAATGGCTGCCCAATCATAAACTACATTTCCCAGCACCCCTTGCATATATGGGGGAATATGTAATTAGTTCTTGCCATTGGATTGTGAGTGGAAGCAATGTGTGTCATGTCTAGATGAAAGTGTTTAAGAAGAGGTTGTGCCTGATCCACACATGTTCCTTTTTCATGAGCCAGATGCAGAGACTCCAAGGCCGTAAGGGATGGCAGAGCCACAAGACAGAAGGAACCTGGGTCACTGAATCATACAGATTCCACCTGCCAACCAGGAGCAGCACCCACATTGACCTGTTACCTGGGCAAGAAGGGATTTATTTGTTATAGCCACTGGCATCTCCCTAAAAAAATACAGTGTTGACCATAGGTTTTATACTTATAGGGACTCACCAAATCTGCTTCCTAAGGTATAGCCATTCTCATTCACCTATCTGTGGTGAAGAGGCCCTGTCCTGGAATCTTCTAAATTGCCAAATTTCAGAAAACAAGTAAATGGTAGAGGTGAGACTGACCCATCACTGCCTGATCATGGCTCACACAGCTCTCTGGGCTCTCCTGGTTGCCTTGAGTTCTCATCTATCTCTCCAACTTTCCCTTCCTCATTATTTTGCCCCACCAGTAGTCTTTTTAAAAATTTATTTTTTACTATTTATTTAATAATTATTATTAATTTTTATTTTAAAAATTGCTGTGTTAAGCTGTTTGTGTTGCTATAAAGGAGTACCTGAGGCTGGGAAATTTATAAAGAAAAGAGGTTTAATTGGCTTATGGTTCTGTAGGCTGTATGGGAAGCATGGTACTGGTATCTGCTTTTGATGAGGGCCTCAGGAAGCTCACAATCATAGTAGAAGATGAAAGGGGAGTTGGCAGTCACATGGCAAGAGAGGGATTGAGTGAGAGAGCAAGAGACAGAGAGAGAAAGAGAGAGAGAGAGAGGAGGCGCCACACATTTTNTGCCTTGAGTTCTCATCTATCTCTCAAACGTTCGCTTCCTCATTATTTTGCCCCACCAGTAGTCTTTTTAAAACTATTTTTTACTATTTATTTAATAATTATTATTAATTTTATTTTAAAATTGCTGTGTTAAGCTGTTTGTGTTGCTATAAAGGAGTACCTGAGGCTGGGAAATTTATAAAGAAAAGAGGTTTAATTGGCTTATGGTTCTGTAGGCTGTATGGGAAGCATGGTACTGGTATCTGCTTTTGATGAGGGCCTCAGGAAGCTCACAATCATAGTAGAAGATGAAAGGGGAGTTGGCAGTCACATGGCAAGAGAGGGATTGAGTGAGAGAGCAAGAGACAGAGAGAGAAAGAGAGAGAGAGAGAGGAGGCGCCACACATTTTTAAACAACCAGATCTTGTGTGAACTCAGAGCGAGAGCTCACTCATCACCAAAGGGATGACCCGAGCCATTCATGAAGGATCCACTTCCGTGATCCAAACACCTCCCACTCAGGCCCCACCTCCAACACTGGGGATTACATTTCAACATAACATTTTCAGGGGATAGATATCCAAACCCTATCAACTGACAAATAAAAATTGTATATATTTATGTCACATAACATGTTGTTTTGATATAGGTGTATGTTGTGGAATGACTAAACGAAGTGAAATTTTGGTCTTTTATTCTGTTCTTTAAACACATTAGGTATACTCCCACCTTAGAGCCTCTGTACCTGCTATGGTCTCCTCTTGGATTGCTCCAACCCTAGATCTTCTAAGACTGTCTTTTTTTTGTTAACCAAATTCTATTTCAGACACCCCCTCTTCAGTGAAGTCTTCTCTGACCACCCAGTCAAATGCAGTTGACTCCAACTCGCCATCAACTATCGTCCAACCTCTATCACAGCTTCATGGTTTATGTCTTTAATGGCCTTTGTCACTACTTAAAATTATCTTGACCATTTATCTGTTCACTCAGTTGTCACCACATACCTCCCTTTAGTCTCTGCTTCATTTAAGGAAACAGATACTCAGGAGGGTAGCGTAACTCGCCAGAAGTCACATCACCACTAAATAGTGGTCCCAAGATTTGAACAGGTCTGACAGATTCTGCAAACGATGGTTTCTCCTTTACTACGCTGTTCTCTAGACACAGCAATAACTAGAGGGATGCACTTGTTTTATTAGGATATAACTTTAATCGTGAATCCGAAGGCAGGGTGGTATAGGGGAAAGAGCATGAATTATTGGGTTGACAAGCCTAGGTTCATGGCCTGGCATTGAAATTTTCCAGTATTAAACATCTCTGCATGTTTTTCTCTCAAAACAGAACTAACGTACTTACTTCAAAGAGGTAACATACATTATCTTCAAAGAGGTAATATGAGGACTGAAGGAGATAACGTATAGAGCAGGTAACCCAACACCTGCACACAGTGGGTCCTCAGGCATGCACTTCATTTCTTTTCTAACAAAGATATCAACATTTTTCCTGAGCATTCTACCTTCATCAGTGAAAAGAGAAAATTGTAATTTTGAGTAATTACAATTACTCAATTGTAAATTTGAGTAAAACCACAAGGGATTCTAAAAAGTGGCTGATTCATTCCTAACTTCTCTCCCAGGCTTTGCTGGGAAGTTAAAATCCAAGTCAGACTCCTAGACCTCATCCCAGTTACTGTGCTGAAAGCAAACAGACTTTCCCTCATTTCCCCCCCTACAAAGCACAAATGTCATGGACAAGGGGCAAACTCATTATAGCTAGGTTTCTATCTGCCTAGTCCAGATGTATGTGCTAAAATTTGAGGCCAGTTCCAATGGCCAACATCCAGGACCATGTGCACTGTGACTAATGTATGTAAAACACACACAGGGCTCCTCTTTCCCAGCATCTGGACCCCAAAGCAAAAGTTAGCTACAGAGAAATTTCAGGCAGACTCTCCAAAGTCTTCATTGCTTTTCAAGTTTGCAGGCAGTGAATCTGGCTTAAAGCAAAAAAGCCCTTAGTTGGGACTGGGATTTTTTTTTTTTTTTTTCTTTAATATGGACATTACTATTCTGATGGTGTTCACTGGCCCCTGGCTAAAAGTTCACATTTTCTGTATCAGTCAGGACAGCCTAGGTTGTATACTGATAACAAATAACTCTGATTTCTCAGGGGCTTAAAACAACAAGGGTTTGTTTGTTGTTCATGCTGCAGGTCTAGTTCAGCTTGCCAGGTGATCCATGCTTGCTATAACCACTCAGGGTCCTAAGCCAGTGGAAGAGTCACCAGTCACCATTGCAAACTTTGCCAGTTGTTGGGCCTGGAGGAGAAGAAGAATCTCACACTGATAATTAACTGTTCAGTCAAGAAGTGACATCTGGCTCTTATACTCCCAAAATATCTGCCAGAGCTGGCCACATGGCTCCATCAACCACAAGGGGAGCAGAACCTGCAAACCTACTATATGCCCGGAATGGGGGGAACCAGAAATATTTGTGCACAGCATCTTATTTCTGTTCCTCATGCTTCCTGGATGGGTTACCAAGTCAAGGTGATTCAAGTCTCATGAACAAAAAGAAAATCTCATTTCCTTTGCTCCATGGCTATGATCCCTGCTTCAGCTCAGGCTTCACAGCAGTTAGGCTTGTCCGCTAACTATTGCATCCACACCAATCTTGTCTCTTTGCCACTCTTCACCTTGTATTTCATCCTTGGCTTCTCAGTTAGAGTGATCACCCAGACCTCCCAATCCACCAGGTCATTCTCTTCCACATAACAAAGCTTGGGGCCCTCTGACACCATCTTTCCTGCAACCCAGCTTAGATTTGTAGAGAGAGGAAGATAGAAGGTATGTTTGTTTGTTTCTAGGAAAAATCCTTTCAGGACCCTTCTGAAGCTGTGATTCCAGAGCTCTATTATTATTCTCATCCATGAAGCTGCAGACACACACCTCCTGCAGGGGGTCCAACTCAGACACTTAATTAGCAAAGAAAATTAAACCCCAAGGAACTGGGTTCCACAGTTGCTGGACGACTTCTTGTGTGACCTGCTGCTCAGCTGGTGGGAGGGACGTGAGGTGTCTGGGCCTCAGTGTTGGAGCATGCTGAACCCTTCACAACCCACTGGCCTTACTTTGCCAGGCTGCCTTGTCCCCAGGGATGTCTCCCAGGCCCTCCTGCATATTCCACCCACTTTCCCTTGGGGAATGTTATTATTCTCTCCCAACAGATGAACATCAAAAGGCAAAACCCCCATTCAGTCCATCCAAATAAATGATAACCCTCCCTCCGATTAGCAGAGGCCCACCCCGTTGACAAAGCATGTTCACTGACAGTGGTGCACTGCGTTTTTTCAGCAGCATCATGAGGTGGATTTAATCAACATCCACATTGGTAGGTGTAGAAATGGAGGCTCAGGGTGGCCAAGTCGCCAGTCAGTGAGCTGCACAGTGGGAGCTGGAATCCAGACCTTTGGGTTCTACTCCCAGGGTAACTTTCTGCTCTACTTCTTGAACCAGAGACTCTGGATTGCACCTCCCACAGAACTGGATGTTTAGAAAGCCACACTCAGACTCAGTTTCCCTGAACCTTCCTGGCTTGGCCTGGGGCTGTGGCCAGACTCAGAACCACAGGCCAGGAGATAATCAGGCTGTTCCCTGTCTGCTCCCATAAGCAACAATGGGCCAATTAAGACAATTACTGCCGGTTTATATAACAGGAAATAGGGATCACCGTGCTCAACTCCTTGAAAATCTCCTATAAAAGTGCTAATAATGCATTAATGTATTAATCCCCTTAATCCTGTCAAATTACCACAGAAGTGCTTTGCGGAGCTGACAGTGGCTCTCCCTGTCCCTGCGGTGGGCACCACTGTCTGTGAGGCTCCGGGCACTCCTCTCCGGCCACCCTTCCCCCCTCAACACTCCTCAGGAAGCTCTCAGGGGCTGCAAGGACAGGATGGCAACTGGGGACTTTTGGCAGGAGATAAATATTGATTCTTTTAAAGACAGATGATGATGCGTTAAACAAAGATTCTTTCTTGATTCTTAGCAAGGAGAGACTCAGCTCTGGGCAGCCGACTCTATTGCTTGCTGTGTGGTCTTGGGCTACTTTTCTAGGTTCTCTGAGTTTCCAATTCCTCATTTGTAAGATGTGGTCATAATAGCTCATTGCAGAGTTGTTGGAAGATTCTAAAGCTGTAGGCAAATGCCTGACACATGAAGGCATTCCATATATCTGCTGTCCTTTTTCCAGCTATAAAATGGGAATAAGAATTCCCACCATGAGGGTTAAATGAAATTGCGTGCCTAAATTTCCTGACACAGTAGGGCTAACATACACAGTAGTTCTTTCCCTTCTCATCCTTGTTTGTTGTTTTTGTTTGATTAAAATGCTGCCTGACTTTCAAGAGAGCTTAGAAACGGACTGTGGTGCTGAATGAGTTGTTTAGCTATTTCATTTGTTCTAAAGCAGGTGATATATTTTCTGAGTCCCATTCTTCAAGGTGGAGAGAATTTCATCCCCAGGTCAGCCTACATGGGGTTGCCCTATTATTCCTTACAGGCATGTTAGAATGATTGGGGAGGAGGGTGCTGGGTTGGGTCCTGGACACCTAAAAGTGGGGAAGAGGCTTCAGTCTCTGACTGCCTGTAAGGTACTGGGGCAGTTTTGGTGTTGGGATGCTGTGGTCAGCCTGGTCTTGCTCTCTGGTGGTCCTTGAGGCTCCCAGAAGACCCTTCAGGGCCCTGCAGGTCCCTCTCAGTGGATGGTGGGCGATGCCACAGAGACCCCCTATTACCTTTGAGGCCTCAGTCCTAGTGGCCACCTCCACAGGCATCCCACAGTTTCCCCTATTGGAGGCATCTGTGGGCAGGGCTCTGCCATTCTTTGGAGTTGGAATTTGGAAGGGAAGAATCCATATTCCCATCCCTGTTGCCCATCCAGTTTTGGGGAGCTCCTCTCTCTCTCAGAGTCAGCTACTTCTGTTTCCTCCATTTTCAGCAAGTGTTGGGGTTGATGAGGGAGAATAACTGAGAGTTATTACTTTCCAAGTGATTTTGGTTTCTTGCTCTAAAATATAGACACTCTTAAAAATACCCTCTGGCAATGGCATTCAGACACAGAAAGCTAGGGTTTGACTGTTTATCGGAATGGGGACAAGGGGAAAATGTTTCTTTCTTTCTTTCCTTCCTTCCTTCCTTCCTTCCTTCCTTCC